>NC_045597.1:111534610-111863360 GCF_009762305.2 Zalophus californianus | reverse complement strand
TCAATCAGAGAAGGACATGTATCATATGATCTCACTGATATGAGGAATTCTTAATCTCAGGAAACAAAATGAGGGTTGCTGGAGTGGTAGGGGGTGAGAGGGATGGGGTGGCTGGGTGATGGACATTGAGGATGGTATGTGCTAAGGTGAGCGCTGTGAATTGTGTAAGACTGTTGAATCACAGACCTCTACCTCTGAAACAAATAATACATTATATGTTTTAAAAAAAAGATAGTAAGAAGGGAAAAACGAAGGGGGAGAAATCGGAGGGGGAGATGAACCATGAGAGACTATGGACTCTGAGAAACAAAGTGTTCTAGAGGGGAGGGGGTTAGCCTGGTGATGGGTACTAAAGAGGGCACATATTGGGTGCCTTGGTGGCTCAGTTGGTTAAGCAACTGCCTTCGGCTCAGGTCATGGTCCCAGAGTCCCGGGATCGAGTCCCACGTTGGGCTCCCTATTCAGCAGGGAGTCTGCTTCTCCCTCTGACCCTACCCCCTCTTGGGCTCTCTCTCTCACTCTCTCTTTCTCTCAAATAAATAAATAAAATCTTTAAAAAAATAAAATAAAATAAAGAGGGCATGTATTGAATGGAGCCCTGGGTGTTATACGCAAACAGTGAATCACAGAACACTACATCAAAAATTAATGATGTAATGTATGGTGATTAACATAACATAATAAAATTTAAAAAAAAAGATTCTGTGCTATTTCTGATTGATATCAAGCTCTTTTAATGTTATTTATAGTGACAAATTTGTAAAGGACCGTTACAGATAGACAGACATACCTCATCATCATGTATTATGATAGCTTCCTTAAAAGAGCTACCCTAAAATAAATGAGGGAAAGCTGCACATTTTAAATCATATTTCATGATTTAGTCACATCACCACGGATGGCATTAGGATGCTTTTAAATTCCCGGGGACACCTCAAACTGCTTATGATTGGCCACAACCCAGACTGGCTGATGACATCCCAAATCCCGGTGAGCTCAAAAACTAAACAGTGCTCCAGTGGGTACTGTGGTTGACTATTATATGGCAGAGGTGACTCCCATGGTTTCCTCTCACAGGTTCAGGTGACCACATACTTTTTTTTTAAGTCCTGTTGAATTACATTGTTTAACAACTTATGTGGAATTCCTTTATGCCAGCTCCAGCTCATTTTAAATGTTTTCAGGGTCATTAGTTATATCATGCCACGCTCCCCCGCCCCCCAATTTGGCATATTGTGACATCTCATGAGTGTTTCATATGTTAAGAAAGGACTTATCCAGATGTCTAAGAATCTTTCCTCTTTCTATTGAAAACTTGTGGACGATATTTATATGTATTGGTGATGTGTGTATGCACACACACGCATACATACAACATGCACACACACCCCTTCTAGAAATTTTACAGTTCTTCATGTTCTCACCAGTCATTTCATTCGCATATATAACCTAGCAGCAGAGATTCATGCACACTTAGGTGCTTAGTAATATCTAATGTATAATTTTTTAAAGATTTTTATTTATTTATTGAAAGAGAGAGAGAATGGTAGAGAGAGAGCATGAGAGGGAGAAAGGTCAGAGGGAGAAGCAGACTCCCCGCTGAGCAGGGAGCCCCATGTGGGACTCTATCCCGGGACTCCAGGATCATGACCTGAGCTGAAGGCAGTCGCTTAACTAACTGAGCCACCCGGGCATCCCTCCAATGTATAATTTTTAAAGTTAAAATAATGACCCGGTCCTCATCCCCCTCCCATCTGAAGATTATTAGCACGAGTTGAATATGAAATGGCAAAACAGTATTGGGCATGTCTTCCATAAACGGCATTTTGGGGGCTTCAAAACATGGTTTTAAAAATTGGGGAAAATGATCATTCCATTGACAAATAGTTTTATTAGCCAGATTCTATGTAGATACCAGGTTATTAACCTCTTTAATTCTCTGTATATTTTTAAAAGATGGGTTTAATCACCTCTCTTCTCTTCCTCTGAGAAACCCTACCAAGATTTTGCTTGCTTTTCAAAATGGACTCCGAGCATAACAAACACTTCTAGCAGCTTGAATGGTGGAAAAATGTTGATTTTATATTTGCAAGCTTTCTCATTTGAAATTTTACAGTAAATAAACCATGCATATGCACATAAATAATCCCCAGATGAAGATATATGTAAATTATTCACATTTTCCCAGCTATGGAAGTCTTTTTGCCTTTAGATGGCCAATCGTGTCACCTTGCAATGGTGAACGTGCAGTTACACACAAGACTCAGGTTGCTGCAAGCAGTCTGGAGGCAACAAAAACAAATTGATGGAGACAGAAATAGGAGAATCCCACCCTGTCAGAAGATGAATGAGCTGAACTTGCCTGATGTGAACCCAGGCTGACACAAGCAAGGTGGAATCAAAGAGTGAGCAACTTTTGACAACCCATGCTTCACAGCCCTGACCACGGTGGATGCCTGTGATTATCTCCAGACAAAATGACTGTGAGTAAAAGGCTTACATACACTTAAATTAAACACAGCAGGGTTTTAGTAATCTCTGTTTGCATTTTACTTTCTGTTAAGAAGGAAATTGCTTGGACTTGGAACATTTCATTTAATGGCATTTTTAGTTACCTTTTGTACTTCTAATGCCATAGTCTACATTCACTCTAAATTACCCAGTAAGACATAGGAAATTTTGTCCTTTTTTGTTTATTTTTTTTAAAATTGCAGTAGCTTCCTTACCAATTTTACTAAATTAAATGTGTTTTAAGGCATCTCAGTTCTTGAAACTTAATTATCCTAATCTCTGGGTGAAGTATAGCAAACAATACAAACCCCATTTATGTAATTTATTCTGCAAAAGAAAATAATGGAATGCAGTTGTGCTAATGATATACACGTTTCTGTATTTTTTTCCCCTTTTTGACAACAACTTAGCAAAACCATGTCATTTTGAAACAAAAGCTTTAAGGGCATTTTGGGGTTTTGGTTTGTCCACACACTGCTTTTAGGAGAAGGTAGTAAACTGCATAATATTATGTGCCTTTGGAATATCAGAGAAGATTTTGTTTTGTTTCCCTCATTTTATCCTTCCATCAATGAGTATTATTGACAGTTACCCATAATAAACCAGGAAAAAGATCATGGCTTGTAATTGTAATGTGTAAATAGGAAGAAAACTATGTAGGTATTTCAGTAGCTGAAGCACCATTCATTAAGTCACAGTGGAGTAGAATTTAGTCGTTAGACCATATCAAATCTAGAAAACTTTGGTTTAAACTCAAGCCTAATAAGAAAATCTATCACTCTTGTTCTTGTTTAAAATAGGGTTTTGAAATCCCCAAGTCCATGATTATGTGTTATTTAATATTGATATTCATTAATGCAATCAGTTCATCATTCTAATTTGCTGAATTTCACTTGCTGCATTACTTAAATTAAAGGTGAATTAATTAAGTGATGCTGTACTTTTGGAAGTAATATGGCCGTTCAGAAAACTGGGATACTAAATCCTGTTTAGCTCAAGTCGAAATGCAACAAATAAAAACAACTTCCTCTGTAAATCAAATCCTCAAACAACAACAAAAGTAATAATAAAATGCCTCATGTAAGTTAGCTGAGTACAGTACACCCTTTCTTCCCTGACTCACCTTCTATTTTTTAATTGTAATTGGTTGAGAATGAACTATGTATGTTATCATCCCAACAGCATTTTGTTACAGAGTATTATAGGTGCTCCTCCTACTACATCGAGGAAGCAGATTCTTACTTCATTATTACCTTCACAAGGATGAGGTGCTTGTCGGTAAGAAAAGACACGATGCCTTGTATCTTGAGCCCTCTGCTTCCTTAGAGATGGACCTGTCTACATTATCATTATGGAACATAGAACTAACTTGCTTATTTTTAAAACATCATAATTTTCTTTTATGATTATAAACAAGGTGATATTCAGCATATCAATTGCATATTTTTGCATATGCTGATCTTTCCTGAGGTGGTTGAAGAAGGAAATCCAGGTGACAAGAACCTGACACTTCTCCAGTACATCCTTCTCAGCAGTAGGCACTCAGGGTCCACAAGATTATTTACACCTTAGTGATGTCTTCCTGATAATGATATCTCACTCAACACATTTACAAATTGTCATATTATGGAATTTCACTTAAAATGTTATTCTTACCTAGTCTCGTAAGTGAAACCACAACTGAACCATGAGATTAAAATATAAAATCTTATGGATTGGCTAAAAAAGGACAAATTGGACAAATGCGAAGGTTGAAATATAATCATGCTTATGCACCCATATGAAAAAAGCAGTACATATGGGTTTATACATGTGTGTGTTTTAAATAGATAGATACACACACATATACACAAATGCATATATACACACATATGTATGTATGTTTGTGTGTATCTCTCTATCTATATATAACAATTAAAATTATACCTAGAGTACTAAATTAAAATTAGTTTTCCCACTAGCTAGCACATGTTTATTTATGCAGAACTCAGAAGATCTGAATTTCAACTTATCATCTCAGGTTTACAGACATTTAAGCACATTATTAGGAACAGTGATTATTCGGCACACCAACACTCAGGTATCACCCAACTTCATTACTACCTGATTAATTAACCTGTTTAAAGTGTGAAAGTTGGCACCTTGTCATTAGAATTCATGGGAATAACTAATGAGAAACTATGAAATAATTTGTTCCTCAATTAAAAAACCTGAAAGAAGAGGTTTTATCTCATTATTCTTGTTTCCTGTTATCACCTATACAAAGCCAAGACGATTTTGCAAAACTTACTGTCTAAAGAGAACAGGCTATGTAACATCTCAGGGAATATTTCGCAGATCTTTAATAAAATGTGGTGTTATTCAACAGCAAAAGGTAAGCCAAGAAGATTCCTGGGATAATATATTCATTATAGAGCATCAGTGTGAACGTGGGTTCATCTCATACCTGGTGTTCAGGTTTAAATGAGGATTCTAGATAAGAAAACAGTGAAAGAGAAGTAATCCAGTTAAATTCGGTTCTGTCTAAAGAGACTTCAGGAAAAATATCACAAGGGGTAATTAGTATTAGAGGACTATTAAATTACGACATTTCCATATATTAAAAAACACATCTCCGGGGCGCCTGGGTGGCTCAGTCGTTAGGTGTCTGCCTTTGGCTCAGGTCATGATCCCAGGGTCCTGGGATCGAGCCCCGCATTGGGCACCCTGCTCGGCGGGAAGCCTGCTTCTCCCTCTCCCACTCCCCCTGCTTGTGTTCCCTCTCTCGCTGTCTCTTTCTGTCAGATAAATAAATAAAACCTTTAAAAAAACAAAAAACAAAAAACAAAACAAAACAAAAAAACACAGCCCCAAGCCCAAATTTCCCTCAATGTGGCTGCTTTTACTCAGTGGCCACATTACAGCATCACTCAAATAGGAATAAAGGCAGTATAGATACTAATTTCAGTTGTTTTCCCTTGTCTACATTCATGAGATCACACATATCATATGGAAATCCTGAAAAGTATCAAAGGTACTTTTCTAACCTAAAACATTTTATAGTATCTACAGATTCATCTTCCTACTCACATTATTCATGCCAAAGAAGTACGTGTCTGTTGTTTAACATTAAAGTAAGAAGCCGAAAGTTTTTCTTGGAGGTAAAGTGAACAATCTTTCTTGCGCTGCTTATTTTACATTTATCTTTCCAGTTAGAGAGAGTTTCGTGCTCTGAACCATGGCAGGATATAGACTATAGAATCATCCAATGTAAAGCTAGGCATAAATGAATACAGATGTTAATTAATTGGATATCCCTATTTAAATTCCTTGAAATATATTCTGGATCATGTCTCCCGCTTCCTTGTATAAATCTTTAAGCTGAGGCCACCCGCATTTAGTGAAGGAAATAGTGAAATTTTTAAAAACCACACGCATATTTTTTCAAAATCAAGATTTTGAAGATTTGGAAGATTGTGAAGATAATCCCAAAGTTTGAAATAACAAAATTTAATTAATCCACTTTAGGAAAAATATATACTCGAAGCTTTATGATTTTATTCAGTTGCAAAATGTCCTAGAAAATTAAAGAAAGAAAGAAAGAAAGAAAGAAAGAAAGAAAGAAAGAAAGAAAGAAAGAAAGAAAGAAAGAAAGAAAGAAAGGGAGAGAGAGAGAGAGAGAGAGAGAGAGAAAGAAAGAAAGAAAGAAAGAAAGAAAGAAAGAAAGAAAGAAAGAAAGAAAGAAAGAAGAAAGAAAGAAAGAAAGAAAGAGAAAGAAAGAAAGAACAGGATGTTGGTTGGTAACCATTTTAAATATCTTTGCTTTGTCTCCTGAAAACATTTCCATTAGCACATAATAAAAAATTTCGAGACAGGCCAAATAGCTACTATTTGGTGAGCATCAACAGAGTACCAAACCACATGTTAGGCATGTGATCCACAAAACCTCACTTATATCTTACCATTCTGAAGAGTTTGTATAATTACGTCCATTTACAGATGAGGAAACTGAAGTCGAATAGTGTATATTATGTTGTCAAACTTTATATTCAGCCACCAGATTCCATAATCTCTCCCTACAATGTGTTGCCTCGAATCCACAAATAATATAATATGGAATAGTATTCTCATATAATGTAACCTATTAATAAGTGCCTAACTACACCATAGCATGAGATTGTTTTTAAGAATGTGAAACAAAATTTAGGAGTACAAACAATTTGATAGAATCAATTACAAAACAAAAACAATAAAGATATATTTCAAAGTAAATCAGACATTCTTCAGAAATTATATCTACTGTAGTTAGCATTAATGGCAGATAATATCATGAATATTAAAGTGAGAAATTAGAATTGGACAAAAACAGAACAAAGAAAACAATGCGCTGAAAGTAGAGGTATCGGGGAAAAACTGCATAATCATCTTAATAAGGTATATCCTGCTAAGTAAAAAAGGGAAAATAAAAGAGGTTCCTGTCAAGGCAGCCTCTTTATTTTATTTGTGTAAGATCAGCTATTTAAACATTTATGCCAGTCCAAAGTGAAGGGAAAGAAAATGACTTACAATTTTAGAAGTGTCAATATCACTTCCAGGTAGACAAAAGCTGCTTTTAAAATGATTAGATTTCTTTTTTGAATAAAAAATGTCAACTTTAAAAATAATAAAATGATTTTTAAAAGACAATGTTTCAAGAATGAATATTCAGACAATGGAAAGTAAAAGGGGGTGTGAAATGATATGATCTTTAAGCCCAAAAATCTATTGTGGGGAAAGAATAAATAACAAATACAAATAAAATGGAATTGACTCTGGAAGGTGAATTATAGAAAAGACTCTTTTAAAGAGAGTAGTCACAACTCAGTAATAAAAATAAGTGTGCATAGAATAACAAGGTGTCCCTATTCCTTACACTTATTTTATACTAATATTTATATCTTTTATATACTAATGTGCAATAAATTTTGTGTACGATCCCTCAAAATCATATGACCTTTTGCCTATTGTGTTCAGGAATGCATTTAGCACATAAAAGTACTCATATATATCATACATGCCAACATCTGGATGCCTATTTCCACTATTAATTAATATAAAACATTGAAATGGAAAAAATTTCATAGTTTCTAATCATTCAATGTCATTACCATTTCTCACAAGTAAACTGATGTGCTGGAGCTGTTACTCCACCTAGGAGTCCTTCTATAGAGATAATATTTACGTCACTCCATTTTGACCCTTCCATTTGCAAGTCTCCCGAGTCTGAGGAAATGGGTGTCTCTATTGGGACTGTGATTGGGAAGCTCTGAATTAGTGGCATTCCTGGTAATGTTTTGCATTTATTTTCATGTCAGTAGTGAAAAGCATTACTATTGTTTAATCTTATCTCCACTCCAGAACTAAAGGGAGTGTATTATGTGACTTCCTTCCTTTGTTGTCCCCAATAGCAGGGGTCAGGTTCTACTTTAATCAGCATACACTGGAAAGGAACACAAACAAGAGTAAATCAAGCTAAAAATAGTCATCACCTCTTCACATCACTGCTTTGAGTACAACCAGGCTTCTCTCACGTCACCTCACTTACGTGCTAAGATTAAGGCCTGAGCATCTCTGTGGGAGGCTGCATCACCATGCTGGAGTCCCTGACATGGTCACTTTCACCAGCTACAACTGCTAGTGTCTGAAATTTAACTCAGCTCATATCTGAAAATGAACAATGGAGGACCATGGGAAACTTCCTCAAACCTGTCACTCCGCCTCCACTCTCAATCACATAGGAAACATGGAGTTGTTCAGTTTACATAGACAGCTACCCCCCCACACTTGAAGATATTACTCAAGAAACACACTGAATATTACCAAGAACACAATCTGGGAAACGGAATCATGATTCTAGACTTTTAAATGAATCACACAGGAAGTCCTAATAAATGAGATCCTTTAAAAGAATTTTACTCTATTAAGCAAGCCATAATCATATTTAAATGAAGCGGTGAATATATTTTAGAAGTGTTTTAAAATTTAAAATGTTCAGTAGATTTTTAATCATGAGAGATGTAAGTTTATATAACCGTTCTTTGCATTCAGTTAGCCAAGGTCAATTTCCATTTTTTCATAGAAATACTATCATTCTATTGAAAGATTGATTATTCCTCTTCAGAAAATAGGGATGATGCTTAAGAGTTGGTAGCTTCCTAGATTGTACTAATGATGATAGATATGATATGACAACTGTCTAAATCACTATCACTACTTGAGCATAGTGTCCAGTTACTAAGGATGGAGACACAGTGGGACCAGGTTTAAGTAGACAAACGCATGCTAGAGATTTTATACCTTTCATTAACCTTTCACAACATTCTGACTGATAGAAAGTATAATATCCATTGTATACTTGAGGATACAAAGTAGAAGGAAAGTAAGTATCTAATTGGGGAACATAGATACTAAGTTGTTGAGCTGGTAGTTGAACCTTCCACTGTTGCCAATTCCAGACATCAGCTTTGTTCTGTTTGTTGTTTTCTCTCTCTAAGCCATGCAGGTTATATGTGAATACCAGGTTCCTTTAAGGAGAGAAACTCTCAGTCAGGCCTAGTGGGTAGAAATGGACAAGTGTGACCTGATAAAGTAACTGCTTTGTGGCCATCCGTGCTCTTCCAGGTACAACATAGGAGGGAACACAGGGGTCTGGAAATGCAATTAACTACTCCAAAAGCTTGCTGCCCATTGCTACTCTGACATTTAAGATTTCTGACAACTTGTTAACTTTCTTGTCTCCCCTTGAAACACTGTTTACTAAAGGAGCATAATCCTAGTGTCTAATTCATACAGTACTTATTAAGCAATCAATGAACTTGTCACTAGGACATTAGTTTAGAAATGAACTACATTATTTAACTTTTGATGTCTTGGTGTCTTTACTCATGAGCAGAGAACTCAACTCTTAATTTATTAAGAAATTGCTTTCAAAGCTTCAAAAGTATTTCCCCTTTCTTTGAAAACAAACAAACAAACAAACAAAAACAAAGTATAATGTTTAACTCTCCAACACTACTTACCTTGTTTATGTATCAAATCATGGAGATTATCATGTCTTTTTTTAATTCCCATTTGTATATTTCCTTTGGTGCAATGGTATAACTTTCATTTTAGGTATTGAAATTCAACACAAATTGCAAAACAAATCAATCTCCAATAGGTAAATAAAAAATGTGCAATGAAGCTAAAAATATCTTCCACCAAGGTGCTAGTTGGCTGTGTTGCTTAGCTACCCATGACCAAACAGGCTGACAGCACCATGAACTCTCTGGCTGAGCCGGGTGTAATTACCAACCAGATTTCCATTTCATTAAGTTCCACTTACAAATCTTGAGAATTTCAAAATGTGCATATTTAGATTTCACCATTGTAAATGAGGACAAGATTTATTTGTTAAAAAAATGATATTCCACAATGTGTCTATAAGTAACAACTAAAACTTGCAAAGGTTGAAATAATGATGTTTTTCAGAGCAAAATTCTGTTTTTAAAGGAAATAGTCAAAGAGTGAGGAAGCAGGAATATTTTTCTTTTTTATCATGAAAATTGCCTTTCATTTTTGCTTTATATACAAATATAATTATGAATGGAAAACTTAGGTCTTCTTTGTGTTCTTGAAACACTACAAACCATTGATTTTTCTTTTCCATCAGAGGTAATCTTTTCATGCTTTTGTCCCCAATTCTAATGTTTAAATGGAGGTTAATTTTTCAAATATCTTAGATGATTTATCAGAGTCCTGTGCGGAGAACACAGTAATTCAGTTCATCAGACAACAAAGCCCATTAGCAGATATTACCAAGTCACTACTAAAAGGCAAGGATAAAGGAAATGCAGAGATTCATATCCCTTCATAATTAACACACAAAGCTTTGAGTGCAGATTACAGTAGGATTATGGTGAATTAAAGAAGTACATTTGATATTCAGTTTATAGATTTCTTATTGTTTATCATACTTATCTGAAATATATATGCATTCATTTAATTCTATAAGCATATAATTGAAACAAATAGCTGAAATCCATTTATATCATCTGAAAGTAAAAAAAGATTATGTTTCAAGCATATTTGCATCCATTTACAACCTAATAAACTGGACGACATTTTACTGCCCATTTCCTCTACTCTCTGTAGACACAGAACTTTTGTTCCAATGATTCTGGCTGAATTTGTGTTATTTTTAAAATAATTTTTTAACATATTTATCAAAGTAATACATGCATACGACAACACAGCCAGCCCAGAGTACAAATAAGTGTATGGAGAAAATAAATAGTCTCTGGCTTCTTTCCTTACCATAACAGTGGTGTGCTCCCCATTCTTTTTTTTTCTTTTTGCTTTCTTTATTTTTTTTAGTAGTTATGGTGTTTTGTTGAGATTAAATTCATATAGCATAAAAGTAACCACTTTAAAGTAAACAATTCAGCAGCATTTAGTACATTCACAATGTTGTGCATGCCCTGTCTCTACTTAGTTCCAAAACATTTTCATCACTCATACCCAGTAAGCAGTTGCTGCCCATTGTCTTTTGCCTCCAACCCTGGCAACTGCCAATCTATGTGCTGTCTCAGTGGATTTACCTATTCTGGACATTTCATATGAATGGAAACATGAAATATTTGACCGTTTGTGTCCAGCTTCTTTCACTTAGCATAATATAATAATGTTGAGCTTAATTCTTCTAGAAGGAACTCTCTGAATTTTTTGAAAATATACTCATATCTCTATGTCAGAAAGTATCTGTTGACTTCTTAATATGAAATAAGAGCATTTGTCCTATATTTACACCTCCCCCTTCTCATTCTAGTGAATTGCTTTACTCTTACTAGTTTTTCCATTGGTTACTACTGTAATTGAAGTGATATATTTTTATTTATTTATTTAAAGTAAGCTTCATGCCCAACATGGAGCCCAACATGGGGCTTGAACTCATGACCGTGAGATCAAGACCAGAGCTGAGATCAAGAGTCAGATGCTCAACCAACTGAGACACCCACGTGCACCTTAAGTGATACATTCAAACTCATATTTTTTCCCCTCTTTCAGTAGTATGTTCTGACTCCATATTTTGCAAATTGTGGGTATTTGAACTACTCTTTTCTCTTTCTTCCCTTTTGTTACATCTCGTCTGTTACACTGTACTTTTCCATTGTCAATATGCATGCATTTATTTATTTTTCAAATATTTATTGAGAACCACATTTATTATGGACACACTTCATTTTCGTTTGCTTAATATTCAGACTATGATTTTCTTACATATTTTCCTTTCATGTGTGTTTTCCTGAGCATTTGTAATTTTCTTTTTACCTGCCATCTGACTTTTTCAGATCTCCAATTTTTTTCTGACCTTTCAATCAGAAATTTTCTTTCCTCAAGACCTTGTTTTCTTTATCAAACTTTTCCCTGGAGGCTGTAAGCCTCTTCCTATCTGGAACATTTACCTTTCTCCTTGTTATGAGCTTTTACCCTAATGCTCCCCTTCACAGATGTGCACAACCGCATTTATTGTTTCTTAGCTTACACACATCCATTTTGGGGGGCGGTTAATTCCTTCATTTTGCTGTAATTTATCCTCAAATATTTCCCAATGAAAAAAATGCATTGGAGGTAAGTTTTCTGTGGTCTTTTTTTTTTTTTTTTAAGATTTTATTTATTTGACAGAGAGAGAGAGAGCACAACCAGGAGGAGGGGCAGGCAGAGGGAAAAGCAAGCTCCCCCTGAGCAAGGAGCCCGATGTGGGCCTGGATCCCAGGACTCCGGGATCATGACCTGAGCCAAAAGGCAGACGCTTAACCCACTGAGGCACCCAGGCATCCCCATGACCTTGAATGTTTGAAAATCTTTCTACTTTTATTTTACTTGAATGACAATTTGTCTGGGTATAAAATTTGGAAAGCATCACATCTTTTCCTCCTAGCGTTCAGTGGCACTGATGAAAATTATAAGGCCAGGATGATTTTGTTTTTATAGGTAATTTTTTTCCTTCTCCACAAGTTTTCAAAATCCTCTGGTTATCTTTAGTGTTCTAAAATTTTAACAGTATTTTCTAAAGTCATTAATTCTTTTGTTCTCATTGACAGAGTAACTAGGGAGGCCTTTAATGTTGCCATTGCATATGTCTTTCCACACCATTTTTTTTTCATATTCTGTATTTCTATTTTATATTTTCCAATTTGTTTGCTTTTAAATTATGTCACTTTTTTCTGTTTTCCAGTCTTACTGAATTTTACAACACACTTTTTATTTTCAATCTCTAAGAGCTTTTTCTCTTTTCGTTTGATGTCTTTTTTTTTTTTTTTTAAGATTCTACTTGTATTTTCTGGATGTAATATATCTCCAATTCTTTTTTAGTGCATTAGATTCTTGATGAGTCTCTTCTCTTGGGGGGTATTCTACATGAGAACCACGAACTGATCTAATCTCTTGCTTTGTTTTACACTGAGCAGAGGTCATTTGTGCAGGCTTTTGGGCTGCAACTCCATATGTGTCAAAATGAAAGGGATTTTGTTTTAGAGCACCAAAATGCTGTAGAAAAATATTGGCCACCCTGAGACTTTTTGTCCAATTTGTTTAAAAAATAGATATTTGGTTGTTTGCCTGAGTATACAGTATAGCCTGTGATCTCATCTTTCACTCTCTTCTCCCTTTTCTTTCTCTCTCTCTTTGTGCATATGTGTGTGCGCGCGCGCGCGCGCATGTGTGTGTGTGTGTGTGTGTGTGTGTGTGTGTAGTGAGGAAAGAGTTGTTGCAGGGTTATTTCCAAGTACGGTTGTATTATTAACCCTCATGAATGCTCTAGCGGGTTCGCTGGCAATAAAATTAACTTGAAGGCTGGAATTTCTTAGAAATTTTATTCAGAAGAACTTTCCCCAGTATTGACATGATTCAATGTCCCACTTCCTTCAAGTTGTTGCTCAGATGTTAGCTTCTCAGTCAAGATTATATCCTAATCACCCATGTACAATTATAATCCACATCTCCTACCAATGCTCCACATCCATGTTGTTCTCAATTTTTTAAATTTCATTTATAGTATGCTAAAACATACTATAATATGCTTATGTAACTTGGTAAATAATTTACTTATTTTTATGTTTTATACTCCATCTTTTTTTTTTTTTTTAGAAAGAGACAACATGTGAGTGGATGGGGAGGGGCAGTGGGAGAGGAAGAGAGAGAATCTTAAGCAGACTCCATGCCCACATGGAGCCCAACACAGGGCTCAATGTGGGGCTTAATCTCACGACCTTGAGATCATGACCTGAGCCGAAATCAAGAGTTGGAAGCTTAACCAACTTAGCCACTCAGGCACCCCTCTACTCCATCTTTTGTTAAATAAATGGAATGTTGTTTACATATTTTAATTCATGACCAACTTAGTAGGCTGATGGAGAACTGTCTTCGTTCTCAATTTGGCTATTACAACTATTTTAATGAAAAACCATCCAGGTATCAATTAATGACTTAGTGAAACAAGAAAATGTGTTAGGACTTTTGCACAGTAGCACATTCTAACTAGAGGGAAAATGGATCACCTTGTAATTTTGCTCCTAAGTGTAGCTCTTTTTGATATTCATTTCACATCCCTTGGCTTTCTGTTGGTTCATGACATTGCCATAATGTTTTTTTTTTTTTATTATGTTATGTTAGTCACCATGCATTACATCATTAGTTTTTGATGTAGTGTTCCATGATAACACCCAGTGCTCCATTCAATATGTGCCCTCCTTAATACCCATCACCAGGCTAACCCATCCCCCCACACCCCTCCCATCAAAAACCCTCAGTTTGTTTCTCAGAGTCCATAGTCTCTCATGGTTTGTCTCCCCCTCCAATTCCCCCCCTTCATTTTTCCCTTCCTGCTATCTTCTTCTTCTTCTTTTTTTCTTTTTAACATATAATGTATTATTTGTTTCAGAGGTACTAGTCTGTGATTCATCAGTCTTACACAATTCACAGAGCTCACCATAGCCATAATGATCTTTTTAATTTAATTTTTCTGGTTAATATTTCCTTTGGATTCTATTTTTCTTGTTTAAAAAAATATTGAAGTGTATCCCAAAAAGGAATATTGGGATTGAATAAGTTTGGTCGTTTAAAAAAAAAAGTGTTAGGAAAAATTAGATAATACCCTATTGGGATTACATAGAAAACCTGAAAGTATTCATCTTTTTAAAGCCAGCAATAAGGAAATCTTAGTCTGTCAGCTAAAATCACCTAGCTGGGAAAGTAAGCCCAAGTTCTATACTCCTATGGGAGGAATGAATTAATTACAATCCCTCACTTAAAGTCAAAGAGATTGAATTTCTGTTAAAATATTGGAAGATGTTAACAAAATGTGCAAGACTATCAGTTATTTCCAATGGTTAATTTATTTTCAAGAATTACACTAGCTGTTTTGTAGAGTAAAAGAATTCAGTTCAAATGGGTACATGTTGATGATTTTTAATCAGAATCATTTGTTTCAATGGGTGCATATTAAATGGTAATTAAGTCTCAAAAGTTTTATTATGAGGAATAAGGTGTCTCAATATCTTGTGTGTGTGTGTGTGTATCAATGCTTTCAGGAAATATTGATAATTATTTTTAGTTAAAAAAACAGCTTTTTAAATCTAGGAAAATGTATACCTTTTCCTACATATGTTTTCCTACTTTATTAAGCATTAGTTCATCCACAAAAATAGTCACATGCTTCATTGCCCTTCCTTTCAATTTTCAGTACAAAAAATTTAAGTGTTGCTCTCCCTTTTTTTGACATTAGAAACTGTAAAAGATGTTCATGATAAGAGAAAAAAGAGCTATTATCATAGTTTCCTGACAGACATAAAAACAGATAATCTCCTTTCCTTACCAGAATGACATAAGTAATTGAGCATGCAATGTGTGCAGAGCATTGCACTTGCGCTTTAGAAATTTTTCAAGAATTTAGAGGCTTTTGGAGGCATCTGAGTGACTGAGTGCCAGTCAGTTGAGCGCCCAACTCCTGGTTTCTTTCAGGTCATGATCTCATGGGTAAACTCTGTGCTTAGCAAGGAGTCTGCTCAAAAGATTCTCTCCCTCTGCCCCTCCCCACTCCTTTCTCTCTTTCTCTAGAATAAATAGATAAATAAATCTTAAAAAAAAAAGAATTTAGAAATTTTTTGCCCTCCAGAATTAAAATTAAAATAAATATTTTTAAATAAATGACTTTAGTTACTATATTACTTATCATTTATTTTATTTACTCTTTAAAATAAAATACATAAAGGGATATGATATTCTTTGAATGGGTTGAGCTAGCTCATCTTCCCCCAGGTTTTTAGAACTCTGTTTTCCTATCTTTCCTCCTCCATTTTTCTTCCCCTGCTCATTGTAACAGAAGCGGGAGTGATTAGTGCCTTGAATGAAGTGGATGGGCTTTCAGTGAACAGCAATGGCTGTTGTTGCCACCACCACCACTTGCATGGTTCCATGTTCCTTACTGCGACCTCTCCTATGAGGTTGTGGAATGGAAGAGGGGACTGAGGAGGGGAGTAGTTGCAGAAAACCCCTGTCCTGGATACCTCAAGCTATCAAATCTAAAAAGAAAGAAGATCGCCATGGAGGCCCCTGGTTGGCTCTGTCATTTAAGCCTCTGACTCCTGATTGCAGCTCAAATCATGATCTCAGGGTCATGAGATCGAGCCCCACATTGGGCTCTGTGTTGGGAGTGGAGACTGCTTAAGATTCTTTCTCTCCCTTTCCCTCTCCCTTGGCCCCTCCCTCCCCTCTCTGTCTCTCTCTTTCTCAAATAATAATAATAATAATAATAATAATAATAAATTTTTTAAAATTTAAAAAGAAAGAAAGAAGATTACCAAAGTGGAAGCCCTTTTTATGATGGGAAAGAAGACAGGGATACACAATAAACCAATACATTTTTTTGCAATGAGGCTAAGATAAGAAACAATGCAGAAAATGTCTCTATCTCCAAGGCAGATCTGGCTTCTGATAAAAAACAATCGATTGGACAGAGCAAGTCTTCAATGGATGAAGGGATTTTAAAATTTAAAGGTATATCTTTTTTTGAGCTTAAGTTTCATTTTTGAGATATCTTTGCTACTTACGACACTATGAGTTGATAGATCTTTAAATGCATTTCTGAAAGCACAATTCTATTAATATTTTGTAATTTGCTTCAAAGACTATTTATTAGCTAACGTGTAAGTAAATGTGACTCCCATCATTTCCACATCATTTACTCATTCCAAACATCTTTTATGTGAAAATATTTATTGAGCATGTACTGTGAGCTTTAAGCAACATGAGTGAGTTCAGTAACTATCCCATTAGGTTATCTTTGAATGTATGTATGTCTATCGGTGTAAGGGGAGAGAGGAGGAAAGAGCTTTGGGGGGGGGACTGCCACAATAAAATGAAATTATTCTGGGATGCTTTCCCAAAGGAGAAATTAAGAGAAGGAATAATAATGATAATAATAATAATAATTAAAGAAGGATGTGTAAAAATTTACTTAAGTTCAACAAAAACTGTTAAGAAAATAATAGGCTGAAATTGCTCATTTCTCAAGAGAACAATTGTAATGCACATGAGAAAGTGGTAGTGAAGCAATTCTCTTAGAATCTTCCTATCTTAAACATGTGATCATCTTAGCATGCCAAAATCTAGCCTCTTAAATCTTGAATAAGCATGTTTCTTGTGGGAAAATCTGTTAGCTGTAGTCTTTGGACTTGCCTTTCTTGTAAAAATAAAAAAAATAAAATAAAAGTCAGTTTGCTAAGTAAAAAGCAAATAATTATTGATAACAATGCTCTGAATCTGGAAGATTTGGGTGACACAGTTGTATGCATTTGACAAAACCCACTGATTGAGGTAGCCACGATTTGAACTTTTTATTGTTGTAAATTTTACATAAAAAGAAGGGTCAACTAATATTGAAATCTAGCCAAAGCATTCAGGAGGAAGTATAGTAATGCTTGCAACTTACTTGGAAATTACAACTCTAAGATGGATTGATGGACCAAAGGGAAAACAATGATGAGACATGTGGTAAATCTAGTTTAGCAATATGTTGCTCATACAGTCAGTGTGTTGAATAGATGAAAAATATTGAAATATATGGAAAATCCTTCCAACTATTTAGTATGTTTGACTTTTTTAATAATAAAAGGGTGGAAAAAGAAAATGGCACTAAACATCCATTAGTAAACAAATGAAAAACATGTCATGTTCACATATTTTCATGTTTAACAAAATCTTCCAAATTTCTAAAGTACAAAAATCCTTAAATATTAAAATAAACATCCCAGTAAAATAATTTAATTCAGTATTTTGAACTGAAGGTGGTGGGCTTAAAATATAAGTGGTTTTACAAATTATAACCTAATGTCTTCCACAATCAATTTAATCAATCGACAAGTCATTCTGGGTCAGGTATGGAATTGGAAGATACTCAGTGGGGTGGGCGGTGGGGTGAAGGGGGCATGGAAATGATGGAGCATGGAAGATGCAGTCTTCCCATAAGATCTGAAGCCCTGAACCACTAGAGTTAAGTGGTCACGTGGTGGCATTCTCAGAGACAAGTCATAATTATACAAAGGAACTGGTTTGGTTTCCATTTAAAATAGTTGAAAAATAGGGGCACCTGGGTGCCTCAGTAGGTTAAGTCTCTGCCTTTGGCTCAGGTCATGGTCTTGGAGTTATGGGATTGAGCCCCGTTTCAGGCTTCCTTGCTCCGTGGGGAGTCTGCTTCTCCCTCTCCCTCTGCCTCTCCCTCTGCTTGTGTGTTGTTTCTCTCTCTGTGTCAAATAAATAAAATCTTATAAAAATTATAATAAAATAATTGAAAAAATAATAATTTAAAAAGAAATGAAGTTTTTACAAAATTAAAATTTTCCTTTGAAACATGAGCAACCTTACCATTCTGAGCCGGTATGTCTACAGATATTTGTTTGCTCCCGTGTTTGTTTTGTGGGAATACTGGAATCAGAATTGACATTCACAAATTCACAGTAAATCTATCTGCAATGTATACTACATCGTAAAGTAGATCTGAAATCACACATAACTCATTTAAGAAATTCACTTGCTGATGTTTCTTTAAGAAAGATGTCTAAGAAGTTATTTACTAAACTTCTTGTTTGCCTAAGTGTATGAACACACTAACCTCCCAGGGGTGTTTATGTTATCCAGAGGTAAGTAATGCATTTGATGGGGGTGGGGAAGATTGTGAATTTGATCAGTGAACTCAATTATGGCCCCATTCTGAGGATTTCTACCTTTCTTTTACAAAAATAATAGTTGCCACACACCTGACACTTCTCCCCGAATTTCTTCAATAAATAAGAAGGATACTTCAGAGCATGTGTGCGTACTCACTCTGCCTTTTTGTCTCTCTCTCTCATTTTACAGCTCTTCTGGGTCCCCAGCTGATTTTCTTCGCAAGGTTAGTTGCTAATACATTCCTAGCACCCATGCATTATTAATGCTCACCGCTCTCCAAGGTGGCAGTGACAAATAGGAAGCAAAATCTACTGACTAGTGGGGAATGTACTTTTTAGTCATGCTTGAATTTTTCAATCCATTCTGCTTGTTGAGGATTTTTCAGTAGAGATTCTGTGACAGAATGCGCTTTATACCTCTCTTCTTCACTCTCTCCCCACCTTTTTGTTTGTCAAAGCTAAGAGACATTCAGGTAGCTGGAGAAAGGATTATGCCTCAGGGCTTTGAGGGGGAGGTGAGCAAAAAATACTTTTGATGGTTGCAAGAGCAGCAAGATCACTGTTCTTCGCATGCTGTAAGTGGCAGTTTTGATCCAAAAAGACTATGCATGTAGTCAAGTAAATTATACTATTTTAACGAGGTTATTCCAGCTGTAGTATTCGCAGAAATCATACCAAGTGTGTATCATGAGAAACACTGATTTTTTTAATGTGCAGGTTTGTTTCTTCAGATATAAAATCCTATTCATTTCACAATATAAAGAAGCAATCTGTGAAGAGATTCTGAGATAGTTACTGGGAACTATAAATCCCAGCAGCAGTTTCTATTACATTAGTTTAATTCAGAATTTCTGCATTTACAGTATTATACTTTTGTGCATGTAATGATGAGCTTTTAGAAAATACCTTTTCAGTGAGTAAAAACTTAATTCACAGAGAACACAAGAACTGAAACTCCCCCAGCAACTGGAGTTGGGAGCAAATCCCCTTTTTTAAAAAAAAGTACATTTCCCCCTTTTGAAGATGGAAATAACAATCTTTAACATCACGTAGTCAATGACCACAATACCCATGTTTGTGAATTCTTAAATATTCCATTTCAACCACAGTGATCACTAGTTCTCAGGTAAGAAAAATGAACATTTGGATAAATCAAAGGAGGGTTAGAACCAGAGAAGCAAGGGTGAACATGGCCCTCTATATGCAATTTCAGTTTCTCCTAAAGGAAGAAAAAAATACAAAAACTTGTTTGCTTGTCTATTTTCTATCAGATATTTTGCTAGGGGCTTTCAATATATTATCTCATTTAAATATGACACCTGTTCCATGAGTTAGGTATCATTATATCTGCTTTACAATTAAAAATGAAAACTGAGCCAGTGTAATTTAGGAAGAGCCTAAAAAGTGGCCAAACTAATTTGAAACAAATCAGTTTGATGTCAATGAAGGAATTCAAAGTCTAAGGAGGCAACAATTGCATAGTGCACAGAACAGGGGCTTTGGCTTCAAATTAAGAAAAGAGAAAAAAAGAACAAACAGCAACAGAAAATGATCATCAAAATTATTCAAGTGATCAAAATATTAATAAAAGTGTCAACTGTGAAACCAAATAAAACTATAACTCAATACGCCAGTATGAACTAAACAAACATGGTTTGAAGTACACACCAAATCAGGAAGTTAAAACTCAGAATAGGAATGATGATAAAACTGAAGCTATAAGGCTAGAGTTGACTAAAGCCATAAAACATTTCAGGAAAAAGACAAAATCATCTCATAAACGAAGACTAAGTTACAAGGTAGTCATGGAAAAGTAGATTTAACTGAAAATATACTAAGGGACTTTAAAGAATGAAAGCAACCAACAAAATGGAGACAAAATAACTTGCAAATGCCTAAAAGAAAGCAACAGATATCAGAGAAAGGCAAATAAAGTATTTCTGATTTTTCTAGTCTGGCCCCATCCACTTGCACATTGCAGGGGATTTTCCTCATGCCCCACTATCTGCTAACCAGGGAGCTCTGGTGCCACCAAACAGGACTTTCCTGGATCCCATGTCTAGGTCAGGCTAAGATTGAAAATGACACTGTTATTAAGATAAACCAAAGTGGGATTTAGGAAGGTAAAGGCACACTTATCCAAGTGCCGATTTCACTGGGCCAACTGACACAAATTGTTTAAAAAGCAAAATTCTGCCCTCAACAGTTTCCAGTCTCATCAGGAAGATAAAATGAGGATACAGCTAAAAGCCCACACCACAGTGGTTCATTGCCTAGGGGAGACGGAAATTAAATTCTACCCCAAGTTCAGAGGTGGGAGAAACCATTACCATCTGGGGGGTAGAAGAGATCATCTGCTCCAAAGATATTACAATTGCTTAAAATTGTTTTTTGCAACTCATTTTTTGGATTTTATTTTTAAAGATTTTATTTATTTATTTGAGAGAGAGCACATGAAAGGGGGCAGGGTCAGAGGGAGAAGACTCCCCCGCTGAGCAGGGAGCCAGATGTGGGACTCGATCCTGGACCTCCAGGATCATGACCTGAGCCAAAGGCAGTCGCTTAACCAACTGAGCCACCCAGGCGCCCTGGATTTTTTTTTTTTTTTTTTAATGTTAAAAACAAAATCATCTTAGTCATGTTCTGGCCAAAATACATGTTTTCTCATTTTTGTTTTCCCATATATTTTGCTACTCGACACTCCAAACATCTTTATTCTGATCTTAAAAATCAAATTCACTAATGACAGTAATTAAAAGGGCTATCATTCAAGATATTAAGTGGTACTCTATAAGCTCAATCTCTCCCCAAAGAATTTTCAAATTTATTTTAAAGAATGACAAGATTGAAGTAATATGAACACAGTGTCTCATGGTTGCTAATTCAGAATACCACACCTCTTTGGGTATATACATTTCACATGTGTATTTTAAATCTGTCAGATTAAGGTGCATATCATGTGAACTAAATAAATCAGAAAGTGGGTCCTTCCTTCAAGATACCCATGTCACTCTAGAGTTCCTCTCTACCCAGTCACTGGAGCTCGTGTTTTAAAAACATATATGAGTTCATGTCATCACCTTAATGAAAACTCTCTAAAGGTTTTCACTGAAGAGTCACAGCTTCAAGATACCACAGAACAAACTCCTGCCTAACACCAGTTGCTGTCCCCTCCATGGCCTTTTTGGTGACACCTTTCCAGCGACACAACCTTCTTGCTGTTTCCTGAACAAACCAAATTCATCCCTAGTGAGGGCCATTGCCCAGCTCTCCTGCTGCTAGTGAGGCATTTTCCCCAGATCTTCATATAGCTCTTTGTCAAGTATTAATTCAGATCCATTGCCAAAGAGAGCCCTGCCTTGGCCTTGCACCTAAAGTAATGCCAACTCTGCCCCCTTCTGCTCTCTTGGTCTACAGAATCCCATTGCTCTTGGCCCTAGTTTATTGTTTTCTTGATACCTACAATGGGTTTGTTCGATCCAGTGTTTACTGTCTGTCTCCACCTCCCCTAAATTGTAAGCTCCATGTCTATCTTGTTCACTGCTCTATCTGCAGTGCCTAGAACATATTCAGCAAAGAAATATGAGAATCAAAGAATCGAGTGAATAAAAGAATGAGTATATGAATGAAGGTAGTGGCATTAGATTAATCTCACTCAGTCTTTCTCTTTTGTAGTGGTTACAAGGGAAGAGTAGTTTCCCTGTGGAAGGAAGAGAGAGTTCTCTGTTCTTCTTATCTGCTTCTCCTGGCTCAATTAGAACTCAGAGGGTGACTAAGGGAAATTAGTTGAGATATTGCCATGAACTGAATTGCCTAGTATTTAGTTTTATGTTACCTAACTGATGTTTCTTCAACCCTCTTCCTCCAGTAAACATTCCCGTAGTTAATGGTGTTAAGAATAAAAGAAGAAACAAATGCACAGACACAGTGTGTGGACAGTTTCACACTTATTGATAAGTAAAAATACCTGCTGTTTTGCTACTGGCCAACAGACATAAGAGAAGCTAGGGAATATAGAAGGTGTTTCAGAATAAAATGAGAGCTGATAGATATTTTCCTAAAATGGATTTTTTAAACCATTTCCCAAGCTAAGCCACTCTTTTCCTCCTGCATTTCGACGACTTGAATTTTCTTCAACTCAAAGCAGAGTTTAGGGAAAAATGACAACAAACACAAGGAAGACATAAAGTTCAAATTTAAAGGCTAGCAACTATAAAGACACACATTTTTAAATGTCCTTGCATGCGTGGATTTTATTATTTCTTGCAGTGATTTAGATAGTGGGTAAGAAAGGGAAGCAGTCACTGGCCAAGCATAGATAGAAATATAACACTATAGGGGCGCCTGGGTGGCTCAGTTGGTTGTGTCTGCCTTCGGCTCAGGTCATGATCCCGGGGTGCCCCATGTAGGGCTCCCTGCTCAGCGGGGAGCCTGCTTCTCCCTCTCCCTCTGCCCTTCCTCCTCCCCTTGCTCATGCTGGCTTTTTCTCTCTCTCTTTCTCTCTCGTGCTCTCTCTTTCTAAAATAAATAAAATCTTAAAATAAAAAGAAAAGAAATCTAACGCTACAGATCAGGAGCAGAACTGAACTGTGCTCATTTCAGTCCTCAAATGTTTCCTTATTTAAAGTTTCCAAGTATTAGTTATGAATGTCACTTTTTTAAAAATATTAGGAGGAAAAGTCCCTGATCAAGGCCATCAAAACAAAAGGAAGAATATTCATTCAATGTTAAAAAAAGGAAAGAATAATTATTATTGCTGAGGATGAAAAACAATTTAATATTTTCCTTGTTGTTCAGTTCTTACTGTTTTGTTGTTGTTGTTGTTGTTGTTTTGTTTTTCTAGCTATGGCTACAAATGGTATCTAGTCCATAGGCATGAGACCATGAGGCCCCTTCATGGTGCCTCTCCTGGGATAAGCAGCAATAAAGAGAGAGCTTGGAATGAAAATCATAAAGGTGAAGTCTATGCTCAAAAGGATTAGAGAAGCTAAAACATTGATCATGTATGGTGATAAGCCACCTAACCTGTAAGTGTGAATATCTGCACGAATTTCTGAATGTCAAAGCCATACACTTAATGCTAGGGAAGGTTTTGTAAGAAAGTATGCAATTTGTTGCAAGGCAAATGCAACACTGCATTGTCATAGGTTACAATTTCCCACTCAGAATCTGTAGCTGTACCTCACCCAGGCACTGCCAGATTGGTTCCTGGGTAGGTTCACTCAAAATCTACAGCATGGAAGAAAGAGAGAGAGGGAGAAAGAAAGGGAGGAAGAGGGAGAAAGCTAGGTGGAAGGGGAATAAAAAGAGAGAGAAGGAAAGAGAAAAGAAGGAGGGTGGGAGGAGAGAGAGGGGGAGTCAAAGAAGGAAGGAAAGAAGGAAGGAAGAAGGAAGGAAGGAAGAAGGAAGGAAGAAGGAAGGAAGAAGGAAGGAAGGAAGGAAGGAAGGAAGGAAGGAAGGAAGGAAGGAAGGAAGGAAGGAAGAAGGAAGGAAGAAGGAAGGAAGAAGGAAGGAAGGAAGGAAGGAAGGAAGGAAGGAAGGAAGGAAGGGAGGAAGGAAGGAAAAAGTTATCAACCACAAAAAACCATGGGTTTATAAGGGAAACTAGTCAAATAGACTTTTTGGCAAATATGCTATTCCGTTTAGTGAAGAAGTAGCTTGAAGTGTATTTATACAGATTTGCTCTGCTCACTCTAATTCCATTGGTCCAAATTCTATCAGTTCTTCAAGACTCATCTAAAAGTCACATTTCTTTCTTATTCCAGAAACTATTTCCCCGATATTATAAATTTATATTTTGCTTTTTTTAAAAAAAGTAGCTTGATATGTATTTATCCAAAGAGTTTCATTCTGCAGTGGAATCCACTGCAGAAGACTTTGAAAATGTTATAATATTTTGGCCTAGTAGTTCTGTCAGAAGCCCTGTCCGTGCAGACTTGAATGTTTAGGGAGAGGAGAATATCACGATATTGCTTACAAGGGTGACAAATGCATCACCTAAATGTTGAGTAGCCTGACCTTTCTTTGATTTTAAAGAAATTTTACTAATGTCTCTAAAACCAAAAGATTAATCTAGGTGGATAATATGTATGCTATTTAAGGCATAACTATCTGTAGAAATAGATATTTAAATATAAAATCAACAGACGCTATGTGGTTGCACTTAATTTTTGCCTTCAGTATGTACCACTGGGACTTGCCATTACTATCACAGGCCACGATTAAGTAGCATATTCCCAGAGCCCCTCTGCACTAGGACCACAGAGGCCCTGTCACTCTAGGTCATCTGTGAAAGTGAAGAAGGCACAAGTGTAGAAAGGCCAGAGAGGTCTCTCTCCCTAGGAAAAAGGTTTAATGCCATCTTTATCATGCATTTTAACCCAGTGGTTTTGTCATAATCTCTGGGGAAGTTTCCCATTTACTTAATAAATTATTTATCAGTTACAGTATCTATAACATAAAAGAATTTGTTTATACACAATTTCCTGGGTAACTTTAAATGAAGTGCTTCATGTAACTTCTAGTCCTTTCTGAGGTCTGTAATCAGTGATTCTTAAATAGCAATGAGAAAATGGTATAGTGAGGTTAGGTAACTTGTTCCAGTTGGAATGGCTATGTATACCCTCAATACAATAGGGATTATTTTCATGCTTTTATTGGCATTACATTCAAAGCATGGGCTATATTTAAGGTAATCATACAATCTGTGGTCCAGGCCAGAACAATTTTGGAATAAAAGAGGGCATCAATAATATACCAAGAAAACAGGAGCTACACACACCGTGTCCCAGGCAAATGGATATACGGTCATTTAATTATCTCATGATACCACCAAAGAAAGCTCCATGGTTTTAACTAAAAGCTGGTTTATTACCGAAAAAATGCACAAATCAGGGTAAAATCTAGATGGGTCAATGTAAGTTCACTAGGTCCAGGGAAATGTCTGAGATAAAAGGAGGACATGTTAAATTTATGCTTTTCCCTTTAACAGTTTTGCTTTGACATTACACATAACAATAAAATCTTATAATTTTGGGAAAAATGATTAATTTACACTTTTCTTTACTCTAAATACCAATTCCCTTTTTAAATATTTATTTATTTGAGAGAGAGAGAGAGAGAGAGAGAGAGAGAGAGCAGGGGGAGAGGCAGAGGGAGAGAGAGAATCCTTGAGCAGGCTCCCCACTGAGGGCAGACCCTGATGAGCACTGAGCTCTATCCCAGGACCCCGAGATCTTGATGTGAGCCAACACCAAGAGTTGGCTGCTTAACCAACTGAGTCACCCAGGCATCACTAACAATTCCTTCTTAAAAAGCATTTGTGAAGCTCTAGAACATTCATTTATGCAATTCTTCATGTAACTATCATTTACATTGGCCAGGCACAGGTCCAAGTGCAAGGACTACAAATATGAATAAGATAAGGTGACTATCCTCAAGAGGTCACATAAGAACAAGAAAGCCAGAAGCAAACAGTGTAACAGCTATATAATGATGTTAAAAATTCACAAAGCATGTGATGGAAGTTTCCTGAAGAAGGCAATTGTTAGCTGATAATCTGCCATCTGTGAAGGAACAAGGAAACAAGAGAACTCACACAGAAGAAACCAGGAAACTCACACAGACATGGTCTTGCCCCATAAAAATGATGACCCAAATCTAGCTTATATTAGAGGTGGAGGGAGAGAATGGAAACCACAATGAACTGAGTATTGAACATAAGAAAAATTTAGGGAGTGACAAGCAAAAAGATTTTATCTTAAAAGTATATAGTATGTTTCAAAAAAATGGACACAGAATTTTCCTTTTCCAATGTATTTTCAACTCCTTGGAATCAGAACTGGCATAGTGACATCCTATGACAAATAGAAGTTGGGAGAAGCTGTTCATGTTTTAAACTTGAGCTTTAAGAGACCCTGCACACTTCCTCTTGTTCTGAGGACCCCTGATAGTTCAACATGAACAAGACACAGGTAGCCTCTTGGAGGATGGACGACTCCATGGGGAGGAGCTACATCCTTAGCCAACAGTCAGCTAACTCCCAGCTGACACAGTACCTGACTGCAGAGGTGTAAGGGAGTCCCGCAGAGACCAGAAAATCATCCAGCTGAACCCAGCACAAGTTGTCAAATGCAGTTGTAGACTAAATAGATGAGTTATTGTTTTAAGCCACTAAGTTTTCTAGTAATTAGTTAGTTTCCTAACTGATTTAATGTATGTATAGATATTTCTACACACACACACACACACACACACACACACACACACACACGGATACATATGTGTGCATTAACATATGCATATACGTATATATCATTAGGTTAACATAAATAATATATAACATAACATAATATAAGTATGCACATGTGGGCATATTCTAGATCTCATATATGCATGTATATTATATACACATGTATTTAAATAAAGATGTATGTCTGTATGCATGCATATAGACACGTAGGTACATGTACATACTTATATGTCTACATACATACAACATATGTGTGTATACTGACATATACATACACATATACACAAACTATTTTTCTTGTTGACATCTTTACTCACAAATTATAATTATCAAAATGACAAATTGTAATTCTTTTATACTTTTGTATAATTCTTTTATAATTCTAAATTATGAAACATATTATTCATTTGCTGTTGGACCACATAATTCCCAAGCACTTTCACACTCCTTTTTCCAAATATGTGATTGGTTCTGAGGAAGCAGGCAGAAGCTCAAGGAATGTGAATTTTAACACAACTCCAAAGCCTTACATTCACTTTCCTCTTGCAACCTACCAGGAAGAGCTTACACCAAACACTTGCATCCCCAAAATAGCTTAGATAGGTGACAGAAGTATTTCTTATTTTGGCTGGTGGACCTGCTGCTGGATATGTTGGTATGTGGGGAATGACTGCTAAAAGGAGGTGCCTAGGTATTGATCATTATTGCCTCAGTGGATACAAAACAGTGCTAACTAGGTTAAAAGGAGAGGAAAGAACACAGCTGGTGGGAAATGTTGGGACTAGTGGAAGGAGTGCCCTCAAAGATGCTCAGGTTGTTTATTCCCTTTCTAGAAATTTAATAAGAATTGCTTTCATATATTCAAATAACTTGAAATGTATCTGGGTTAACACATATTTCTTGAAAAAACGTTATGTAACATATCTCTATGTAAATTACTCTGATTAGAATATCTAAACTCTGTAATTTGAGGAAATAGGAATTTTGGCTGGAAGTTTAAGGAGAAGAGAGGGAGAAAATATGTAGAAGTTTTGCATCTCCGTGAAGTAAGTTACCCTAGGTTAATCACGTCCTATACTTTCTAACTTGGGAGTAAATGAGTCAGAGCAAATTGAGACCATAGAATTAGGTATTCCAAATGTGTCATTGAAGATGAATTAAAATGGCCTAGAGACAAAAAAAGAAAAATTAAAACATTAAATCAATATAGAAAATAAATGAAATATTGGAATCATAAATAGCTCAATCCTAGGCCCTCTTCCTTTTTACATTTTCCTTTTGCTCCACAAAACCACTTTTTTTGCCCAGAATTTTCTTAATTGGCATGCCAGTGACCCTCAAGTTTATATTTCTCAACAAGAAACCTCTTTTGTGCTCTCTATTTGTATATCCATTTGAATATGTCACTTTTAAATGTCACAAAGACATCGCAAACTCACTGAGCCATTAATTTATATTATCATCTTTATATCCAGACTCAGTTATCTTCCAGTTTCTTTTATTATTGAATGACCCTGGCATCCATCCAGTCCTGTGAGTCAGAACTCGAGGCATTACTTTTGATACTTGGCTTTTTCTCACCCCAGCTCCAACATTTTATTAGGTTCTATCAGTTTCATTTTCTAAAACCCCTGACCCACATTCACTGCAATCCATCTATCTTCATTGCCTATTGTATCTTGTCTGGGTTACTTCCATGGCCTCCAACTTTCTTCTCTTCATCCACTCTTATTCCTCTAATCTTCCCTCTCCACCGAACTAGAGTGATCTTGTGAAAACACAAATGTGATCATTTACTCAAAAATCTTCGAGAGGGGCACCTGGGTGGCTCAGTCTGTTAAGCGACCAGCTCTTGGTTTCAGCTCAGGTTGTAATCTGAGGGTGGTGAGATCAAGCCCCAAGTTGGGCTCTGCACTGGGTATGGAGCCTGCTTGAGATTCTCTCTCTTCTTCTGCCCTTCTCCCCCAGCTCGTGCACACATGCATTTCTTTCTCTAAAATAAATAAATAAATCTTTAAAAAGTCTTCAATTGCTTTTCAATTTTTTTTTTTATTACCGAGACAAAAATGTTTATTATTATCTAGAGGGCTCTGAACCCCACTTCTCCAGCCTACTCAACATCCCTCTACATTGAGATTGAGATATTGAGATGACTTAAACAGAGTGGAGAGGGAAATAAATCTGCAATTTACTCAGTGATACTTTTGATTCTAAGGGCAGTCCCCTTTCCTCATCTGTCTTGCCCGCTTTGCTTCCACCGACCTCCCATTTCTGTTCTCCAGTTAGTTCCTACTCATTTTTCAGATCTCAGCTGAGATGTTGATTTCCTCAGGAAAACTTTTCCTTACCATCACATTTTGGCTAGTAAGGTCCCCCTGCTTAACTTTATCTTTCATATTATGTTTCCTTCAGAATAATTGCCACAGTTTGCAATTCTATGCATTTTTAATTGTTAGATTACTGTCTGTCTAGATTTATGCTGACCAATATGGTAGCCATACTCATGTATCACTACATAAACTTAATTTAACTACAAATTTTTTAAAATATCATTTCCTCAGTGACACTAGACACATTTCAAGTACTCAGTAGTGCCAAAGAAAAATCAGAGTTGGGCAGTAAATTTATAAGAAGATTTCAATCAGGACTATTGCAATAGGGGAAGAGAAATCTCTATATAGCATAAGGCTCAATTCTGAATACAACATGAGAAAATGGGAATTTATAGTCAAGGATCAGGGTGGGGGTTCAATGGAAAGAGGAAACATCAGAGGTACCAGAGAATTCTGGCTAAAGTGACCTAGCAGGATTCTTGCCAAAGACAAGCCAGAGGGATCAAATGTCACCAGGGGTTTGGTAGAGGATGAAGAACCCACTTAGATACTGAGGCCAATTAGAAATGGACGATGAGAGATTCTAGCTAAACCAACTTGGTAGGATTCTCGTTAAAATTGGACAATACAGAGACAAATACAGAAGTCCAATGTGAAATGTTTGGGGGAGGCCTATTTTAAATGTTTGGGGGAGCTTAAGCAGAGTTTGGTCAAAGAAAGAATCTTCACCCATAGTCACACAGGGCTAGTTGCTACTATATTGGATAGTGCAGTTAAAAAACATTTCTATCACAGCAGAAATTTCTATTGGATAGCAGAGGTTTAGACTGTATGCTCTGTGAGAGTAGGATCAATATCTATTTGTAGATACTGGTTGCTTGTTATTGAAGGGAAATCTTCCCCAGGCTTCATTTCAAGTTTTTCTTTTTTTTAATTCTATCTTATAAAGTGATTTAATTAAAATTCTTCTGATTGGGTTTGTTCACTTCCTAAAAGATTAATGAATTTGCTCATATATTCCTGTCATCGTGCTTTAATGGAACTCACATTGATGGTCCCATCCTCAATTCAGTATTGTCTTACGGCTCACCGCTAAAATTTTTCTTAAATCTGACTCTAGGTGCTAATGATTTAGTAACATCTCAGGATTAAGAACCTCTGTGGTTTAAGGGCAAACAATTCTCTTCAAGGGTTCCTAAATCACATCTGCCTCTCCTTTTAAATTGCAATATCACCTTTTTCTCGTGTAGATTGATTGTGGGCCAGTTGGCTTTCATCCCTATCTTTAAATCAACCATGCCCTGGTAGGGCTGGCAGGTTGTAGGAGGAATTAGAAGCAAGGCCAATGAAGCTATTCTTAAGTCATTCTATTTATAACCTTGAGTCGGGATTCCTTTCAGTCTGTGACCTCTGCAGGAGGGCCTGGAGGGCCTGGCCTCCCCCGGAACTCTCATTTCTCTTGATTTTAATTCTCCTTTCACCAAAATATCAAGAAGTTTTCAGTAAAACATTGAGAACTTTATAAAAGAAAGAAAGAGAGAAAGAAAGAAAGAAAGAAAGAAAGAAAGAAAGAAAGAAAGAAAGAAAGAAAGAGAAAAAAGAAAACCGAAAAGAAAGACAATTATTTGTATGAGTGTGGAATCCAGATTCCTGACCACTTTGAAATTAATTGAACTGTCAAAGAGGCTCTGGAGGGTTTATATCTGATCCACCACCTACGGCTAAACACAGTTTGGCACCTTCCATGGATTGATGTTCGAGCCATGGTAAATGGACCTCAGACATTCTCTGGAATGCCACAGAACTCTAAACAATAAGGGTGTATAAGATACAAATAGGAAAAGATTAACTTTAGCAAATACTTTACATATCAGTTCCATCAGAGGAGGTAAAAGTTCACGAAGGAATGCTGGGAGCATTTTACTACTGTAAGACATAGACATTGTTTTTGGACCAGGTATAAATAAGAGGTATTTATTCCCAGCACATCCTAAATTACCGTCAAATGATCCTTCCATTATTGCCATAGGGCAAAACAACAAGATGAACCAGAGGATAGACAAGAGAGATTTAGGGAACACCAGGGCTACTCAAACAGAAAAGCCGGTTGTACTGAATTAATAACTGTTAGTAGGTACTTTTGTATAGCCTATTGGGTGGAAGAACTTCAGTATTTAAAAAAAATGAAGAACTTTGGACATCACAATACAAGAGATATATTATTCTTTCCAACTAACACTGGCTACCTTGGTTTAGGAAAACTAGCATCATAGTAGAGATGAGATCAGGATGTTAAGAGAGTATAAAAAGAACAGAATATACATTATAAAATTTTGATTTCTGAGTCTAACAGAGAAAATGGTTTGTTTTGATTGTTTGTTTAGCTATATCCTTGGTTAAAAGGATTGAAAGTTAATACAAAAAGCCTAGCTATCTGATATTTGCGGATTGCTGTTCGTAAATACACATGGAAAAATGTATACTTTTTTATACAGATGCTATTGTTTAGTGTTAGTTCTTTCATTCTCAATGAACTTTATAATTAACCAACACTGTTGGTTATTCTATAGTATTATATCATTAATTCCCTATTAGCCTTATGAAGTCCAAATTAACAAATAGTTATGGCAAATAAATTTTAGAAAACCCCTAAGTATTAAATATACTAAATGTTGTATTTAGGCAAAGGTTGGGGAAAGAAAGAAGAGAGTGAACCAATGAAACATGTAGTCAAAAGTCTACTACTATTCAACTAACCACCCCACTCTGACAATATGTTGCCTTAAGAAGCTTCTTTCTTGGGGCACCTGGATGGTTCAGTCATTAAGCGTCTGCCTTCGGCTCAGGTCGTGATCCCAGGGTCCTGGAATCGAGCCCCGCATCGGGCTCCCTGCTCCGCGGGAAGCCTGCTTCTCCCTCTCCCGCTCCCTCTGCTTGTGTTCCCCTCTCTCGCTATGTCTCTCTCTGTCAAATAAATAAATAAAATCTTTAAAAAAAAAATAAAAAAAAGCTTCTTTCTTTATTAATATTTTACATGAATCTGCAAGACAATAGATAAAGTTAAGAATATGGACTTTTGAACCAGCCAGTAGCAGCTGTAAACTTTCATTCTGCACTTAACTAAATAAATTACTCACCCTTTCTCACTCTTCATATATAAGAAACGAAACTGCCCATTTTCCAGGGTCATAGTCAAGGCTTCAATAAGGTGATATACATAAAAGCACCTATCACATTGTTGGTTCCTAGTAGGCACCCACTAAATGAAAATACTATGTATAAGAAAATGAATTATGTTTTCTTATTGGAAAATTGTTATATAACATAAGCAGGACGTCTAATCAGATGACTACTGAAAAATGTGTAGTTAACATAGCTTTAAAAAAATACTTTAGGACTGGGAGAAATGTCTCCTGGGATACCCTATTCACCAATCTCCTCACATCCAACAAATTTGGTCAATATCTGGATATTCCAAAGCCATAGACCAAATTTGTGCCTCTTTAAATTGATTTTATTCTAGTAGTTATCTGGGTATTTAAAATTATAGAGAAATATTTTAGTGGCATACATCTATGAAACATCAATGAGAATCAGTACAAAGTTAAGGTTGAGGAGTATCTTCTAATTTTAATGAAAATGTTTCTGAACTCAGTTTACTTTTTCAAAGACGAAATCATTGATTCTGGCTAAAACCTATGCATTTAGGAAGGGCTAAAAAAGCAAAGATTTGTATAGGATTATCTTCTCTAGTTTTAAAAATTACTCAAGAGCAGGTATTGCATTTGTCATTCTTCTGAACTACCCAACTTTGTATATGCAATCAGAGCAATGAAAATAATGAATATTTAGCAAAGAGCTGAGAATAGTTATAAAGCAGATGAATTTTCATATATATATATGGCTAAATACTTAAATATATATATATTCTAAACGTAGTCAGTCTTTGTCACTGTCTAGTATATTAGGTAAATCTATATTTGAGAAGTTTCTGATAGAGGCTTCTTACGTACCTACCAATTTAGAACCCAACATTCATACATTATATAAAAAATTAATTAAAATGGACCTTATTCGTGCTGAAACAAACATACTGTGTATGTAGTATTTCCCAGCAAATGGTACTACTGGAAAAAATAATTTTGCATAAAATACACAAGCAAACATTGGTACCAAAGAATGGCTCTTTAAGAACTTTCCCCTTACCGAGGCCCCAACTCAAAAAATTGTTCTGTTTTGGCAGAACAATCATTTGTGTTTTCTAAATGAAGCCATTTTGTGCCAATTAAGTTTTTCTTCTTTGCTCTTCTTTTCCTGGTAACTAATGAAGGCCCAGTGCATTTTATGGCTTAAAAAGAAACTTTGCTACTGGCTTGAGACCAAGCCCACCAAATATTGGCTTCTAGCTCGCTTTGTCAGTCATGGATATTACTTAGAAAATGAGGAAATGATGAGTAATAAGAATGCTGACAAAGCTACTGTGACACAATTTTAATTTATCTGTCTTCACTATTTCCTTTTTTTATCTGTAAGACTGTAGATGATCTAAATCTATCTACTTATGGCTATTAGGGTTCACATTTTCACCTTTGCTACCAATGTAATGCCACCTGTCTAAGACTGTTTTTTTTTTCTTTTCTTTCCTTTTTTTTTTTTTTCTGGTTTCTTGGTCTCTAACTTGTAGAGCCAATTTTCTATTTCTCCAGGACTCCTTTACCTAGCACTCTGTCATTTACTGCTGATGTGGAACCTTGTCAAAAATGCTTTCAAAATCAAGTATTTCATGAGAAATTGTGTGGCATGTTACAGAAACATTTTTATATTTTATCAACAACTAATTATTTTTTATAGCTTCACATAAAGCCACAAATTTTAAAGGTGAACAGAGTAAGTATGCACTCTATTTTAAAGATGAACAGAGTAAATATGAGGTCTAAAGGCTAGATTCTAAAGTAAAAAGAATAATGATTGTAAATTCTTATATTTGAGATGAATAAATAGCTAGTATCATTAGAATACATATTTTAAAGATTATAACATTTGATCAATTCATAAAATAATAGAACTAGAAAGGCTTGACATTTAATCTGTTTCTCTACACAGAGGAAAAATAATCATATCACTTATTTTTTTCCATATGTTAAATGCTCAACCAATTTCAGAAACATAAGCTTATACTCTCAAGAATGGGGCCTTACTAAATATTTCATTTAAACACAAAATAATGCCGGGGTGCCTGGGTGGCTCAGTCAGTTAGGCGGCTGCCTTTGGCTCAGGTCATGATCCCAGGGTCCTGGGATCGAGCCCCGCATCGGGCTCCCCGCTCCGCTGGAAGCCTGCTTCTCCCTCTCCCACTCCCCCTGCTTGTGTTCCCTCTCTCGCTGTGTCTCTCTGTCAAATAAATAAAATCTTAAAAAAAAAAACCACACACACAGATTAATGCTATAAAACTTAAAAAATTTTGAGTTGAACCGATTTATTGTTAAGCATGATAAAATGTTTTATGTGCAAGGCGGGATCTATACAGGACAACAAAGACTATCATTTAGGGACCCACACAATTAATAGAATATTTAAATTTTTAAAATTTTATTTATTTATTTGAAAAAGATTGAGAGAGAGAGCACGAGCAGGGGAGAAGTGCAGAGGCAGAGGGAGAGGGAGAAGCAGACTCCCCGCGGAGCAGGGAGCCTGATGTGGCCTTGATCCCAGGACCCTGGGATCATGACCTGAGCGGAAGGCAGATGCTTAACCGACTGAGCCACCCAGGCACCCCAATTAATAGAGTATTTAATCTCTTTTTTTCCCTTGAGACATTAACTAGAACCAAAGGCCCTCAAAAGTTAGCAAGTTAAACAAAACTGTTAGACAAAAAATTCAGTTCAGATATAAGATTGATATGATCTAAAAAACAAAACAAAAGTATTGTGATCTTACATTTTAACTTCTGCTTTATCTATTACTGCCTAAAACAATGTCCTCCAAATTTTGTTTCATAGAGCACCCAAAAGTGCTATACATTAGAAAAAGCTACCACATTTAAGTAAGTTTGGGTATGTTATGCATGTTATATCCCTGTCTTAGGTATGCAGATTAACATATTAATATAAACATATTTAACTGTGCTGGGAAAGATATTCCCTGCACACATTTGAGCACAGAAGGCTTTTGGCAAAGTTTCTCATAACATTTTACAAGACTGTCTTTTGAAGAATGCACATTGGGAAATGTTGGCTGGACCTAAAGTTTCACCTTTTAGAATGTAATTTGTTGCTAATTTTAATTTCAATAAAATTTTCTTCTCCATCTCTTATGTGTGCCATGTAACAACAATTGCCCAAGAATTTTCGTTTGTTTGTTTGAACAGGTAAAAATACAAATGGCAGAGCTTATTTCTCCCTAAAAATTATATAGACATTTTCATTTCTTCTTGCCGTTCCATAAAAATTTTCCATGCCAATGTTTTTTATAATTGTTTATAATGTATGAATAAATCATATTACAGAAAGACAAAGCAGGAATGGTGAGCCTGTACAGGTGATTTACTGCTTAAATAAAATAAAACTTACAACACAGTTAATCTGATATTTAAGTAATGCATAATTATTATTCTACAAGGTTCAGCATAAATTATAAGCAGTTAAACTGAATTACTGGTATTAAATTCTGTTATATCACATAATCACATATTTGAAGTTTTCTCTTTCTTATCTGTTATATATAAAATATTGTAAATATATTTTCCTAACCATTATTAAAATTTAGCTGTTTGCCTTTATACATTTTCTTGCATCTGTGGTAAGAAAGTAAAAGTATCTAATTAGTGATCAAAGTTTACTAAGCATTCATTTTCTATTTGCCTAGGATCCCTCATACTCAATGAGTGCTACAGGTCTACCCTACCCTACATTCTTCCATATGAAAGAGGGCTGAGGAACAAAGCTATTGTTTGGACACCAGTGAGAATGAACTTCATTATTTAAACACTGTGATGGGAAGAGATACAGACTCCTTTTTACTTTTAATAAAAATATACTAAATATATATCAGACAGTTAAACCTCTGATACAATCTAGTTCAACAGCCCAGAGAGTGTGCCTGTTTTGTGCAATGCTCAATGAGAAAAATTTACAACTATTGTCAAAGTGTTCCCAGAAAACTTCCTCCGCATTTCCAGGTTCTGCCCCTGTTTCACTGATACCAGCTCAGGTTACTTTTCTCTCATGACAGTCCCTAACATCTATTTCTATGTGTGGACATTTAGAAGGTCCACACATGGATAGGACGTGGGTAAGGACCAATACATGACATGAACCCCCTGGCTTCTTTAATGGGGGGGTGAAAAACAAGATATAAGAATTCATGGTAAAGCATGACTAATGGAAACAGTGACATGATCTCCAAAGTCTCCCTTCTCTTCTATCACAAATTTATCCTCCAGTAGGAAGAGAACAAAGGTTGAAAACAACATTTTTAAAAGGAGATTTGAATCATGAAAGGAGATTGTGACTCAAGGAAATCTCTAAAAGCACCCATAGTTTCATAAAATGATGGCAATACAGAGAAGGGTTAGGAAGGAATAATCACATAGTGCCAATCTATGAAATATTAATATTATCAGTTCAAACAAAAGTGAATGAAATAGATTCCTTTCACTTATTTTATTACTTCTTAGCTAATTTTAAATCTAGTGAATCTCTTATAAACATGATCTAAATTTAACATTTTATTTCTGCACCATTATTTGAATAAAGATTCCAAGTCTTTAATCTTGCTGGCTTGAAAACAAAATTATTTTGTAGAAGTGTTTTAAGCAGGAGCACTGTAACTCTCTTTCATGAAAAACATGATGCAGCAGAAAAGATCAAAGATTTATAGGGAAGTTCTTTTTCCTCTTTTTGAAAGCTGATGCCCATGGCTTTCACTAATTGAAAATTTTCCTTGCAAAAACAGGCCTGTAGGCGGTCTATTTGCAGCCACCAGCATTAACTGCACATCACTGTAACTTCCTGCTTTTAGAAACTTACTAAGAGATCAATGGAACTGGATACTGACAATTTGAGGTGGACTTCACTAATTTGTAATGACATGGGTGTGCAGAAAAACAAGTAATTACCTAGCCATTATCTTTCATAGTTTCAAGTGATACAACTGACACTATCATTATCCATGAATAAGGATAAGAAAAAAATTCGGTGGTCATTAACATTGAAAACACTTATGGTTCATTTTTACTGAAACTTTTCAATGTAATAACTTTCACAAATTAACTAATATGCGTATATATATATATATATATATATATATATATATATATATATATATATATGAGTGTGGGGCCCCTGGGTGCCTCAGTCGTTAAGCATCTGCCTTCGGCTCAGGTCATGATCCTGGGGTCCTGGGATCGAGCCCCACATCGGGCTCCAGCCCCACATCGGGCTCCCTGATCAGCGGGAAGCCTGCTTCTCCCACCCTCATTCCCCCTGCTTGTGTTCCCTCTCTTGCTGTGTCTCTCTCTGTCAAATAAATAAATAAAATCTTTTATATATATATATATATATATATATATATATGAGTGTATGTGTGTGTATATAAAATCATTGCTATTGGGGCATCTGGGTGGCTCAGTCATTAAGTGCCTGCCTTCGGCTCAGGTCATGATCCCAGGGTCCTGGGATCGAGCCCTGCATCGGGGCTCCCTGCTCGGCAGGGAGTCTGCTTCTCCCTCTCCTGCTCTCCCTGCTTGTGTTCTCTCTCTGGCTGTCTCTCTCTCTGTCAAATAAATAAAATCTTTAAAAAAATAAAATAAAATAAAATCATTGCTATCGACATTCTAATTCTAAACCCTAGAAAGTGTCTTTGTTAGAAATATCAAAGATGTCATTAGATTAAATGTTTAATAATATTACATCCAAATATTTTATCAATTGTAGCCTTCATGAGTCTGTCTAAGGCACCAACAATAGAATAAGAGGACCGTTCTATTTTGCTTATGCTTGGGGAAAATATTTTGTTTTGTTTTTACTTTTATTATCCATATTAGAGCTTTAGAATTTGTGAATGTCCAAGGTAAAGAAGAGTTAAATTTGTTATTCCAGATGTACAATACATATAATTTTAAGTCCCGCATTATTGATGTATTCCAAAACCTTCGAAGTAAAACCATATAGTAACCATTTCTTTGCTGATACAGGCAAATTGTTTTTTTTGCTGTATTTAAGTCCAAATTATCCTTTTTCATTATATTCAGGTGAATGAAATCTGAATTTCAGATCAAAGACTGGAGTTTGTTCTCCAGGAGAAAATTGTATATAAGGGAAGGTGTCTTTTCACTTTCTTCAGTGGACTTAAGTGAATTATAAACTTTGATAAAAAGTCACGTTTTATTAGTTTACATTTAATTGAATGAGAATGTGCTCTTTCCTCTCTTTTCCTCTTTCTTCAGATCATATTACAAAGCTTATTTTTTAAATAAAAATAATTGTTTTATTTAAAATAGTAGTGAATGCCTGTAAATTCAATTCAAAAAAAGTAATATTAAAAAGAAAAACAAAATTCTCACCACTCAAAAATAACCATAGAAATGTTTTGGTGCAGTTCCTCCCAATCTGTTGTCTAGGAAGACGGAAGCATCTCTATTCTCTCTGTGACAGCTGGAAAAATTCTTTTTACCATATGGAAGCACATGAGTCACTCCCCCCTCACAACCCCCGCTGGGGGCCATTCACACTTGAAGTAAACTCCAGTATTCTCTCCTCATCCCACAAGGCCCTGCCTGATTTAACTGTCTACTCACCCTCTGACCCCAGGACTCTTACAGGGAGTTGTGAGAGTATCTATTGATCGTCCCACATACTAGCCACCAGTTCTTTACACAGTGACCCTCAATTCCCTACTTTGGCATCATCTAAAAGGACCACATTGCTCTAGCTTATTTGGGACTGTCCCTGTTTCAAATCTGAAAGCCACATATTCCAAGAATACTCTCAGGTCTTGGCAAACAGGACATTCCTAGAATAAGGATATTAATTACACTCTTAACCTGCTAGTCATTTTAGACGCATTAGCCTTTGAATAATAATTGCTCATAAGCCCATTGCTCTTAAGTTGTGTTTCACTGGACAATTTATTGATGTCATATATTCCCCACTGATTTGGAATGCCATCTTTACTAACAAAATCAAAATAAGAAATTCATTAAACTGGTTTATAGTCTTATCTAATAACCTATATGTCTATATTAGAAATAAGACCATACTTTTTAAGTTACTGTGGCTTTATGATATGTTATAAATGTAGGGATAGAAATGTCCTCATTATTTTTATTTTCAATATGCTGTTTTTGTTCACTTGTTTTTAAGATGAATTTCCAAATAATTTTGTCAAGTTATAAAGGTACCATATTAGAATATAAGTTTGAATTGCATAGAATGTACAACTTAACTTGAAAAATGCCCATAGTTATAATATTGAAATTATCCACTCAGAAACATATATATACATATGCAATTTTTCAAATTATCCTTATGATTTTTAAAAATGTGTTGAGGAATATTTATAGGTGTAAAACATTTTTACACTGAATTTAGTTTGAATTGATTTCCCACTGATCGTTTTGAAGCTGTTTTAGTGGATAATTATGTTAAATGAGATATTTTATTTCATTTTCAAAACTTATATTTTTTCTTGTCTTATTTCTTTGACTAGAATTCCAGAATCATGCCATTAAACAATGACTATACAGTCATCCCTATAATGTCTCTTTTTCTTATCATAAGTAATTTAAAATAGGCTAAATCATATACTAAGACTAAAGAAGTCAAGGGCTTGTAATCTTCCTCCCAATGATGATAATTTTTTTTAACTGTTTCAAAAGATGTTCCTTTTTTATGTACCCTATTTTTATGTAAAAACTGTTTTTCTGCAACCAAAGCACCCATTGAATCAGCATATTAAGAGATCTTATCCAGGTGGTATTCTTGCTGCCCTCTGGAATGTCTCTGTCCATTTAGGTTAAAAACCTGCTAATGGGTGTAGTTGTTCATATCCTAGCCCAGCCACCTTCAAGTTCTGTTTATTCTTCCTATGATTGCTTCAATGATTGCTATCATAACAGAGCATAGAAGTGGTGCTGAGAATGTTCTAAGTAAAGACACTATAATGGGGTTCTACAATGTGCTCACCCACTACCTGGCTGGCAAAGAGGACATGCTTCTGAATGTACATGGTGAATGGTAATAGTCCAGTTGCTGAAGACTACCTGAGGTGACCTGGAAAGGCATCCCAGTGGAGGCGAAAGCTGTCATAGGTGTGATAATTCAGGTACTTGAAGGTTATTAGGAAACAATGCCTATAAAAATAACATAGTTGGCTTCTTTCTACTAAGTTCTATTGATGGCCGGCAGAAGGATAATAAGAAACTGAGCACTGTCAACAAGTAAAGACTAAGTAGAAAAGCAGATACAGAAGATCTAATATTTAGAGATGCAGGACCCTAAGGATGTATAAATACTTAGCCAAAGTAGATCTGCTACGCTAAATTTGGTTCCATGGTTGGGAAAACCTGGCAACACAAAAAAATGGAGTAGGTACAGATAGATGGATACCCTAATGATGTTGGCTTTTGAGATCTCCTGGAAACCTCAGAATTTGCAGAAATTGTCCATACTTCCCTACTTATAGTTAGCACTTACCACATGCTGGAAAAATTTATAAAGCCCCTCCACAGCAAGGCAAATGGTACTCCCCTCCGGAGCTATTTCTACTTCCTCTTCTGGCTGCTAGATAGAAACTGGGGTTAAATCCCATCCCTGGAAAGTTCTAAGCCTCAGAAGGGAGGGAAGAAACATACATACACTGAAGGAGTTGCAAAAATTAGCTAGTACATTCTGACAGGAGCCAGAGGAATAACACTGGGATTGGATTTTGAGGATGTTTGGTTAAAGGGGCAACTTGATAAGCATAACTTCAATAATTTAAGGATGGATAAATGGAGTCCTGTCTCAGGATATGGGATTTAATACCATGGTAAGGACCTCAAATAATGGGGAAAGCTCTATGCTAGATTAGCTTTTAGAAGTCCGGAAAAAGTGGTGGCCAGTGATGAGTGAAATAGAAATGCCTAAGCTATCCTAAGAAATGGTAGAGGAAGAAGGGAAGAGTCTGAATGAATCGGTGCACTGAGAATAGGTATATTATATGGGCCAGAAAACCAACCAGAGAACTATGTTCCACAGGAGGACAGATCATTAACCAAGGTTGGCAGGAATGTGCTGGTGAGAAGGCCACCAGAATTTCATTGGTGGCTCTTTTCCACAAGCCAGGACTGTCATAGGCAGTCATAGAGCTGGACTCATTAATATCCATAGGTTTGATGAGAATCCATAGTGAGAGAGGCCAGGTGGTTGTGCTTAACTTTCAGGGGTCAGAGACCACAACTACCATAACATTTAATAAGGTAGGCAGTGCAGCCAAGGGCTGCAAGGAGTTGTGAAGGTGTTTAATACAGCATGGTGTTCCTAGGGCCAAAATTGCCAAGGGAGTAGCCAGCATGCTTACTGCTTAATGTCTTTAAGCAAACAATTAGAAAAGCAGGAGTCTGAGGGATGTGAGGTGGACCATCCCAATAAAAAGTCACAAGTCATAATCCCTGCTTAGTTTCTAGATCTGCACCAATTTTCAGATCCAAAACCCCCTGCCCTAAGTGGTAGTCCTAGGAAACCTACTGGAATGAAGATACAATGATGATCCCTCCCAGTTCTTTTCCAAAGGGTCCTAAAGCTGTTTATTCAGATGACTGTACATTGGGGAAAGGGAATGAATACCACACATTAGGAGAATTATTAGACACAGTGTCTGAGTTGACATCAGTACCTAGAGAAACAAATGTTATCATAGCTCTCCCTGTTTGAGTGGAGGCTTATGGGGGCCAAGTAATAAATGGAGTCCTGGCTAAAGTTCAGCTCACAATGGGCCCCAGTGGTCTTTTCCCCATTATAATCAGAATTTATACACTTGGCAATTGAAAAAAGAAATCTCATTTTGAATTCTTTCCTGTGGGGAGGGCTAACTGGAAACCTCTGAAATTGCCTCCCACTTCTGATCAAGATAGTAATTCAAAACCAATATGGCATCTCCAGGGTAAAGGAGTGGGGGAGGGTAGAGATTAGAACCAAACTAAAGACTGAAAAGATGTAGGCATGGTGGTCCTATCACATTCTCACTTAATTTTCTATTCTGACTCCTGTAGAAACTAAAGAATAACTACAAACGACATCAGGCTCAACCAAGCAGGAATCCCTCACATCCTCTGAGATGGATGCGGTATCATTACTAGAGCAGATTAATAAAGCCTCAGGTTCCTGCCATGAGACCTTTTATCTGGTAAATGTATTCTTTTCAACCTCAATCAAAAAGGAGGATCAGAAACAGTTGACATTCATATGACAAAAATATTCATTTATATTTTTACCTCAGGGATAAATTAGTTCTCTTACCTCTTTCTTAATATAGTCTGATGAGATTTAGACATCCTGGTTATTCCTTCAAATATCACACTGATCCATTACATCAATGTCATCATGCTGATTGTACAAAGCAATGGCCTTATGTCATAAGAAATAATACAGCAAGATCCTATGTATCCTTCACCGAGTACCCCCAAAGATAACATCTTACAAAGCTGTATACTATCACAACCAGGATAAGTACATTGGTTTAATCAACATACATTTTCTTTAAATGCCAATTGTTCCAACACTAAAGATGAATGAAGGAAATGATGATTATTGCTGATTGTTATGTAATTATTACTGAAACCAATTCTGTTACAGAGAGGAGGGAGTAGTATCCATCTGGGTATCAGAAATGCAAAGTATGCAATGTTCTGGCCTTTTAGACAGTTATAGAAACCCAAAAAGTAGGACATTATGCTAGTTAGTAAATCAAAATGCATATTTATCACTTTTCTCTTTTCAAATCGAGTTAACAATTCTTAATTTCTCATGAAAATAGTTTCTTGTTTATTCCCTCTTGAGTGCCTTCCCCCTGACTTTTTCCTCGGTCATGAATATCCCACGCCCAATCCATAGCGTTCTATATTGGTGATAGAGACACTGGATTCTTCCTCTGACTCTTCATGTCTCTTACACTCTACTTTTCTTTCGCCTTGAACAAGAAAGTGAAACCAATCAGTTCTTTAAATAAAACTTAAAGACAACGTGCCCTTTATGTACATCTAAGGAATCGTATGAAGATTCAATTAATCTGATTCTTAACAATCTGAAAACAGATGGGCACTAAATAAAAACAGGATCTTGCTATATTGTCAATCACATCAATAGAACTTGGAGTTGTTGATTTGCTTCCCACTTAAAAAAAAAAAAGAATACAAATTAAAATGCAAATGAAATGACAAATGCAAGCCGATTTGTAAATTAAAATACTACTCATAGTAAAAATGATATAAGACAATGATCCTATCATGGGGGAGGTACGATATCAGTAGGTGCTTACTTTGGCTCCTTTGGTCTTCAAATGAATGATCAAGGTGATAGGACTTGAGGTCCTCAGTTGAAAACTATAACATATTTTTTAAAATGTTCCTCAGAAGAAATACAGCATAATAACAAGTATTATCATCTTGCACATTGGGTGAGCTATATGCAAATTAGTCAACAATTATGGTTGACTAAGAATTATATTTAACAATTGAATGTCATTTCATACATGAATTATCATAAGGCAATTGAAAAGTGGTATCATAAGGCAACTGAAAAGTAGTATTTAAGGAAATTGTCTGTAGAGAGGTCAATTCTAAAGATGCATATTTGAATACAAAGTGAATTACTTGGATAGAAAAAGGGTCAGAATCTTTTGTATTACTAGGAAGGAGAGATTGAAGTTAATACATCATGGATATAGTTTTGGGCTACAGAAGAGAAATAAAAAATATTAGAACTTTGACAAATTTAACTATGGTTTCTGAAAACTTCATAAACTTAAAAAAAAATAAACTCTGAAGAGTACAATTTGGATATTCAGTAGCATCTTATTAAGTCTCTTAGCCAAGTGATTTAGAGGTAATTTCAGATTTATAGTTTTTTATCTCTGCCTTTTATGTCCACACACATTATTGCTTTCCCATCACCTTTAACTTCTTATAATTCTAATCAAACCATACTTTTGGAAAAGAAACAGAAACACCTGTCATTTGGAACATTTGTCTAAAGCTCTCTACTTTTTATTAAGTAGAACTTGTAGGTAGTATTTTATTTTTCTTCTGGATCTATTTTATAGAAATATTTTATATTTTATAGAAATATTTTCATTATAAATCTTCCATCTTAAAAAAAAAAAAAGCTTCTTTCAAACTTAACCCTAGGGAAGCCTGGATGGCTCAGTCAGTTAAGCATCTGACTTCTGTTCAGGTCACGATCTCGGAGTCCTGGGACCCAGCCAGCTTCAGGCTCCCAGTTCAGTGGAGACTTTGTTTCTTCCTCTCCCTTTGCCCCTCCCCCACTCATGTTCACTCTCTCTCTCTTTCAAATAAATAAGTAAAGTCTTTAAAAAAAAAACAAAAAACTTTTCACCCTATAGTTAATCCATGTTTAAACTGAAGTTCAATCTTGAGTATTTTCAGAAATGCCAGTCTCTCAAGAGATCTTATCACAGATAACACAGATTTTATATAATTAAGAATTTAGCCAAACAAAATATGAAAAACTAGGAATATATTTAACCAAGAGGATGAAAGACCTTTATATCAAAAACTGTAAGGCATTAATGAAATAAATTGAAGAGGCCACAAATAAATGGCAATATATTGTACTCTCAAGATTGGAAGAACAAATATTATCAAGTCTTGCACTCTTTCCTACTGGGTATCTCTGCTCTAAAATAAATAATAATAATAATAATAATTACCCTCTTTGTTTTTTGTTTTGTTTTCTGTTTTTCTCAAAACTGTCAAGTTCTCCTCAACTCCAAAGCTTTTGTATGTGTATTTTCTCTACTTTATGTTATTCTTTCCCCTTGCCATTTTAGCCAAGTACTCTCATCTTCTTATCTCAGCTTAAGCATCACTTCCCTTAATGGGCCCCTCCTCACTACTACCACCAGTCAAAGGTAGACTGCCTTATTAAGCATTCTCATGGAATGCTGTTTGTTTCTTTTCTTTTTTTTTTTTTAAGATTTTATTTATTTATTTGACAGAGAGAGAGAGCACACAAGCAGGGGGAGGTGCAGAGGGAGAAGCAGGCTCCCCGCTGAGCAGGGAGCCAGATGTGGGGCTCGATCCCAGGACGCTGGGATCATGACCTGAGCTGAAGGCAGATGCTTAACTGGCTGAACCACCAGGCATCCCATGCTGTTTGTTTCTTATAACAACCTTTACCTTTGTTTGTTATTACACATGTGAGGTTGTTCGATAAATGTCTATCTCACCAGTAGACCAAAGCTCGTGCTGGCAAAGGCTAGTCTGTTTCTTCTCACCATTGAATCTCCAGCTCCTAGCAGATTACCTGACCCAAAATAGAGTCTAGAGCAATTATTAAGTTAGATGAATAAATAAATTAATAGGAAATTGGATGGATGGATGCATGGATGGATGGATAGATGAAGTTTGCCAAATGGAAAAGGAAAAGAGACCTCCAGGAACTTCATGAACAAAGGCAGAGGACAATAGCAGTCCACAGTCTTCTTTGGATGGGCCCAGGTTGCATGGGATTCAAAACTGGAAAAGAGGAGGCTGGAGGAGTGGGTTGAAACCAGACTGCAAATTCGTTATTTGACAAGTTAAGAAGCTCAGATTTTTCATCCCGTGGGCATTTGACAGTCAGCAGAGGCTATTAGGGGAACAAACAGTATAATTATATTTGGTTTTTTTAATTAAAATAACCCAAGCAGTAGTGGGGGCGACATGGAGACTATTTACAGGAAAACTAGTTGCAAGGCAGCTCCGAACGCAGAACTGGCATTCAAGCTGGAGCAATCGAGGGAAGCAAAAGCACAGAATGCACATCACATGAACTCTGTGCCGCGGAGGGAGCCCAGACTGTCCGACACATCGGCTGAGCGAAGATCTTAAAGGATGGGTGTGGAACTGAGGGCTGGGATGTGATTGTGAACGGTTGCGCATGGCAGGTTAACACATTCTGTGATTGTTTTTCATCCCTGCCTAATTTGATTATTGTTAATTAGTAGCATTAAAGATGCCAGTGACTAAATTAAGGGTATGGAAATATCTTAAAAGATGATCAATGAAAAGGAAGTTGCAAGTTATTAGTTTGTAAAAAAAAGATAAATAACAAAAAGTTCCCATGCCCTTATTTTAATAGGTGAATTAAGTTCAAGTAATAATGCTAGGGCTATATTTCATAGTTTTTACTTTTTAAACATATTTTAAATACTTTTTTAAAAACCTAACATTTTAGGAACACTTTAACTTAAACACTAAGGAAAATAGGTCATTTTGTACTCAGTTCATTTATATGAAGAAATAAAAGGTACCCTGTAAAACTGGGAAGAATGCGTAAAAAAACATTTTGGTTTTTTTTATGTCGTTTGTCAGATGTTTTATGGACACTGCCTTTGCTTTGCAAAGTTAGTTACTTCTTAGAAATAGGCCATGGCAGGCAAAGACTGAGCTGCCATTTGAAAGTTGGGATATTCTCACTGTCCAGATAGCCAGTTGGTTAGTGTGTGTGCTTCTTTGTTGCCCTGCCCCCTGCCCCATCCCTTATTCTTGCCCCTCTGCCCTGCTTTGAGATCTGAAATGCTGATTCCTAAAGATTCTCTTGTCCCCTGGTTTCTAGTACGTTGAAGCCAATGGGGAACAAAGGCAGAAGATCAGAGGGTGGAAAATAGAGAGATCTTGGTTGCATTCTTTTGTCCCTTGTGTAGATCTTTCTGGATGTCTCTCTGATCTTAGTTCCAGCTCTTACCATGCTGTAGTCTTTACTCCTCTTGCCCGGTTAGCCCCAGGGATGCTAGTGGCTTGCATTCTTGCTTATCTCTGGGTCCCTCCCTATCTTTATGGTTCCTTTAAACTTGGCCACATGTATGCAGATTAACCCATTATGAAAGTCTTTCTGAGATGAATTCTGTTTCCTTATGGAACTGAGCATGTCCGGAAGTGAGACAGACTTGATTCCAATAGTTGCTTTACTCTTGTTATTTGTGGAGCTAGAGCAAGTTATGGATTCCACTGGCGTGGCCTATAAGATATATGTAACAACATGATATACTTTATAGAGGTCCTCTGAAGACTAGATGAGCAAATGTATCTAAAGTGCCTTCACATATCTTAGCACTTATTAATCATTGCAATAAATATTAGGAAAAACTTTTAAATAAAAATAAGGTGTATTTTCATGAATTCTGTCAAGGAAAATTCTTACAGTCTTGGGGGGTAGAGATCTATTCGGACCCTCATACTATTTTCTGCCTCTAAATTAATGTATTTCTTAATTGGAGAAAGGAATGTTAGGGAGGGTAGTTTAAGTCTCTAGAATTCCAGACAGGGTGTAGCCATCTCCTCCCATCACAGAGGGCATTTGGAACTAGTTATTTCCACCAGAAATTTTATAAATCAGATTTTTTTAAAATTACAATTTTTAGTACTTGTAGTGGGTTATTCACAGATTTTTAAAGCACCATTTTAAATAATAGATTCAATTCCTTATTTTTACTTCTGTATTAGCATTTTATATTTGAGACAAATACTGTACATTCTTTCTTTCTAACATCACGAGGAGGCTCGTTGGAAGCATCACTTACCGTCAGCGCCTACATTTTCTACAGCAAGTTGTAAAAGGGACCAAAAATAACTAACTCCTCAGTTAATAGACAATTCATCTGGAATGAAATGGAGCAATGCTACACGAAGAGAAAGCCTACAGTGAAAAAAAAAAAAATGGTGTAAAAATGGAATATATTCCGGAGGCCAGAATCAAAGTTTGTAGATGACAGCAAACTCTGAGTAAGACTACATTCTATAGCAACCAGGAAAGGCAGGGGAAAGGGAAAGTGCTGTAAGGAATGTATCCATTCCTCTTGAGCCGTCCATCTACCTCAGATCAATAGCTCTTCAACCATGGGACATTCAAGCTTTCAGCTTGAGAAATTGAAGTTCTCAAAATAAGTCAGGGTTGCAACACAAGTCCATCATGGTGTGTCACAGAAATGAAATGAGTTGTCTCCTGCTCGATTGATGACCGACATCAAGCCAGGAAGAAAAAAAGAAGAAAATAAATGAGACATGGGGTTTTGAAAAGTTGTTTCATGGGCTTCTGTGGAAAGTTTACATGAGGGGGCCTGTTCTGACCATAAGGCCATCCCAGGGACGAGGGCGAGGGCTCCGCAGCGTGCCCAAGCAGCAGTGAGGGGCCGATGCCCTCGGAAATCATTTGCTGGCAATGATGTTTTCACACAAGCCCTCAATGAAAAGCCCAGAACATCTCAGACCTGGATGGGGAGCAGCCAAGAGATGCCCAAGAATTTCCAGGAGATGAGAAAGGCCAGGGTGGGAACAGGTGATTTTTAAATACAAAGCAACGATATGGATCTTATATAATGACTGGAGTAACTCACGCTGGCAATGGCCTATCCTGTGAAACAAACTTGTAAGAAAGAAATCAAAGGCTGTTCAGCACATGTCTGCGTTGCACAGCTAAAAAGACCCCTGTAGTGCCTACAGACAGGCCAGCGGATCAATGCTTGGTGCAATTGCTAACTGAGCTTCCTGGTGATAAAAAGGATAAAACAAACAAACAAAAAAACCAACAAACAAACCTACAACAACAACAACTTTGTTATCCATGCTACAATCCTCCTGCTCCTCTATTATCCAGGCTTTCAAAGTGATTGAACTGAAAATACTTTCTATCAGTGCACACAGATGCCCCAGATACGTCAGAGACCTGTGAACTACAGTGCCTTACGAGCATCGGCTCTTCTTTCCTTAGCCTTTGCCTGGAGCAAAGAAAATAGGGTGGGAAGCAAGGAGCATCCCTGGCCCCAAAGGTGAAGGATGTTGTGCTCAGAGGTGAGATGGCTGTACTGTCTCACGCACTCTCAGTCAATGCCTTCCAGTTAGCAGCTTAGGAGACTCTCTACCTCTGACAGTTGCGGAGAGGCCGGAGTGGAAGCGAATTAAATCAATAGCCCCGGAGCTATCTCCTCGTCTTTATGCGCGGGATTTGATGTGATCTTAATAAGTGATTTTTATTTATCATGATCTCAGTCAATTCATCTCTAAAATGGACTTTTCTCTTCCTACACACGATGAGATGGGATTCTGGAGCTTCCCCAATCAGCATGTGAAATGGTTGACGGGGAATTCAAGGATTTGGCTTTAAAATATTGATGTGTACGCACTCCCCTCCTTCGTGTGCCTTCTGTGCAGAAATCCTGTGGCCCCACTGTGAACACAATGAGCTATGCAATGTTTGCTGAACCAGCAGTCACTCCTCTATCAAATATATAATTTTGTACAGAATTCTGAATATATACAGTACTTATTTCAGTGTAGCAGGAGAGAAAACTTGAAGTATAGCTGTAAATTAGTGTTCAGAAAATTGCAGTTGGAATATAATGGAAAACACTTGGAAACATATACTAGTAACTCTATCCCCCTAATGTAGTCACAGATGTGATTACATACATAGAAATATAATTTTATTTTATTTCATTTTAAAAGCACGTAACAAACTCTCCTGGTATTTTGCTTAGTAATGGAACGTAGAACCAGGTACTTTTCCATTGACATAAAGTGAATTGCTATCTCTTCATTACTGAAGACATTGTCCTCTCTGTTTCTCTTTCTCTGTTCCCCTCTCTTTTCCTCCCAAGAGACAGCAGCAAACTTTATTATCGTCACATTTCTCCACAAGTCAGTACAATGTTAATGTTATAGAGAATTGACAAGAATATTTCAGATGCTATGTTTGTGTAGCATAGTTATAAGCTTACAATTTGAGGATTCTACTTAAAAAAAGGTGATCTCTGTTGATATTTCAGCCCCTGCTATCTACACATTTTACTGATGTAATCATTTTCAACTCCTTTTTATTTATTTACATACTTCTGTGTAATTGAAAATATGAGCTTATGATATATAAAATTTTAAAATTGCTTAACCTCTACATTGGTTGAAATATTAAGCATGTTCTTTTCCCCAAGGAAACAATGCCAAATTCTTTTGGCTTTGGTTAATTGTGAAATACATGTTCTATCTTTCAGGTCAGGAAGGACATCTAGTACTGTGTGCAAACCTCAGTGGTCCCCTAATTTTTTTTCCCCATTTGAGCATTATCGAGCAGTGCCTAGGACAGAGTTCCATAAGAATACATTTGGCTATTGTTAGTGGCAGGTGGTGGGGTGTGGTTGGCCAGTTTCAGAAGGGAGCTTACCCTCTATGAGTGGTCTGTCAGGCTTGTGCCCCATCGGCTCAGAAACAAGGGTAATTAGTCTAAAACTGAGAAGAGCAATCAGTTTAAGGTGAATGAGAAAATTGTTGCCATTTTTGTCTATTTAACCAAAATGGTTACTCTCTTCTAAGTGTAGCCTATAGATGGTTAGAAGTTTGTCTCCACACTTGGTAAGTTGCATAGCTTTAGCTGGATCTGTACTGTTTGAAGAAGAAATTCTGCACCTTCCTCGATGTTCTTTGGATCTCCCCAGTGTTTGGGTTTGCAAAACTTAAAGGATTCTCTGATCTATTCTTCCAATTACCTTGGCAGATTCAATTACACACAGGGCACCCTCAGTATGCAATGATAATTGGTACCTTAAAAATGTCACTTAGAACGAATGAACCTAAAATGAGAAAATTTCATTAGCAAAATTCATAATTATATTTTAGAATAGCCCGAAAAATTGTATCTCAACTCAGTCTATTTAAACTTCACTGATGTGATTTTTTTGTTCTTTGAAATGCAACGGAACTTTCATATTTCTAGTAGTTTCCGAAGAAACTACCTGAAAGTTGTCCAGCACAAGCTGATTTCTTCTTTTAATCATCTCAATTACCACGATTTGATGCTACATCTTAATCTTACTTAGGACAGGGAATCATCTCATTAACTTGTTATTAATAATTTTATATAACTTCCAGCTTCCTATAGGGATTTCGGTTTGTTGTACTACTCTTTTATGTGCTCCCAGAAACCACCCCCAGTAACTGGAGTTGATGTTAGGTTGCATGAAGTCATACCAGACTTTTTCTGTGTCCCCGAATGAGCCCTGCCCATCCATTATATGCGCCGCTGCTTGCTCTGAATGCTCCCCCTCCGTACGCCATCCTCCACCCTCCCTTCTCACGGTACCTCTTCCAGGTCCTTTGCATTTTATAATGTCTTCCTACCAGAAAAAAAAAAAAAAAAGTCTCTGATCTTTTTCCACCTGATGTTCTGGGTAATTTGGCACCTCACTTCTTTTTAAGATCCTTTTTGTATCACCTACCATACTTCATTTGTGTTTTTAATCTTTTATCTTCCCCAAAGGAACTGTGAGTTCCTTGAGGAAAGGAACTATGAATTTGAGGCTGATATGCCATCATCTGCCATTGAGCCTTGCTTGGAGAATTTGTTCAATAAATGTTCGCTAACTAAATAAATGAAGGCATTACCCACCCACCCTTATTCCCTCCCCACTGAAATTTACTCAGTTTTAATAAAGTGAACTAATCAGTTTGAAAGAGATCTTTTGAAGACAGCAATTTTCTAAATAAACATATAAGAGCAGGCAGGCGCAGAGCAGAGGCTCAAAAATATTTGCTGAATTAATTCAAAATGGTGCTTGTACATTAGGCTGATTTTCTATCCATGTATAAGCTTTCCAGATGTGATAATCACAACAATTACTTACTAGTGCTTACTGTGCTCTTCAGACCTAGAAATGATAATTAATGTAGTGATTGTATGGAATCATAAGTTAAATGAGGAGGAATTAATTTGTCTCTCAAGACTGTTTCTGCTAAAGTTGGACTTTGAGTTTTGATAGGTATTTACTTGTTCAGTAGATTCTTCTAGACTGAAGTGATGTCAAGTGGAAAGTTACAGGGAGATAGGATGGTTGTAGTATTAAGGGTTAAAAAATTGGTCAGTGCGAATTACTTAATTTTTTTTTTTTGCACTTGTCTCTTTTTGTGAAAGATCCTCATCCAGTGGATCAATTTGTCATCAAGAAGGTAATCTATATTTACTTTGCGGCAGGTACTGCAGCTCTTAACTCTGCATTTAGCTGATTCAGCTTCTACCCACACTACTTTGACCTCAGAAATATCCCCTGCTAACTGTCCTCCTGTTCGCTCCAATTTGTACTGCCTAAACGCTTACTGCTGAGCGTCCCTCTGGCCATTCTGAAAGGTGTTTCATCACACTACAATAAACGTGAAATACTGATGCACTCAAAATTGTGCACACGCACACACACACACACACACACACACACAAACACACAAAAGGCAGCTGGATATCGACATGGGACTGGACAGGGGCATTTATTATACTTTACTCTTATACCATCGTCTACCTTTGGCAAAAGAAGATCGTTAGTGTCCCTGGTTGTCTATGTTGATCAATACTACACGGGAGTTAAATTAGACCTCAAGTCAAGTACACATCTCCATTGGCTGAGATACCTTCAACCTAAAATCCCTGGAAAATTTACATTTTTCCACTAAGTTAACCAGTAATAGAGTGAAATGAGTGAGAAAAAAGCAGCTGTCTAGTTTGTATCTTGCATTCCCTCAAACAAACCTGGTCCAGTTTTGAGCCCCTATAGGTGTATTATATTAATAAGCCTAACATTATTTTAACTTTGCAGCTTAGAAACATTTTTGATTTAATGGCAAATCTTCAGTAAAGAAGATAAAATACCACAACATAAAATCCCAAGAATTAGAGAAGTTCTCGGATTTATTATATGCCCCAGTTCAAAAATGTCTTCTAAATCCTAAAAGACTGGAAAACAGATGTACTTTTTGATGACAAAAAAAGCTATCATATTAATTACTTGTTAACTCTGAATTGCTGAGCCAAAGGTAAAGTAGTTGAAGTAGTCAATTCAACCCCTCAAATTAGTATTTTTGTAATTATTTTGGTATTTGTGGGTCTCACATATAATCTGGAAAATGCTGAGTCCTCTCGGTAAACTGCATTGTTTATTTTACAGTTTGTCCCACTTTCATAATTTGTGGGTTTTGATCAGAATATTTTTTTCCTCCAATGTAGCACTTTTACCTCCATTTAGTATTACATTTATTTCCAGGGAGAACAGAAGAATTCCTAACTATAGATCAAGCCTCCACTTAAAATGAAGATCACAAGAAGTGTTTTGCTCTACCTTTAGATAATCAGAGGCAGTTCTGTTTCTGGCCATGCTGACTAGGAATAAAACTGACCACTGAGGGGCAAATTTATATGAATGGGAAAAAAAAATGTTGATTTGGAACAACTCTGGCAACTGATCTAATAGGACTATTAGTGAAGGATTCTTGAGAAAGATGGCACACTTTTTTTTTTTTAAGATTTTATTTATTTATTTGATAGAGAGAGACACAGCAAGAGAGGGAACACAAGCAGGGGCAGAGGGAGAAGCAGGCTTCCCGCTGAGCAGGGAGCCCGATGTGGGGCTCGATCCCAGGACGCTGGGATCATGACCTGAGCCGAAGGCAGACGCTTAATGACTGAGCCACCCAGGCGCCCAAGATGGCACACTTTTTAAGAACAAAACACTAAGTCGAACCTGTTGAAAATGGCCTCAGTCGGTTATATTCAGTGGTGTGCTGATAAATGTATACCAAGCAGTTCTTGGGTTGGGGAAGGCAGATTGATAGTGTTGTTCCATTTCTATGGTTTGAGTACACCCACTCATGGCTGATTTCAATCTACCAAAGTGATATCCACTAATGGAGAATCGGAAAGAGATGCCCACAAATGATTCTCATGAGTTGGTACATATGAGTTTCTGGCACACCACTGGTTATCTTGCCAACTTAACTTTTCAACCACAGCTTAAGACTTAGAAATGGGAAAACTGTGCTATGAAATGCATGGGAAGCCGTTAATTAAAAGTGCCACAAAATGTTGGCTTGCTTCCTCTTTTAACCCATGCTATTAGCTAAACGGCAACAATATCCTATCTTACTGTAAACTTTCCTGTAGCTTTACATTTATCTTTATTGCCCTTCTTTATATGTGAGGATGGCAAGCTTGGTTTTTCTCACTGAATCATGATCCAGAAGTACTTAGATAAACCAAGAATAAACACGTAATAATGTATACAAGTTGAGTGTTTACTATATTATGAAGTACTGTAATATATGTGTAGTATTCCCCAGAAATCCATATAGATATCTCCTTCTGCTCATGGAAGTCTCTATTCAAATACAATTTTCTGAAATAGGCTGAGCCTAACTACCCCATTTAAAGTTGCCACTAACTGGGGCACCTGAGTGGCTCAGTTGATTAGGCACCTGACTCTTGATTTCAGCTCAGGTCATGATCTCGGGGTCCTGGGATTGAGCCCCATTTCAGGCTCTCCACTCAGCAGGGAGTCTGCTCCAGGATTCTCTGTCTTCCTCTGCCCCTTCTCTCTCTCTCTCTCAAATAAATAAATATATCTTTTTTTTAAGATTTTATTTCTTTATTTGACAGAGAGAGAGAGAAAGAGAGAGCACAGGCAGGGCTAGCAGCAGAGGGAGAGGGAGAAGCAGACTTCCCAGTGAGCGAGGAGCCTCATGTAGGGCTCGACCCCAGAACCCTGGGATCATGACCTGAGCTGAAGGCAGATGCTTAACGACTGAGCCAGCCAGGCGCCCCAATAAGTAAATCTTAAAAAAAAATAAAGTAACATTGCCACTAACTCTTTTGGTACTGTTATACTGCTTCTATTATTTTCCTTAGCACTTTTATCTGATAATGTTACTGAAAATTTTACTTATTTTGTTAATTGTATATTGTCTATCTCTTTAAGTTGATTGAGTATGTTCTGCTTTGTTCACTTATGCCTCTCCAGTTCCTAGAACAGTGCCTGGACATAGTAGATGTTCAACAACTATTGTTAGAATGAGTGAGATGCCCCGAGTATCTGATCAGAATAATGCTTAGGAAATCTTTATTTCAATAGTGTTTGAAAAACACTATTGTAGATTACTGTCAGGTTAAAATCTTGTGGTTATATGTTCTATATTTCCGATTATTTAAGTCTTATAATTATTTAATAAACAGAAAAAAATCCATCTTTTCTTTTAAGTAAGTAACAAAATTTCTTGTTATAAAATATTACCTAGCAGGCAGGGGCCATAATCTTTAAGTAAACTCTTCTCCATTTTCTTGAAATATAAAATGTGTCTATGATATACTTGTCCATAGCACTTACAAAATGTTTTTTGAAGAAAATCATATACAACATTTGAGAGAATATATTTTTAAAAATGGGCTTTAAAAAAGGCTCTACAATCCACTACCAAACTAGTATTGAAGAAAATTATTTTGAAATATGAATCAGGTGAGCCAAATGCCTTTCCCTTGTAAGCAGTTTGAATTCAATTTGTGGCAGAAAGTGCAGGCTCTCTTGGATCAATAGGATGCATTCAGCACAGCTGACATACTACACCTGATCCAGAGCCAACCTGGCTGGGGACCTATTAGTCATACCTGAGGGACTTTCCCTAGCTTTTATCTCGAGGTACATCTCCTAGGATTACAGGTACTTGAGGCTAATTAGGTCTGCTCTATTACCTGCCATGCCAAGGCTCTGTTTCTACAACATCCCATTTACCCTCCAATTTCAATGAGATAATCAGGGTGCTACAGTGCACTAAAGGTAAAATGATAGGCTTGCACACACCCCTGACTGCCTTTATCTGTTAATACCATGAGCTGGCGTGTGAACGCATGCGGGCGCGTGCATGCACACACACACACACACACACACACACACACACACACACACGAGGGTTAAAGAGATAATGGCTGGACTGACCTGTTACAATTTTACCTTGTTTGCTTTGTTGCTTTTCCTCAGAAGTCAGTCCTCTTTCCAATGTAATTATGTAATTAGAGCTAAAGACTATAAACAAATAGAGATTTGTCCCCTCCCCCAGAGCTCTGAAGTCAGGCCTTTTTAATGCCGAGACTTTGGAAGCCTACACCTCCCTGACGCAGGGAGGCAGACCTGAGACATGGAAAGCATGTCACATTCCTACTTACCTGCTTTTTCTCCTGGACCCAGTAAGCGAAGGGAGCGGAGCACATATAAAGAGTAGGGTCCAGGTTTTCATGTTGCATCTGATCAACTTTTAGAGGATAATTATTTTTCTCCTTCAAATTAGCATTATATTCAATTGTATAGCATATTCATAATGTCATTACAAATTAAGACCATGGATCAAAATCAACCCTTTGACAATTTTTACCAATCCTCTATACCATCCTTCATTGTTTGGACAACCACCTTGCTTATTTTATTTGCTAATTATAGAGCAATGATATCTGAGTAGGTCATAGGATACCTAAGGAATATGTTCTATTATGATGTCGCTGGGTAAAGCAAAACCAGATTTTACCTTGCAAGTTATTCTCCCAGCTCACATGGGGGACAAGAAACAGCAGAGAATGTGTGGGCCCACTGTACTCTTCGGACGGAAATGCACTGGCAAAGGGAGTAACAATAGTTAGCAATGTTATTGTGTGCTCTGGCTTTGCTAATCTTTTTGTCATTAGAAAGCATCAAAAGCATTTCTCTGGAGAAATTTCAAGGTCCCTCTTTTTTTGTGCTCAGATTTGACCACTGTTTTGTGCCTCTTGATTCTGTTCTGTTTCCAGCTTCAAATCCATAGCATTCCCTTTGAAGAGATCCATTCTGGGACGCAAGAATAGCAGTGTAAGTTAGGAGCTACACCCTCAAAATCCTACAAGGACCAGGCAAGTAACATAGTTGGGTAAAGGGGGCATGTTATGGGCTAATTGCACAACCCTCTATTAGACAGTTTAGGAATGTTTAGACTTGTTTGTTTTTCCAACTTTCTCTAATTAAAAATTTTTGAGATATTCGTTGATTCAGGTGCATATGTTTGACATAAGCCAGAGAGCTCTCAGGTATGCTTTACTCAGTTTCCCCCAATGATAACAACCTGCAAGTCTATAGCATAATATCACAACCAGAAAACTAACATTGAAGCTAACTACCATTCTTAGGTACGTTTTCCCAGTTTACATGTATGTGTGTAAGTGTGTTGCTTACCTCTATGCAATTTTATCCCATGTTTAGATTTGTGTATTACTACCATAGATAGTCAAGAATCGAAACTCTTCTGTCACCATAAGATCCTTCTTTGCCTTTTTTTTTTCTTTGCCTTTTTAATAGCTACATTCATTTCCATCTTACACTCCACCTTCCCTTCTTTGTCTCTAACTGTGGGCAGCCATTGACCTGCTTTCTACTTCTATAATTTTGTGGTTTCAAGAATGATATACAGGGGTGCCTGGGTGGCTCTGTCTGTTAAGCGTCTGCCTTTGGCTCAGGTCATGATCCCAGGGTCTTTGGATAGAGCCCTGCATCAGGCTCCCTGCTCCGTGGGAAGCCTGCTTCTCCCTCTCCCACTCCCCCTGCTTGTGTTCCCTCTTTTGCTGTCTCTCTCTCTGTGTCAAATAAACAAATAAAATCTTTAAAAAAAAAAGAATGATATACAAATGGAATTATGCTGTATGTAAAATTGTGGTCACATACATTGATTTTTTTCACTTTGTATAAATCCTTTGAAATTCGTACACGTTATTATGTGTGTCAAAATTTCATTCCTTTTTATTGCTGAGTAATATTCCACAGTGTGGATATACCATGGTTTGTTTAACCATTCATTCGTTTAAGGACATCAGGGTTGTTTCTAGTTTGGGCTATTACAAATCAAGGTGCTATGAATATTTGTGAACATAAGTTTCCATATGTGAATGTATTTCTTTCTGGTTTTTTTTTCTCACTTTTGGCAGAGATGTAGACTCAGAGAAATGTTTTCCTACTGTAAGAAAAATGATCACACAAATGCTGCTGACAAGTGGCATTCAGCCTCAGTGTGATGGTAGTTGTATGCTAACTGAAAAGCATGTGTCTCGGAGAAGTCACTTCCCAGATCCAACAACATTGCATGTGAGGAGGTGGGACCAATAATGTCACATCTGTCTATTTTGAAGAAAATCATAAAATCTGAAAATTTATATGAAGGTTTTTGGTTTATATATCTTCTATATAGGACGGTATGTTTTGAAATACTGAGAGCCAAGTGAAATAAGACTGCAGGCTAATTTTTTTAACCATAGGTCACTTTTTTTTTTAATACCTCATGTAAGCAAAGAATTCTGGTACTAAACTTATGAAGCCCATGGCATCACTGAATTTACCTATGCATCGTTACTTTTACCATTATGTCAATCTCACTTTGGAATTCTTTTTAAGTATAAGATTAGGAGAAATGGAATGCATTTAATCAGCTATGAAAACTATTTATTCACTCAGTAACTATGGAGGGTCTACCATGGGTCAGTCAATTTGCACTGTGGATGCAGAGTGAACTGGAGATATGGCTCTGCTCTCTGCACACAAGGAGTAGGTAGCCTGTGCATGTGTGATGCCTACTGGTAGCTGAGACTGAGCGTGGCCTTGCTGTTGTGGTTTTTCCTACCACAAACTCTATTAATAATTATTAATTAGCTTCATACGTTTAGATATGAGGTAATATCTGATTTTTTAAAAAAATCTAGATTTCTGGCTTCTGTTAAAAACAAGAAACTCAGATATAAATGAGCTTACATTCCAATATGGGCAAGTCAGTTGGAGTTGAAAATGAGCTGCCCCATTAGGCAGGGCAAGTACTCTTCTAGTTGCCATAGTCTCCTCAGCCAGCCTTACTCATTTATATGATCTACCAGGCCTCTATGAACATGTGAATCTGTTACTTCTGGTTTAGGGAGCGATCAAACATTATTAAGCAACCATTTCTTGTTTGCCACCAAATCATGGCTTCTCCTAAAAGCCACTTGTTCCTTCTAGGAAAATTACCACTGAACCTGAGTTACTACAACCATCATGGATGGATGCATAGAGACCAAGGCTGTTAACTTTATTTTGTATGATTGGATCATTGCATTTACCTACTCCAATATTTAACTGCTAATTCCACAGTAAAACATCAGTCTTAACTTACGATTCACAGTGAGTAAAATCTGAACCTACAGAAAACCAGCAGAAATGCATAATTTTTATTTGTAAGCGATTTATTTTAAAAGGTCAATGAAAAGTCTCAGATTGTGATGGATTAGAATTTCTAAATAGGTGAAGTCTTAAATCAAAGTTCCATATTCTGGACATCAAAATGATCAAGAGAACATGCAACAGCTCTCTCTTTAGATTTACCCATAGTAAAGGTTAGTATTTGGACCAAGGGGACAAACCAATATACCAAAATGGCTGTGACTATGGGAAAAAAAATCACATAACTTCTTCCAAAGATAGGAAATGTTAAGACGCCATTGGCTCTGTAAAGTGCTGCTTTTGGAAGAGATGTCATAATGTCAATATTAGCACATACTTTTATTTTTGAATTGGTTCACTGCCTTCTCAGACCATCATGAAAGAGTAGCAAATGATCAAGTCCCAGGGCATCGTCAAGGAACTTTGCTCCAGATTCTGTGACTGAATTTCCCATGTTTCATAACATTCTGAAGTTTATAAACCTCAAGAGAGTATATTAAGGGCCTTTTCTTTTAATATAAGATACCTAGAAACAAAAAAGAGTTTTTATATTTTTTTCAAACAAAAAGGCTACTTGAACTACACTGCTTGATTCACACATGAACTAATCTTATAAGGAATATTTGTTCTTTTTTGTTCATAACCTGGCCTTATGACAAGGGTGAGGAAGAAGAAAAAGTTGCCCGAGGCATTTACAAGCCCTACAAAGACTTTATTAAAAAGAAAAATACCCACAAATTTACTACCGATCCATCTAGATCTTTTACCATGTTGTGTCATCTCTCATGAGGGAACTGTAACTTCAGAGATTTAAGAGCAGAAAATGCACAAAAGCAAATTTTATAATGTAAAGAGTAAACCATTTAAAGATACAATTTTTTTCTCCTACATACTTGAGAGAAAAATCAGAAGCTTCAGAAAGATCAGTTTGCCTCTACCAAGGTCAATGAACACTCAGTGCTGTTAGTCCGCTAAATATTTACTAAAATCACAGCTTGTATAATACATATTTTATTATTATGAAGTATATTTATGACATCAGTAAGGCTTCCAAACAAAGGAAATAAATGTGAAGAGGTTTAAATTATAAAAAAAAAATAGCACAATTACATGTTTCAGTAATATTTTATTACTTAATATTTTAAGGTTCTTTATGTCCTTGTTACAACTAAATTGTTGCCTCAAAAGCTGAAGGTGAACGAGAACTGTCATTTAGCATAAGCATTTTATCATAAATCCTCTTGACTCTCAATCCAGTTAAAGGCAGTAATAATCTTGATTATAACAAGAGAATAGGGATTTTTCCTGGTTAAATTTTAACCCATGCTTCTAAATAACTCTTTTATACTGAAATTTGTTTAAAATGCTGGAAGTACCAAATGCCTGAAATGAGTGCTCATAAGTAATAGTTTTGGTGAAGGTGGCTGGAGAACCAATAGGGCTCTGACTTTATAAAAAGGAGAAATTAAATCATGGTTGTGAAGATAAAAGCCTGTTGGACAAGAGGAGAACAAATATTAGTTCAAGTCCTGACATTATTCTTAAGTCACTCTGTTACACTGGATATATTTCTATGCCGCTGTTTTCTAATCTCTGAAATGGAAATGATATTTCCTACCTGACTGAATTCTTCTAAGGGGAAAGTATGATAATAAATATACCTTGGAAAATATAATGTAACATAAGTTGTTTTATACAGATATTAGGTCTAACACAGAGATGCCAAATATATAAGTGCAACTAAAATTTGAAGAATCTAAACATAGGTGTAGTTTCTACTTGGGACTGGAGAGACCTAGAAAGAACAACATACACAACCTTACAATGACAAAATAAGCAAATTCAATTGTTTTTTCCCTTAAACCCTTTGAAATGCTGAGGTTCAAGGGTAACCAACTAGCCCACAGTCTGAGAGATAGTGCCTGCAGAGAGAGACAAGATGTGAACACTGACTTACAAGGGCAAGATAGAGCCAGACCCCAGCAGGAAAAGTTCAGCGAAGGTGATTGGTGGGGACTAAGAATGCACTGGTGAGAGGATGAAGTCTCCAGAGCCTCAAATTTGCATTTTCTTGCAAGTTCTTTCTCCATGAACCCCACTGGATGCTCACAGAAAATAGTGGGAGAGATCTGAGAAAAGTCCCTCTCATGGTACAGATTTGGGGGGAGAAGTAGCAGTCAGTATGAAAGGGGCATCAAACTCTATTGGGATCCTTTTCCCCATGCCCCCAGTGGAACAAATACCTTACTCTACAGGAGAAAAGGCAATAACACTTTCACCTTTAGGGCAGTTATGAAAACTGACTGACACTAGGCAAAGGGAACAGGAAGAAAAGCTATATCCTGGGAGAGGAAGCAGGAATACAGGCTGGTCTCAGAACTACAGCTTTAGGGAAGAAAAGAAACGCTGAAAAGACAATATCCATGAGACACAACCATACAATGCCCAACACTGATGCTTCACCAGAATAACAAAGATCACACCCTCACACTCCACTGCCAAGCTAACATGTCACTTCATGGGTAATTCGCAAGAGTCAGACCTTCTTTGATGTTCAGAATAGAGATAACAAAAAGCTGATGGTGGGTAGTGAAAGCAAAAAAAGGAAAACACTCTGACACACCGGCCTCCACCATAAACGCAACATATTGCTAGAGTATTTTGAGCCTTTGGTGTCCTGAGGGTAAGCATACCAACTACAAAACTCAAGCCCAGCTCCACTTTTAGTTAGATTAACTCAGTTCCCTCATGCAAGGCCTTTGAGAAAAAAGATGTGTTCACTTTCACGCATATGACCTACTATTTCCATCTCTACCGTCTTACATAAGATGTCTGGCTTCAAAAAAAATTCAAAATATATGAAAAGAGCAGGAGAGAAAAACAAACAAAAAAAATCCCCAAACTCTTCCATAACAAAAAAACCCCCAAAGAACCCAATTAAAAAATGGTCGAAGGACTTGAATAGTTGGAAATACAAAGAATATATACAAATGGCCAACAGGTTTGTGAAAATATGCTCCACATCATTAATCATCAGGGAAGTGGAAATCCAAAACCACAATGAGCTATCACCTCACATCTGTTAGGATGGCTATAATAGAAAGAAAGAAAGAAAGAAAGAAAGAAAGAAAGAAAGAAAGAAAGAAAGAAAGAAAGAAAGAAAGAAAGAAAGAAAGAAAGAAAAGGGAAAAAAGAAAGAAAAATAAAAAATAAAAAAGATAACAAATGTTGGGGAGGATGTGGAGCAATTGGAATCTCTGTGCATTACTAGTGAGAATATAAACAATGTAGCCACTATGGAAAACAGTATGGTGTTTCTTCAAATAATTAACAATTGGATTACCACATGATCCTGCAATCCTATTTCTGGGTATATATCCAAAAAAGAAAAAGAAAAAGAAAAAAATGAAATAAGGATCTTAAAGAGATATATGCACTCCCATGTTTATTGTAACGTTATTCACGATAGCTAAAAAACAACCCAAATGTCCATAAATGAATGAATGTATAAAGAAAATATGGTGTATACACACAATGGGATATTATGCAGCCTTAAAAAATAAGGAAATTCTGCCATGGGAGACAACATGGAGAAACCTGGAGAACATGATGCTAAGTGAGATAAACCAGTCATAGAAGCTAGTCACTGCATATTTCCATATATATGAAATATCTAAAGTAGTCAAGTTCATAGAGATAGTTGAATGGTGGTTGCCAGGGGCTAGGGGGGATGGAGAAATGGGAGTGGTTCAAAGGGTATAAAGCTTTTAATGCAAGGTAAATGAGGTATAGAGATCTGCTGTATAACAATGTGCCTTAGTTAACAATACTGTATTATATACTTAAAGTTTTGTTAAGAGGGTAGGTCTCATGTTAAGTGTTTTATCATAATAATAATTTAAACAAACACTTCCAAGAGACAAAGCAGTCATCAGAAGTAGACTCAGAGGGGCACCTGGGTGGCTCAGTTGGTTAAGCGACTGCCTTCGGCTTGGGTCATGATCTCAGGGTCCTGGGATCGAGCCCCACATCGGGCTCCCTGCTCAGCGGGAAGCCTGCTTCTCCCTTTCCCACTCCCCCTGCTTGTATTCCCTCTCTTGCTGTCTCTCTCTCGGTTAAATAAATAAATAAAATCTTTAAAAAAAAAAGTAGACTCAGAAATGATGCAGATATTACAACAGGCAGAGAATTTAAAATGACTCTGATTAATGTTAACATTGTAATGGGAAAATGTGACAACATGCAATACAAAATTGATCCTTTCAGCTCTGACATGGAAACCATGAGAGGGAATTAAACAAAAATACAAGAAATGATAACCAGTGATAGAGATGAAGAATGCCTTTTTTTTTTTTTAACGGAAACAGAACACAGCCTCCAAGAACTGTGAAATCATATCAGGTTGACTAACCATATATCCAAGAAGCACAGAAATACCTAAAGGATACCAAACCTCCCAAATCTAGACATACTAAACTCAAACATTCAGAGACAGAGAGAGAGAAAGTTGAAGTTGGCTGGAGAAAAAAAATCATATTACATATAGAGTACCAAACATAAGAATTTTGTAGTCTGCTTTTCCAGAAGTCATGACAGGTAGAGTTCAATGAAATGACATTGTTAAAAAAAAATCAGGGGCGCCTGGGTGGGTCAGTTGGTTAAGTGACTGCCTTCGGCTCAGGTCATGATCCTGGAGTCCCGGGATCGAGTCCCTCATCGGGCTCCCTGCTCGGCAGGGAGTCTGCTTCTCCCTCTGACTCTCCCCCCTCTCGTGTTCTCTCTCTCTCTCTCAAATAAATAAATAAAATCTTTAAAAAAATCAAAATATTCACCAAAGCAAAATTTTGGCTTCTAGTTAAAGAAAGCAGATTGGCTACCCATGTTTACCATGTCTCCCTGCTTAGAATAAGTAAAATGCTGTAAAGGGATAATAAGAACATGAATCCACTAGAAGAGAAAGTCTAAGAGGACATTCATTTGATAAAAACTTTCAAGATTAAAGTGAAAACCAAAGATAAACATACAAAGAAACACTTCTGAAGAAAGAAAATCTAGGAAACAGAAGAGGAATTTAGCAAAAAATTTATTACTGTACTCAGAGAAATTTTAGAAGACTCTGCATCATAAAACAAAAACAGGGTGTTATAAAAAAGGAAATAATCAGAGAATAATAAAATGACATGTACAGTTGTTAATATAAATGATTCCACAGAATACTTGAAGATAGATTTGAGGAAATCTTCCAAAGGGCAAAATGACAAAAAGAAAGAAAGAAAGAAAGAAAGAAAGAAAGAAAGAAAGAAAGAAAGAAAGAAAGAAAGAAAGAAAGAAAGAGAACAAAAGGAAAAAAAAAAAAAAAAAAAAAACAGACCAGAAGAAGGGACTATATGTGAGAAGATCCACTACATCAAAGATACATTCAGGAGCATCAGCAAGTGGAGATACTGAAAAGAGGAATAAAGAAAACAGATTAATTAAAATGATCGAAACACTAATAGAAAAGAATTTCCCAAAACAGGGAAAACATGCATAACCAGATAAAGAATAACCAGTAAATGCTAAACACAATAAATGAAAATATAAACACAATAAAACAATTAGTATAAAAATTTCAGATCAAAATAATGTCAGTTATTGTTTTGGACCACAGTTTTGGAAGCAGAGCTGAAACAGTGACTGAGTGATACACTGAGCTCCAGACTGGCACTCGGGGCAATTAAACTCCAAGCAGGGAAGTGAGGATTCTTACATCCTCCCACCCCCCACACTCTTTCTGGGAGCCCTTCTGGGTGCTTTAGTCCGAGATGGGACAGAGAAATCCTTAGCCTTTCAGTATAAACTTTGATATGATTTCTCTAAAATTTGATGTGATTTCTTTAGCCTCTGTGTTCTAAAATTTCCAACGTGAAGACTGCCTTTGGTTTTCTTGCCTAAGAATTAGGCTCAGGAGATAATACTCTCTCTCTTCGAGGAGCCAAATAGTAAATATTTTAGGTTTTGAGGGCCACATACAATACCTTCTTCTTCCTTGTCCTCCCTCCTTCTCCCCGTCTTCTCCTTCCTCTGATTCTTTCCCACACTTCTCTTCTTCTTTGTCTTCTCCTTCTTCTATTTCTCTTTCCTTTATTTTATTTTATTTTTTTTATTTTTCACAACCCTTCACCAGTGGAACAAACAATTGTCAGCTTGAGGCTTGTACAAAAGTAGACCTTGGGCCCCAATTTTCCAACCCTGCTCTAAGTCATTATCACTGACTTTAAAAAGTCAGAGCTGGGCGCCTGGGTGGCTCAGTTGGTTGAGTGACTGCCTTCAGCTCAGTTCATGATCCTGGAGTCCCAGGATCGAGTCCTGCATCGGGGTCCCTGCTCAGTGGGGAATCTGCTTCTCCCTCTGACCCTCCCCGCCTCATGTGCTCTCTCTCTCTCATTCTTTCTCTCAAATAAATAAATAAAATCTTTTAAAAAAAAAGTCAGAGTTGACAACATGTCTCAAGATTGTTAAGCCCACTGGGTGGTGGCTCCCCTCACTGCCTCTTTTAAAACGCTGCCTTAAGTACATATAACCCATCAAAATGGTTTAAGGACTTGATGCATTTATTGTCCTCAATGTTTTCTTTTATTTCTTTACTTTTTTTTTGTAAACCTGCAGTTCTAAAATTATTTCATAATTGACTTTTACAGTTGGAAGGATCTAATAACTGTATTCCAAACACACCATGTAAAATCACCTCATGACACATTGTCTCCATCACTGTGGTAGGTAGATTTCTAAGACCCTTCCATACATTTTTACCTCTAGGTGCACATGCTGTGTGATCTCATCCCATTGAATAGGGCAGGATTTGTGAATATGATTGGATTTCACTCCTGATACTAATCAGGTTGATTAATCTGCTGCATTTGAGTTAATTAAAAGGGAGATGAACCTGGATGTGTCTGATTTAGTCCGGTGAGCCTTTACAAGAGAGACTAGGCCCTTCCTGAAGAAGGTTTGAAAGCAGCAGACATTCTCCTGCTGGCCTTGAAGAAGGCAGATGGTAGGTTGAGAGAGAGCCTATGGAGGGGCCACATGGCAAGGACTGAGAGGGGCTTCTAGAAGAGGAGAGTGGCCCCTAGACGACAGACGGCAAGAAAACGGGGACCTCAATGACATAGCTGCCAGAAACCCAATTCTGTCAACAACCCCATGCCTTTGGTAGAGGACCCTGAGCTACAGATATTAATGCTGCCAGGATGACAACTTGTTTGCAGCCTTGGGGGATGTGGCCCAGGGATCCCAGTCAAGTCATGCCAGATGCCAGACCTACAGAAATGGGAGATAATAAGTAGGTGTTTTAAGTGGCTGAGTTTGTGGTGATTTGTCCTGCAGCAACAGAAAACTAAAACAATCAGCGCACCCAAATGACCTTTACTATCCTCTTTTTACTTCTACAATTCCTGTCCATGCTTCTAGTCCCACCTTCTTCCTGAAGCTTTAGCGGTAACCTATTTTTTGCATAGTATTTTCCCATGTCTTACTGGCTTAGCAAATATTGTCTGTGCCAGGGATAGAATATGTAATAGAAACAGTTATTTTAAATCTTTTTATCATGTCTAATTTCCCCTGTTAAGAAGAAGTACGGGGACCATCTCCCGTACATCCTTCTTTCTACCCCTCACAGACCCCCAACACAGTCACTACCTATGAGATACTCAATACACATTTGACAAATTGCTAATAGCTTCACTTTCACAAAATACCATTGCCATCATCCCACTATTAAAACCATCCCTCATGGATTCTCAATTAAATGGTAAGGGGAAAAAAATGAAGAATGTATTGCTGCAGGGTCAACTGATAGGATGACATTTTAGATTTCAAAATACTGTATTAGCAAACCCCCATCTATATCAATTCAACATAAGATTCATAAGGAAAACCAGCAAAACTTCTGGATCAAAGCCCATAGTATCTCATGTAAGATTTTCTGGCTGTTATATTTGCAAATGGAGACGGTGATCTGTAGATGTTGACTTTTGCACGTGCAGATTTAGAAGACATGGCAGAGAGAGGCTTGGGCAGAGCACGTTTGTGCTGTTGATGGGCAGGCGCATACTGCTCCATCCACCGCCCAGGTGTCCTTGTCTCTGAAGCTGCGATGGTGAGTCAAGGAACCTGTTTAAAAACCCCCATAGTCTCCTAACCACAGCCACCTGGTTTATAATTATAGACTTTATTATAAATAGATATAAGCTTTGAGTGATTAGTTATTGTGTACAAAGTATTCAACCGTGGACCACCTGATTTTCACATACTGCTGTACCTTCTCCTTCCTTTGATACATCCTGGCTGTTAATAGAAAAACACCTGTTTCCTGATAGTCTTCCAAGCTATAGAGACATACATTTATACAGAAACAGCTGGGAGAAAGGTCCTTGTGAAGGACAACCAAATTCAATTCACACCTCACACCGTCATGAAGCTTTCTCCTGTCACTGCTGATGGAAGCAGGTAAGCCTGCCTTGCATCACTACTGTGCAAGCTACCACAAACAAAGTGAAGCTAGAGATAGTCTTTAACTACTGTGGGTGGATTAAGAAAATCCAGCAGCAATAAGGCTAGGATTTCCATTTGATCCTAGAAACAAAAGCAATGTTTCTAAAACTTCAGGTGAATGACATACACTGAAAGCCAGAAGCTAGGTTGTAAGCATCCATGGCTTCCTTCTCATGTCTTTTTCCAGCACCTGCACACACCTACACTCTTTCCTTCCTGATACACAGACACAGGGGACATCCAGCTTCAATGATAAACGGGGAGCAGCTAAAGAAAATGAATGATGACAGGAAATGAAAGTGACAGTGACAGTTTGTGGTTGTTTGATTACTTAAATGCAATGAATGGTAGCCACAGAGTTTCCTGTCAACAAGTGTCTGTACAGAAAAATAAGAAAGCAATCAAAACAGTAACTGACATTTCAGGGCATTTCAGAGAAGCCCAGGGTTTCATGCTCAGCAAAACCATCTGTTTAATATTCTTGATAGGCACTACCACTCATCCTGAAAGGAATCAGGACAAAGCTGAAATGGGTGGATGTGATGCTAGCTCAGGATTTTAGCCTCCTGGCTAAAGGGAAGGTGGGCCAGAAGATGGAAGACTAACCTAAATGACCTCTAAGTCACATCCAATGCAATGATTCCAGAAATGAGGCAAGATGATGAGTTGGGACATTGGTCTTAATGCAAATCTTGTTAGTAATTTACTTGTCTGATCTTAAATCAGTTAATTTACTTCTCTGTGCCTTAATTCCTCCTCATATAAAAACGCTATGTTTCCTTCGTGCCGTCAACCCAGGACTCTGCTAGACCTATGAGGCATAACATAAAGTTCTACAATGATAGAGGCATTGGGCATCTGTACACCAACAGATGTGAATATGAATCTGGAAACAAAGGGGAGACTGCATGCAGTATCAGCACTGCATGCAATACTGAGCATGTTTTCTGAGCTGAATGAACATAGTCACATCCCACCATACTTTCCTCTCATCTTTCCTGAGGCTTCCCCAATCTTGAGCCAGAGTTCTTGCCATTTTCTCCTTTGAATCTGGATCTAGTCCTACCTCTTAATTTACCTCAGTCCGATTTCTTCTTTCACCCACTCCAGGTAAACACCCTGCTCTCTCTTGTCCAGGAGGCAGCCCTACCAATTATCTTCCTCCCAGTAAGCTCCTCCCACCCAGGACGGTGTGAACCTACACTGCATGGTTTAGCCTTTCTCATTGAGATGCTTCTATTCCTTTCTTTTTATCCTTAAAAAAAGAAAATGCTTTAGAGAAATATGACTGTAATTAACAACTGACAAAAATATCTGGGCTTGAGCTGAAGTGGGAAATCACAGAGGTTAGTTACTTATTTTCTCATGCATTTACCATTTGTTTTCTCTTTTCTCAGGGAAGTTGAAAGACCTGAGGTTCAAACTTAATAAGGCCTCATACTGTTTCTAAGAGTATTTACAACATACAAAGTATAAGCCAGTGCATTGCTTATATTTAAATTTGTTTTCACTCATCTGAGCCATTACACAGTATGCCATCCCTAAACCTTTTATAATAAGGAACACACGTTTCGCAGCCACGAAAGGGAATGAAATGTTCAGCAATTTGAGCTCTCTGGTACTGGGAAGGTGACAAAACATTTATATGCATCCCATCCATTCTACTGATTTGGTTCCAGCATTAGGAGGGATTGCCTGGGGCAGAGTCCTTTTACTAAGTACATGTTCTTGGGAATTAGCAGGTGAACCAAATGGTCCACAGTGATGACAGCAACATTTTTCAAAAGACTCAACTTTACTAAATGGATTCCCCAAAAGCATTTTCTCTTTCTGAAAAACAACAACAATTTTAAAAAGGTTTAACTGATAGCACAAATATTTTTTGCCCTTTTAAAAGGAAAATTCTAAGAACCCAAAGACTAAACTATAAACAAAATATTTTCACTTATATAAGAATGTCTGCACAATCCACTTTCCACTAGGTACCTTCATATTTTTCACTGATTTTTTTTAAATCCACAGTCAATGGCAAATTACTCTAGAAGAATAGTATCATGCTGGGATATCCATGGCCTGGAACTTAATATTTAAAACACTAGTCCTTAAAGATACAAAATAAGTAGTTTTTTTTTTTTTTTTTTTTTTTTTTTACACTCTGGGTCATTTTTACTCTTTGAGTTGGGAGTAAAGAGATCTCTGGATTCCAGTCTCAATCTTATAAATAAATAGTAGTGATATCTAGAGTAAGTCAACTTAATTTTTCTGGGCTTAATTTTTCTTATTTGTATAATAAAGAATTTTTTGTTATAATAAAGAAATTTTTAAGAAAATTCTTAAGTTCTCTCCACAAAGTTTATGATTACATTATTTGAGAACTTTAGTATTTACATGGAAAAAGTATACTTCCAAAGTTTAAAAGATTTTACTTTTAAATGATGATTGTAATACTCCTTGTAGTTCTTGTAATTCTGTAATACTATAATCACCATCACTCTTATAATAATCTTATTTAGTATTAATAAAAATAGAAATAATACTTCACATTCAAATAAAATATTTTGATTTTTTTAAAGTATTATTGCACAGAATAGCTCTATATGGTCAAGGGTGGGATAGAGATAATTACTACCATTTTAAGGGTCATATCGGTTCAAGGTTATACAAGATGTTAGCAGCAAAACCTAGAACCAGGATTTTTAAACTTTGAGACCCACAGTCACAATATAATTTGTATGACACTTTATCATTTAGATAGCAGCTCTGGAAAAGGAACTTTAGAAGCCATCCTCTTGAGCAGTCCATTTACTTTCTGCTATTATCTAGAGTTGGCCGGGAGGTGTCTTTGTGCTGTTTTCTGCCCACAGCACTACTCATGAGCCACGAGTATGTTTTTCCAAGTTTCCAAGGTGAAAATATATGTGTGTATAGCCTTTGGAAATTTTCTGGGTGAGGGTTGAACTTCTCTTAACATAGATATGTCTTTTACTTTATAGACATTTAGGAACTGAAAAGGTAAACTATTTTAGGTGCTGGTGATAGAGTGCAAACAAAACAGACATATTACCTATTGCTGTGGAGGTTATATTATGCTTGAGTGGAATGAAAAATCCCCAAGGAAGCATGAATAAACAAGATAATTTGGGAATGGAATGATGCTCTACAATGTGATCATGTGATAAAGACTTTTTTGGGTTGGGGAGAGTGCTACATTACTTTGGAGGGTAAGAAAGTCCTCATATGAATGCTTACCCATCCTGAGGAAACAAAAAAGTAAAATTCCAAGATGTATAGGTAATCCAGTCAGCAAATAGAGAAATAGTGCTGAGAGCAGTCTTAGGAATCTTCCCTGCTTCCACAAGAGTCGATCCCCAGAGTCTAGCAAATACCTGAAAATCCACTATTAAAAGGTTCTTTTTTTTTTCTTCTGGTTGTTAATCTATGAACATTCAAATGCTCTTGAGAGGAAACCATATTAAGTCTATCCTCTTAATTTTAGTCTAAATTGGCTTAACAGATTTTTTTCTATGAACAGCCATTTTTTTATTTTTAATAATCATTTTTTCTCAGTCATTGAGGTATAATTTACATGTATAAAATATTACATATCTTTGGTGTATAATTGGCTGAGTTCTAACAAATGCACACCATGTTGCTATTACCCAAACCAAGATATAGAACATTTACATCACTTCAGAACATTCTTCCATGTTCTTTCCAGGTATTCTTCTTGTATTTTAGGGATAACCACTCTTCTGATTCAGATCATCTTGCATTAGTTTTGCCTGTTCTTGAACTGTAGATATAAACTGAACCATACAGTGCATACCTTGTAATGTCTGTCTTCCTTAACAGCATAACATTTTTGGAGTTTGCTAATATTGTTGCATGTATAGGTAGTTTATTTTTGTTCTTTCTTAAATAGTCAGATAACATTTGATGTGGGAAGAGAAACCCCAGAAACTGTAAAGGAGAAATGTGAAAACAAGTAGGCACAAGGGTCTTCAAAATGGGCTCTCTGGACCAGTAGAATCAGCATCAGCATCAATGGGAATTTTTTAGAAATACACATTCTTTGGCCTGCCCCAGACCTACTGAATTAAAAACTCTGGGTGTTGGTCCCAACAATCTGTCTTTTAACAAGCCCTCCAGGTGATCTGAAACACATTAAAGTTTGAAAAGCAATGAGTAAAAGAAGGCATACATAGGGAATAAAATCTACTTAAAAGGATCTGGGAACTGTGGGAGACAAAATGTGTTTGTTTTACTTTCCTGTTTTACCTAGAACCCCTGATGTTCCAAGAAGGGGAGAGCAGAGTTCATAGAAATGACCTTGTAAATTCTCTTCAGTATTAATGCACACCTTTGCTTCAAATAGTTCAGTGACCAGTTCTGACTTAGACTCTGAGTTACCCTTCCATAGTTCAGATAAATTATCCAAGATATGCAGGAGACTTGTAGTAATTAACCATAGCACCCAATAACGAGTGCTAATCTAGTTCTCACACACAAAGGAAAACTCCAGACTGAAAATTAACAAACCAACTCATCTGGACTTTGAAAATATTTTGTATTTCTTACAAATTAACACAGATAAAAAAGAAACCCTGTAATGTAAGACTTTTAAAAATTATTTAATGATACAGGAATGTCTTTGCAGGAAATTCATTTTGCAAATCTGTGTCCAAAAAAAAAAAAAAAAAGAAAAGAAAAAAGTAAAAGAAGAAGAATTAACCATAGAAGAAAGCCTTACAAGATGGGGTGGCTGGGTGATAGACATTGGGGAGGGTATGTGCTATGGTGAGCACTGTGAATTGTGTAAGACTGCTGAATCACAGACCTGTACCTCTGAAACAAATAATACATTATATGTTTAAAAAAAAAAAAGAAGAAGAAGATAGCAGGAAGGGAAAAATGAAGGGGGGGAAATCGGAGGGGGAGACGAACCATGAGAGACTATGGACTCTGAGAAACAAACTGAGAGTTCTAGAGGGGAGGGGGGTGGGGGGATGGGTTAACCCAGTGATGGGTATTAAAGAGGGCACGTACTGAATGGAGCACTGGGTGTTATACGCAAACAATGAATCATGGAACACTACATCAAAGACTAATGATGTAATGTATGGTGATTAACATAACAAAAAAAATACTAATCATTGGTTTGAAATTAGAGAAAAAGATCAGTGATCTTCGTGAAGATTTGAAAGAAAATATCACTCAATTCAAATCAGAATCAAAACCAAGTGCAAGGAAGTTCCGGCAGGACTTAGGTTTCTGTGACAAAGCCTTCTCTATTCTGAGATCTTGACTAAAGTTATCTGACACCTTAGTTGTTATTTAACTTAATTTAATTATATTGGGGTTAGGTTTATCCCCAGATAGTCCCAAGAATAAAGACTTTGTAGCAGTGACAGCATAGTGCTTTAATCAGGAAAGACAAAAAAGAAAAAAAATACACACACACACACACACACACACACACGTACATATATGGATAGGTACAAAATCCATTTTCTACATAAGGGGCATGACTGTCTGAAACACAACTGTTACACCCTTGAGGACACCCAAAGTAAAAATACCAGACAATAAAGCAGAACTGAAAAGAAACATGGGTGATAAATGAACTTTCAAAACACTCGTTTAATTCTCATCATCAACCTTGAGCTACCAATTCTATCCTGGTCATAAAAGTCATTTTTCCTTTAAATGGAAGCATACAGTAAACAAATCTATTGACTAGTTTTACACTATATGTCACTCAAGAACACATCACATAAACCTTTTTCTAGAAGACGTTTTCCGAGTCCCTTAAAAATCTGTTCATCAAGCTGAACTGAGGACATGAAAAGCAGATGATCAATTTGAAACTACTGGAGGTCAACAATGAGTCGACCTCTGACTTCCCTACTCTTACTTGAGTAGGGAAGTTTTAGTTAAGGAGAGAGAGTCACAGACATCTCTAACATGTGGAAATAGTGATGGTCATCAAACCAAAGCATAGTTTGATATTCATGTGGGCTACAAGCAATATCCCTTCTATATCTTTTGCAGATACCAATTGCAAAATGCATAGATAGGTAGATAGATAGATAGATGATAGATAGATAGATAGATAGATAGATAGATAGATAGATAGATGATAGATAGATAGATAGATAGATAGATAACAAGGAGAATGCAGAACGTGAACTTGCTCTTATGTAAACCCCCAAAATCTTCAAAGGCTCCATTTCCCCAAAAGACCTAAAATACACATGTGAAATGCTCTCTCTTCTAGGTGTTCTGGATGGACTATAATTTTACTACTCAGTGTTACATGGACAATCAGTATCACCTGGAAGCTTGCTCAAAATCCAGAATCTCAGGCCCTAGCCCAGAACTAATGAGTCAAAATATGCATTTTAACAAAACACTCATGGACTTGTATGTACTTAAAGTTTGAGATGCACTAGGCTGCAGGATTTTAGGTTATTAGTTTCTCTCTTGGCTATTGTTTTCTCATGTTTACTTGATTATTGTATCTACCTGGAAACATATTGAAACTCTATCAAACTACCCAGAGTGACTGAATCATACTCTCCATATTTTTTAAAAGTGTCTTAGTTTCTTATAACCCAAGTAAGTTTGGAAAATGATTGCTTTAGGCAATCAGGAAGGTCTGATTCCACATGTTTGTGTCGAAAACAGGGTCAGTTGACATACAATTTAGTTTTATTTTTGTTTTTATTTATGTAAGTTTTGAGTATGTTTGGCTGTGACAAAATAAATGGCAAGTATAAGGGACAGGAAGAAATAAGGAAGTGACAAGCTTCTTAAGATGGACAGCGAGAGGCATGAGACAGATTGTGTGTGTGTGTACTTGGGTGCATGCTTTCCCTATATAAAAAATACCTGGTCAGATCAGTGAACCACACCCATCTCCAGATGACTATGTACCTTCCAAGGTATTTCAGACAAAGGAGGTTAAGATAGAGTTCTCATTTTCAATCAATTGTATTGCCCTTATAAACACACAGCCTGTTTTTGTTTTTGTTTTTGTTTTTGTTTTTTGTCTGAATATCTATCTTAGGTTAGGTTCTCTAGGAAACAGATTCTGAGTCGAAGATTTGTGTGCAAATGTTCATTGGGGATACTCTCAGGATCGGCTCTGTGGAGAGTGGGGTGTGAAGGACATAGGACCGGGCACAGGGAAGATATGAATTTGAAATAGTCCCAACAAAAGCCATTCCTGAAAAGGGACTCAGCTGAGAGCTGTCAGCTATCAAGACCTTGCAGCTGCAAGAATAAATGGCTAGTCCTGAAGGGAATCTGGACAGTACCTCACAGCATTGATTACAACACAATCCATTACAATGGTAAATAAATTTTCCATTTTTAAATCTCTAAAAAGCTAGAAGAAATACCTTATGTCTGTCTTTATCTCAGAATCTTACTCAAAGAATAGTCAGGGCAATTTTGTTTGTATTCTCTAGTTTCTTCTGTTGGTTGACAGCTTTTAAATAAATCCTTCCCCATATTGATTGTTTGAGGAACTACAAAGTACAGAACTTCTTTTTTTTCTTAAATCTGCTTTATTAACAGATGAAGATTTTGTTTTATGTAGTCGGAAAAAATTCGTCAAAGGTGTCAAAAATTAACTAGGCTGTTAACTAAAGTCCACATCATTTTCTTGAACTTAATTTTTTTGTGAGATTACATGATTCATGTCATAATTTTCTGAAGGTGCTCACATTCCTGATTGGATTATTAATTTGTGTTTATTATAGAGACTATGGTATGTTTTATCTTAATTAGTATTTTTATGTGTATGATTTTAAATACGTATATAGCCAGTTTTTATGCTGTTTTCCTTTCTAACATAACTAAGGTTAAGTGTTTTCTTTCAACAAAGGGAATTTATAATCAAATTAAAAATAATTACAGACGCTTTATCAAAAATAAAGCAACTGGCAGTTGTGTGAATAGACATCTCCACAGTAATAAAATGCAAACTGGGCAACCTCTGAGTTTATGGTTTTGATGATGTTTCTTCTGGAGAAAAAAAACAAATAATAAGTTTTATGTACAGAATATATTTGCCAACAGGAAAATATCTATCTTTAATTCTTAGCGGCATCTTTCCTTTTTTCAGGAGAGAAAGTTGACTGGCCTTCACATGCATAGTATATCTAGAAAGTAGATTTGAATCATATAAAGATTGAAAAAGAATGGATGTATTTTTTTTACTCACTGTTTTCACAACGAATTGAGCAGTTTTAAAATTATGTACACACTAACATGTACTAACTACCTTCTTTTTGCTAGATACTATTACAAGTGCCAGAGCTACAAAAATAAATAAAATAGAGTTCTGGTCCACCAGGGGTTCAAATTCTAGTGGACAAATTGTGTTGAGGGTCAATGATTAAAAAAATCAACAGAATTGAACAAATATTCCATTTTCTATTTATTTTTGTTGTCAAGAAGCAGCTATTGCAGCAAATATAACATCAGAGATATTTGTTTCAAAGAACAGATGAAGAGTTCGTTTGGACATCAAAATATTCACCAGAAATATAAAGTTTTAAATCCACATTTAATTGTTTTCATAATAAAGAAAACAACTTATTTAATGACATTAAAAAATAAAAGGTAAGTATAAACATTGTTTATCTTCTGGCCCTGACTCTGTATTCAAAGTGTTAAGAACCTGAAAAACAGACTAAGGAACAGGACCTGATCTCACACTGTCATCAGAGTTTAATAATGTCTGTACTCCAGAGTTCTTCAGTGCCAACCTTTACATGCAAGGCAACCCTAGTCAAGTGAGCTGGCAGACAAAAGTCCATATAATGTGGTGTCCTTCAGTTTGTTCTCAGAGACTTAATTTTCTCATTGGAAAAAAATTAGAGGGCCATTCATTTATTTATTCAAAAATATGTACTGTATATGTGCTGTTGAAAAGATTCTGCATTGAAGATACAATTCTAAACAAAAGTAACACATTGTCTACTCTCACAAAGCTTGTAGATTTGTAGAATTTACCAAAAAGATGAGAAATTGCAATGTGGCATATAAGTACTATTCTGAGTGATAATCAGTATACTAGAAGGTTGCTTGCGATGGCATGTCACCTGGATGTTACAGTCTAAGGAAGAAGTGAAGTTTAATTGGAGGTCAGAGAAGTACCAAATTTGCTATGGTGGGTGGCTAGGTGGGTAGGGGGAACAGGATTGTAAATGTTATATATAGGATGGAAAATATGTGTAAAGTTTCAGTGACCATGATTGGAACCAACAAAGCTTGGGGCTGGTGGTGGCAGGTGGGTAATAGTGATGCAGAGGATGAAGCTAGAGAGTTGAGCAGGACTTTGAAAGGAAAAGTCATTAATGGAAGTTTTTCTGATGAAGGGAGTTACATGATTATATTTAAATTTTAGAAATATAATTCTAAACAGCTTGTAGCTACTTGTAAGAAAAAGAAAATTCCTTTCTAAACTGGGGATGGAAAGAAGTTCAGAGATTTAAAAGACAGTTTAACAAAAATAGTCAATGTCTAGATATTGACCAAATTGAACAAATATCCCATTTTCTATTTATTTTTGTTGTCAAGAAGCAGCTTGACAACAGAAAGGATAGAATGAAAGAGAATAGAATGAAACAGAATAGAATGAGAAAAAGAATAGAATGAAAATGATACTTGAATTTCTCCCTTTAGCAACTGAAAGGGTAGTCTTGCTATTTACTTAAGAAAATAGGAGAATAAGGACATTTAGCAGTCATGATGTATATTATTTTGCACAAGTTGTTTTGGGTAGATCTGTGGATAGCAGTATATAGGCATATGGATGATAGGTCTAGATCTCATGAAAATATCTGGGATGGAAATATAAATTTTTGAAGTCATAAGCTCACAAGAGGTCACCCAGGCAGAGTATGTAATGTGATCTAGGTACTCCCACCTATAGCAGAGCTTGGAATGAGAGCAAATTGCAGGAGCAAGGAGAATAAGAAAAGATAACAAACTGGACTTGGAAGAAGCAGTCAGGTAGTGAGGTAGAAGAACATTTGGAGAACAAAGGAACAGAACATCTCAGAAACAAGAAGTGGCCGACAAAATCAAGGGGGTACATGTGTAGGGAAAAAAAATCAAGGGGTGCAGAGATGTCAAGTTAAATAAGACATAAGAGATTCCCAATGGCTATAGTAACAGGGGAAGATTTGCCCCAAGACAATCAGTTTCACTGGGGGCGGGGGAGTGGGGATTGGACTGGCTGGTTATGGCACGAATGGGAGGATAAGAGAGTGGAAGCCGCGCACCTACGAATGTTCTCAGGAACCTTGGATATTCAGGAAAGCTGAGAATCAAGGCTGCAGGATAACATGGAACATCAGTGTTCTTCATTTGTCCAATATGGGAAATGTTTAACTGTAGCTTACCACGACATGGAAGAACACAGCAAAGGAACCGGTGAGGATGAAAGATGGAAGCGAGGGAAACTGATGGAACAAGTGGCGGCAGTTTCCATCCGGTGGCCCCTGCATTTGCTGTGGACTCGAGGGTTCAGTTTACCTGCTGAGAGTGAGATTAGGCTTCTTGGTCAAAGGACTGAGAAAAGGGGAGTAGGATTAAAACATTTGCGGAAAATAAGAGAGGGTAGGTACAGAAATACTGGATTTCTGAGCAGAAGGCAAGACCAGCTGAGGTGAGAAATCCTGGGATTATGAAACATGAGGGTAGACGGGGTATAGGCAGACACATGACTTGGTCCATAGTAAACATTTTTCTGGAGAAGTCAGAAAAAGATCAGCAATTCTTGTAGATGAGAATATTAGCAAGGATGAAATTAATGGGATGTGCCCCTTTAAGCTAGGTGTGTAAGCAAGTGTTCTGATTTTATCAATTGCTATGTAACAAACCATCCCCAAAATTAATGGCATTAAAACAACAACAATCACTTATTTTGCTGAAAAATCAGTAGTTTGGAAAATTTCATCACTGTTTCATGGACCATTATCTGGGGGGCTCAGCTGGAGGTAAAGAATCCACTTGCAAGATGCTTTACATACAAGTTATTGCTGGGAAGTTAGTGCTGGCTGTTACCTGGGAGCTTAGTCGGGCTGACATTTCTCTCTGAGTGGACCTCTTCAAGGGATTGCTTTGGCTTCCTCACAAAATGTCAGCTGAGTTCTAAGAACAACTATTCCAAAAGATAAGTAGTGGAAGCTGATGGTCTCTTGAGGTTTGGGCCTAGAAACCGGCGTAACAGCACATTTCCCTCATTTTCTTGGCCACTTTTCAAGAGTCCACTCAGACTTGCAGGAAGTCAGCTGAGTCTGGCTGGATTGTCTAGATTTCTAGAGGGTGTTTGTTGATATCCAATGACGCTCATTTGTACACCCAAGGGTGTGTGTGTGTGTGTGTGATGTGTGTGTGTGCGTGTGTGTGTCTAATGTGTGTGTGTGTGTGCATATGCACACTTGCACTCCTGGGCAGCGGCTGGCTGAGAGGTCCAGGGTGTGGTGGAGGCTTCCGCTCTTTGAAATGTTGGCGATGCCTTGTCCGATGCAGGTGCTGCTGAGTAGCCTCATCAACTGATCATAAGCACCTCCTTGCCAGCTACCCTGGGCAGAGATATCTGGAAAATGTGTGGTATAACAAAGCACACTTCAAGAGCAAAGATATAAACCATGATTCTGATAATTATTGCAGCTGAAAAGCACAATGAATGAGTTAATCTTTTATTCAAAACTGAATTTGGGGAATTTTAGGCTATCTTTTGTTTTTAATTGAAGCATAGTTGAAATACAATATTATATTAGTTTCTGGTCTACATCAAAGTGATTCAACAATTCTATACAGTAGACAGTGTTCATCACAGTAAGTGTAGTTACCACCCATCACCATACAAAGTTATTGCAATATTATTGACTATATTCCCTACGCTATACTTTTCATCTCCATGATTTATTTATAAGTGGAAGTTTGTACCTCCTAATCCCCTTCACCTATTCCACCCATGCTCCTACCTCCCTTTCCGCTGGCAACCAGTAATTTGTTCTCTGTATTTATGAGCCTGTTTCTGTTTTCTTCTGTGTGTTCATTTGTTTGTTTTGTTTTTGTGGTGTACACACACACACACACACACACACACACACACACACACACACACACGGAGGAATATTACTCAGCCTTAAAAAAGAATGAGATCTTGCCAATTGCAGCAACATGGATGGAGCTAAAAGGTCTTATGCTAAGTGAAAGAAGTCAGACAGTGAGAGAAAAAGACAAATATCATATGATTTCACTTACCTGTGGAATCTAGACTCCCATCTTTAACTCACAGAGGAACACTTGTTAATTCTATGTTCCAGGTAAGTTTTCTGCCCTCCTCAGGTTTTGAAGTGTCCAAAACAAAAAGCTCATATCCCCTTTACCTCTCCTTTCTTTGTCCCCTGTTCTCTCAGTTGTTCTCACCAACAGATGTCTTAGATTATTTCCATTATTGGAAAGTTGATCATTTCTAGGAAGGGAGTTCTTCCTTAACCCAGCTGTTCAAGAAGAGGTAAGAGTACCCTTCAGGTCATGAAAAGATTTTTGAGTGGTACACAAGCATAAATAGTTTTGGGTAATCAATTTCCAGTTATTCAAATTCCATATAAAGTTTCTTCCAGAAAATTAACTTGCCTAAGAATGCCCCTCCCTTCAAAATAGTCCTTTTAGCCATTTTACAGAAGAAATACACATCTCCCATCCATGCTAAATCTTAAAATGATTCATTGCCCTGAGGTATAAAATCTAATGCTAGTGAAAGGGAAAATCAAAACATTGGGTTTGCAATGGCTTCCTTTACAAATTAATCAAAGCTTTCTTGTCTTATACATATTTCTATTAAAAATGACGAGTGGCATTAAAAATAGGTTGTTTAGTCAGTGTTGGAATGTCTCACATTCAAACTGCTGAAGTAATATAAGTTACTGACATGGATTATTTTACATGTAACTGGAATGTTTTCCAAAACAATTAAATTTTTCCAGATAACACTGAATAAAACCAAAGATATAAAATTTTATGTGATTTCTTTCAGATTTAGTGTACTTTATTCAATAAGGCATTTAAAACCTATCTTATCAATATATAGAATTTTTATACCATTTATAGTCAAACCTCATCATATTTCATTTTCTCCAAGTGTACAATATTTTAGCTTTCTATTATCAATAATTGATCTTATGTAAACCTATCACAAAAAATTTACATGTCAACTTACAAATATGCAAAGAGGAGCACATAAATTTCAAATTTATTTTATAAGTGACCTAACTACAGAAGTTGGAAGATAGCAATTTTTATTTTGCATAAATTTATTTCTTGGAGGCTTAGACCCAAGGCTCCTGGGAGAGTCCCAAACTTCTTTGTTTTCCATCTAAATGAGTGTGTTCCGTTGACTACAGGCACGCATTGATGGTGGCCTTGTTCTGTTCTGGGTTGATTCTTGGTGTGTTTCTCTTAGCAGTGGAAAGCAGTTTTCTACTATTCCTTGGTGCAAAGTTATCTAGAAGGCACAGTTTTGCAGGGTCCTGTTCTAAGCCATTTAAGTTTACTCTAGGGAAGAAATTCTCTGTGGGAGCATTAAGCGTCACCCTCAGTCCCTTTTGTTCCTATTGACAATGAAGGGAGGATGGGTGCAGGCCAGCAGACAACACACTGGCTCAACCTGACCATTCTGAACTCCTCTAAATGCCCACATACTGAGGGAGAGAGGCAATTTACCATTGGAGCTGTGCCCTCAATTCTGCTAATATTTCTACATTCCAAGAGGCAGAGTTCATGATATCATACGATCAGTCTTTCGGAGAAGACTTTGACTCACTAATTCTTTGTCACAAATAGGAAACATTCATTTGCACTAGCTTTCTGGTCCAGATCATATAAGAGGAATTTCTAAATACTACTTTGTTTTTTATACCAAGATCTATTAAATTAGGGTATGCATTAATGCAAAATTAATTATAAATAGACATGGGCTAGAATGAAGCTTAACTTTTTAGTAAATTGTGTAAGGGCAAATGCAGTAGATAGTTTGCATTAGAATCCTTTTAAGGACGTTTTCCCATATGAATTTTTACATGCATACAGTGGTAATAAGAAATGCTTTGTTTCTATTTGTTTTTTAAAGATCTTGGAGAACCTCCTTTTGTAAGCACTTAGATTTTATCATATGCATTGAATGTAATTGTCTGATATGTGGCCTTGTGGCCCTAGTTCCTAATAAGAATAAAATGAATTAAATATTTGTAAATATTCTAAAATTAAGAATTTTTATAACTTCTTCCTACTTAAATATAAAATAAAATTGAAGTATTAATGAGTGAGGGCACATGCAACCAATAATATTTAATAGCTTGCTTATTGCTTTTATGAGAGGCAGAATCATATAATGATTAAAAGCAGGGGCTTTGGAAATACTACTTCCTAGGTGCAAATTCTTGTCCTACTGCTTATCAGATGAAAAACACATAAAAATAACAATATATTTTAGAAAAACATATTGATATGTACTACTTTTTCTTTATACTCAGATGGTATTTCTTTCCTTTGAGCACACAAATGTCTCTCCTGTAGTTGATTTTGCTCTCTTCCAGTAACGGCCACATCTTACCTGGAAACATTCTTCTCCTTCCCTCAGGCCCTATTGCTTCCCTCCTCTAGTTTCAGGGTGGATATTTCTCCGAGAGATCCCATAATCCTTTCAGGCTTCGTCTTGGTTTCCACAGTTTCATCAGAGATGCAGGTATACATCTGAGCCTCAAAAATTGAAAATATCTTTATTATTTTCCTAGGAGACTTTGCAACAAGCCAATGTCAATAGATTGAGGAAAAAGAAGAGCTGAAGGGTAAGAGAGTAGAAGGAGTAGTTTCTAAGCTCACAGCCATAATCCTAGTTTACGTACAGAGAAGGAACTGGTCAAATATTCCAAGGAGAGAACAAGAGTTGTTTCTATATTATGAGATTATTAGAGATCAAGCATTTTATATTTTCCAAGTTTTCTAAAATGGTCATTTTTCCAGTAATTTACTTTTTCTTAACAAGCTATTAAATAATTATATTTCCATTCCATCCTCTAACTTGTGGCCACTTCCTGGGTCCCTCTTCTCCCTTTTTCTGCTCTTAATCTTTTCTGACAAGAAGTGAGCAGGTCAAAACTGCATCTGAGATGACTACACATATATATTATATATATTATGTGTGTGTGTGTGTGTGTGTGTGTGTAAAGGCTACACATTTAGAGTCTGATAAAAACTTCATTTTGGTGAAAACTTCTTTTCCCAAATGACTGATAAAACTTCAGTCTTTGCTGAGACCACAATATTGGAATTTTAATAGAAAAAAAAGTTCATATTTGACTGGTCTTGAACTGAGCTACATGATGAGAAAAAAGAATTAATAAGAACAAAACCCCAAAGATAATATTATAAAGGCTTCCCACAGTTATCAGACAAATGGAGAACAAGAGAAGAAGAGGACCAGCGTGGAGAAAAATGTTCCCTTTCCCAAAAGCTCTTTTTGAAAATTACTTGGAGACTTAGAGACTCTGTTGACTTTAATTAAGTGCTTATTAGATTGACAAACTTTTTAAAAAAGTGATCCTGCTTGTCATGTGGGTTTTCATATGCTCTCCTGGCTTTCCCTCTAAATTACTTTAGAACCCTTTCAGAATAACTTGTTTATGCAAGGGAAATTACTCATAACCCTTTAAAGAATTCAGATAGATTTTTACGTCCTGTGGTTACTGCTTTATTATTTTTACACAGTTTTATAATTTTCACTGAAATCTCTTAACTCCTCCATGCAAAGTCAAAGTCTTCCTAAATAGGACTTAATTCCTCTGGTACCAGTAGGGAAATAACTTATAATCTTTGCAATCTCCAGAGTCAGATGTCAACTCAGACATAATTGAATAGGTAAAGTCCTGGAGGCTGGGGCTATACCCAAATAAACAACTGAATAATTCTTCCAACCAGTCATTTCAACGGGAGCAAAATAAGTTCAATTGGTTATTTGTTACCGTGTAGACACATTACTACTAGCTTCTGACTGAATGTTTTACTTTTGAAATAATTTCTATAGCTTTGTCTTAGCCTCAGTTTACCAAGGTGCTAGAAAACCTAACATTAAAGAAACTTTGGAAGGATCACCTCTAGGATATAATTCCTGGTCAGTTATAAAAATGACTACTTATAGGGCGCCTGGGTGGCTCAGTTGGTTAAGCGACTGCCTTTGGCTCAGGTCATGATCCTGGAGTCCCGGGATCGAGTCCCGCATCGGGGTCCCTGCTCGGCAGGGAGTCTGCTTCTCCCTCTGACCCTCCCCTCTCTCATGTGCTCTCTCTCTCTCTCTCTCTCTCTCTCTCATTCTTTCTCTCAAATAAATAAAATCTTTAAAGAAAAAAAAGACTACTTATAGACAGTATTACTCTAAAAATACTAACATTCATTAACTATCATAGTGATTGTTTCCTTGTTATTCTTTTCTTGTTTTATACTTCTTTTCCTTCATTATACTATTAAAATATGGCATAAACATTAATTAAAAGATAATTACTTAAAAGCATAGGATTTAGAAACCAGTAAGTATATTGACAATGACCGATTTTATACCCAATTGCTTTTAGATCTTTTGACTATTGTCAACATCAATGTATTACTGAAGTGTTTCAACAGACTGAAAGTTATGCCTGATTTCATAATGCTTGTTGTAATTATCACTAGTGGCATAATGGTTTTGCCTGGATTATAATTGTTATAATTACTTTTATTATCAATAATTTAAGTTCAGAACTATGAGACTTCTAGTAAAGAGAGGAAACATTAGATTGCAATTAAAAAATGAGGAGAATAAATAGTGAATAATTCTTAAAACATGCCTAAAATACTCTATGCTATATCCTACTTATATTAATCTGGATGAAATTCCTCTAGCATATGTGAAACTAGGTTTAGCACTTCAGCAAAACAATACTAATAAAGCTAGAATGAGATACCATTTCACACGAGCTAGAATGGCTAAAATATGAAACACTGATAACAACAAAGGTTGGCAAGGCTACGGAACAAATCAAGCTTTCATATATTCCTGATAGGAGTTTAAAACAGTACAACCACTTAGGAAAAGTGAAAGCAGTTTCTCATAGGTATGTGTGCATCCGTTCTATGAACCAGCAGTTCCACTCATAGGTGTTTACTAAGAGAAATGAGAGCCTATAGCCTCAAATAGATTTGTACAAGAATGGTTTATAGCAGCTTTATTCATCATAGCTCCAAACTGGAAAAGACAAAAATGTCCATCAGGGGAATAGATAAACAAATTGGGGTCCACTCATATAATTAGACACTATCCAGCGATTAAAAAAAAAATTATGGATGCCCAAGATGAATAACATGGTTGGATTTCAAAGATATTATGTCAAGTGAAGAGACAAAGATTATATCCTATATGACTTCAATTTATATGAAGTTCAAGAGTAAGCACAGCTAATTTATGGTGCTAGAAGCCAGAAATGTTGTTTAGTGACCTGAGAATGAACTGGAAGGGACATGAGGAAACACTCTGGGGTGTTGGAAATGTTCTTGATCTTGATTGGGGTGGGGGGCTATATGTGTATTTATATTTATCCACTAACCCACTGAATTGTAGTGTTAGATACATTAACTAGTTTTATTAACTCATCGAATTGTATACTTATGACCTGTAAAATTATTCAAATTACATTTTAACCTTGATTTTTAAAAATATTAAAAAGAAAATAAAGTAATTATCATATCCACTTTGGCTTTTTGCTTATTAGAAATAAAGATTCTCAATATCCACTGTGGACATATTCTTTTTTTGTTAATAAATTTAAAATACTTATAAATACGTAATTTTGAAAAAGAAATATGTAAGAACTCTAAACATAAGATCATGGGAGCTTTTTTTTGCTTTAAATGCTGCTATAACACAGAGTGAAATTCCAATCTGTATTTTACTCTACTACTCAGTCCTAACACCAAATAAGACATAATATGTCATTTTAATATAGTTTTCAGCAATCATGCATCTTTTTATATGATTAACTTAAACTTAATTTAATTGTATATGGCACACATTAATTTGAGTGATTTAAATGTATTTAAGGATAATAAATACAATTAAAACTGGTCTTTAAGTTATATTTAAAATACTTCTTAAACCATAATCTAAAAAATACATAAATACAAAATTAGTTATTCTATCCTCTTCTGAATTGAACACATGATTTAAAAATTTTAACTCTTTGGATATATGATGCTATGAGACTAAAAAATGTTGGGTAACTGTGATTTAGTAGATGGAATTAATTTCTTTTTTGATTTTGTTCATGATCTCTGCTTAATCCAATGCCTTGGATTTCCATTCTCTAAAAGGACCCTTCGTGATTTAGTGAATAATACTTGTAATATTCTATAGATATGGTCAGAAATCTCAGCATCAGTTGCCTAACTTTTTAGACTCCCAATATCTCATCAAAGAAAGTGAAATTCATTGTCCTGAACTCGTGTCTGTGACAGAACTTCCAGCCACAGGTCAGACTAGATGTTCATGGCTTTGTGTGTTGCCCCTCCCCATTAATATTTTCATCTTGACGGAGGCTATCATTGTGTTGGCCCCAGGCATGAACATTTTGAAAATGTTTTTGGAGGGATTTTCCTTGGTTGGAAATTCTCAAAACATAACACATAGTTTGCAGTCTTCTATCTACTTCACAATGTAAGTAATACCACCTAAAGCTTCCTTTAGCCAAACATATTCAGCCATCAGACTGTTTCTGTGATTCTCCAATGTCCCTGGTAGTTGGCACTACCAAAATAATCCCTCCAAAGAACAGCAATCACCCACCCATGTTCCTGCTTGCTTGGTTTATCACTGCCAATTCAATTAAGGGCATCTCGGCTTCCAATTGATTGGGTCCTTAATGCTTAAGTCCTAAAGCTTCAGCTGAACCTTCACTTGTGTGCAATTAGATATTCTCATGCAAAACTGTAAGTATAACAAAATAAAAAAAGTTAAACTAAAAAAAACTGTAATTATATTAGAAACTAAAAAATAAAATATTAACACAAAATGTGAAATTATCAAATATTGTGTTTTTCTACAGTGAATTCAAATTAGTTGAAGGCAGCTCATATTTAGTTAGTATTTAGTTTTTTTATTATGTTTTGCTACCAAATAGTTGATTCAGCTTCGTGTTTTTCTGAATTAGAAGCTAATTGTTATTGGGTTACCAGGCTTTACAGTTCAATGACTCAAGTCAGCCATTAGAATGGCCCAAATAGCCAGATCAACCATTTTGTGGCCCATTATGTTCAACATGTAGCCACAGTCTGAAGAAAATGCCATGTGTGTGTTTCCTTGCTTTAGGTACAAACTGACAAAAAAAGTTTAGATGAGATTTCCATACCAACGGCTACCACTGTAGGGAATGGGGTAGAAGGTGGGTAATAGCTTATACTAACATGCCTGGTAGACAAAAAAGGGCCCGTTTTTCATAATTCGCTCAAACTCCAAACAGCAACTTAATTTTCTTTCAGTTTTCAGTTTGAGATGCACGGCAGGGATCTCCTCCCCAAGCAAAAGGCAATATGAGGTGAGAAGAAGAGCATGCTGCCAGCACAGGTATAGGCCTGCATAATGGAGCCGTGGCGATCAGAAAGAGGCTTTTCATTTTAACAACTGTGATAGTGAGGAAGGAAGCGTAATGAAGACGGTATAATTGAAGTGGGAGAAGGCAACATTAAACATGTATCACAAAGAAGGCTTTGGGGCTTATCTAATTTGGACTTCCTTGTTTGATCAAGCATTAAAATTGGTTGACAGGTCAAGACACTCTGAGAGGTTAGCACCTGAACCATGGCAAACCCCTGGCTGGATTCTGCAGTTTGTCAGCTTTTTTTTTTTTTTTTTTTTTTTAATTATGTGAAGCCAAATTGTTCTGTACCGTTCTGTGTTTTCTCATTTTCATATGAATGTTGACTCTGGAATACAGACACCTGTGACAAAGATTTAAGTTATACATGGTCTGATGATGCCCAAACATATCTCTTTTCTGGTGCATGTGTCTTTGTCACCAAAAGATTGAGAATGAGAGGAATAAAAACATTTGAAAATATAAAACAGAACTCAAGGAAATTGAGGACATGAGAAAGGGTGAAAGACAAAAGAAAATATACCAAGTTCTAAAGAAAGCAAGACAAACAGATGGTTCCAAAGGAGATTAAATTCAAAGAAATTAGAAAATCTTACTATCAGATTTACAAATAATACATGAAGTTAAAATCCTGGACAGTTATATTTAATTGGTGAGGTCAAATAATTTCTCATTTGGACAAAAGTCATGTGGTCATGAATACTCTTATGATCAAAACTTTACTTATAAAACAAAATTACATTTTAAAGATATCTGTTAAATTCTTAGTAAAGAGAAATGCACATAAAAATATGTCTGATATTTTTCTATCAAGCAATTTAGAAATTTTTTGGATTCCTAACCAATAGGTTTTCTGAACCTGCCAAACTTTCAACAAGTCAGGAAAAACAACCAACACAATCGAATGCACTGTGGACTTTACCCATGTTAGAGAACTCCTGAGGCATGTTTAATAGGAATAAACAAAAAATCTCTGAAGGAAAATCATATTTGTGTTCTTACCTGCAGGAAGCTCATGAAGAACCCATTGAGGATAAGAAAGTCACTGTTTATTTTACTGAGATTCTTCTGTCTTTGACTCTATTGATCAATATCACCCCTGAATAGGTTACTATGGGATTGAGGCTTTGCTTGATTCAATAAACCCCAAGTTTCTTAACCCCTCCCATTTTTTTAAAAAAAGGTGAGCAAAATACTTTTAAAAGAAGATTTTATCTTTTTTAAATGCCTTGAGAGATTCTTCAGCCATCACTTTAAAAGTATGTGGATGTTTTTGAAATGCATCTTATTCTGGTCTAGCCAAAGGCTAGAAAGAACTTAAAATCATTTGTTTAGCTCTAAAAATCGATGTAGAAAAAATATGGCACTCACATAGGTAGCAAATAAACAAATACTATTTTATGCTGCAACACATATTTAGAAACAGTAAAAAACAGAACACCTGTATAATAACTCAAATCCTGCCCACCTGCAAATTTGCTATTATCCCTCTCTGCAGGCATTCATCTCTGTTAATTCATTCATCTTTCAAGCATCTATTGTACCCGGGCCTGTGTTAAGTACCAGAAATATGTGCTCTTCATGAGATCAAGCCTAACATTTTTGGTACTTTATAATTCAACAGGTCTCATGAGACATAATACCTGAGGATTGATGATGAGATGATTTTACTTAAAACTCAAAGTCATGAACATGTAATTTTTATTTTAAATTATAGAATTAATTAATCAAACTCTTAATTATACTGTTAAGCATATTTTCATTGTATTCTAGTCCTGGGAATTTGGTGAGCCATGTAGGTAATGTAGAATAACAGGAATATTTAGTCAGAACATCTTTTTCTAAATTATTATGGACTAAAACTGACAAGCATTTTTTTCCATTTGTTGAGTATTTCCTATGTATCAAACAATATATCTTATATATCTTTGTATAACATTTCCCATCAGCATCTTTAGGCTGGTAGAGAAATCGTGCTTACTATTCTGAACATTCATAATATTATCATTTATTGTAGTTTGTTTATTGTGTGCATATCATTGATTGACTGTGAAGAACACCTACCTGTGAAGTAAGGCTGTTCTCAGTCATCCAAGTTGATGGAAATGACACTGGACGTTGCACTTACCATGTAACCTTTCTTTGAGTTCACAAATAATAGTCAGAATTGGTTCATACATATGGAAACCTTGATCACAAAACTCTCCTTCAACACCCCCATCCATGCAAACTGTCTCAATGGATGTCTAACAGGGGCGGCTTAGTGTTCAAACTCTTAATAATTTCTAAGTAGTTGGGATGCTTCATGTATTTTTACTACAAACAAATTTTTATACTGTAGCTGACACCAAAGACTGGTATAATTAAGTCAATTAGTTTTCTGTACAAATCACATGATGAAAATGACTCAGGTCTTACACTGTTAATGAGAAAAATATAAGATGGTCTAATACAGAAGTGACAGGCCTTTTCTCTGGACCCAGTATGAACCATTGCAAAGGGTTCTGTCTCCATGTCTTAGTCTACTTTCCCAGAAGCTAACAGGAGAATGCTCTTGAGTTTTCCTCTTAGAGTATTTCTCGACTCTCAATCTCTCTCTTTCTCTTTCCCTTTCTCTTCCTCTTTTTCTTTCTTTCTTTTCTTTTTTCTTTTTGTTGTTGTTGTTTTTGTGTTGCTTTTTTTGTTTCATTACTAAGATCATAATCCCTCCAAGTGACCTTTGATTTTTTTCGGCCCTCCTTTTCTGTCTTCTTGCCGTGTTGCCAAATTTTTACTCATGAGATATTCTGTTGCCCTTGTGCCCCACCCCTTCCCACTCCCAATCCCATGACATCAGCCTGTGTCATGTTCCTCTACCTGAAATATGGCACTAGCCTCTTTTGAGCCATTCCTAGCCTCTCTTTTCCCATATTCAGTGCATTGTATGCACTGCCATTTGGTCAGTATTCCAGAAGCCTACTTGTATACATTTAACTTCCCTTCAAGTTTAAGCCTTATTTAGGCAATGAAGAACCTTTATGCTTAATCTGCTTCTACCTTTCTAATCTAAAATTTTATACAAACTATTCATTTTTTCATTCAAAAGTTATTGAACTTCATACCTCATGCAAGGAGCCGATTAAGGCCTGGTGGTTACAGCATCAAACACCTTCATGGGCATCTTATTCCAATGGAGACAGTTGGTGTTGTGGTGCTCTGCCAAGATATCCCAGTCAGAGCAGACACACTCCCCCTGCCAACTTAGCCAACTGACTCTTCCTACTTGTGCCCCTGGTTGGCAATTTTGCTCTACGACAGGGAGCTCCCTTGAGCTTGCAGCCAATGGTCATCAGATGTGGAAATGCAAAGGCCTGGCCCCCTAGCCTCAATTTGAGACAACCCCAAAGGGTCTGCCAAGCTCCAGAGCTCCTTGTGGGGTGGACTGAGGATTCAGTTGCAACCATACTACAGGTCAGTATTTCCCTCTGCCCAGTCCTGCCTTCCTCACTTCTGCACAGGTATATTTCCAAAGAACATTCATTTTCTAAACACAGTCTCCACTTCAGAGTACATTTCTAAGGGACCTTATATCTAAGATATAAAGTGAAATAGGTAATAATGAAGCCAATATCATAGATTATGTTACATAATGAGGTGGCTTATAGAACTAGTTGCCAAATATTCCAATGTCATGTGATACATGAGAATCATATTTCATCCCCTCACTGATACCAGTTTCAACTGTATTTCTTGCTTTGAACACTATGAAGTGTATTTGAAAAAGAGATGGGTCACTTCCAGGAAAAAGCTTTAAGAGTCAGCTTCTGGTTCACCAAATTTTTCATTTTCCCCTGCCAAAACAACGAGCAGTGTTCCATATAGACGTTATTTATTATCCTGGGTCCCAGGGAGAAGATTGCAAACAGTGGAGCCACAAGTGACCTGTATGGACTTGCAGCATGTTGCTGTAAGAGCCTCAGGTTCGAGGATCTCTAGTTGCCACAGCAGGGTCTAGTCTCGCCTGTTTGAAATGGCTCGTGGTAGGTACTCTCAAGTAAAGTAAGCCTCCGAGAGGAGTGAGGGAGAATGGAGTGAGGACAGGGGCCAGAGCCGTTGATTTAAATAGGGTTGTCAGGGATGACCTTACTAGTAAGGTGAAATTTGGGCAGAGTCCTAAACCAGATAAGAGAGGAAGCCATTGAAAATTCTGTGGGAGGAGTGTCCTAAGCAGAGAAACCTGCAATGTAAAGGTCCTGGGGCCACTGCCTGGTTGACATAAAGAGGCTAGCCTGGCTAGAATTTCAAGAGAAAGGGACATTCAAAAAAGATGAACTGGAGCAATAACAGAATCCAAATCATGTGGATTTGGATTGTTGGCCATTAAAACTTAGTCATTTTTCTCTAATAAGACAGGAAGGCTTTGGGGTTATAAGCTAATAGAGAGACTGAGAAAGAGTTGGATTCTGGATATATTTTGAAGTTAGAATGGACATACTTCCTGACAGGTTGGATGTGTGTTATATGAGGAAAAAATTCAAGGAAGAGTCCCCCACCCTTTGTTTTTTTTTTTTTTTGACCTGAACAAATGGAAGGAAAAACCCATTTCTTGAGAGACCAACACAGCTGAAGCAAATTTTACAAACCCTTGTTCTCCTTCTATTTCCTACACACTCTTTGTGTTTTTATCCTTATCATTCACCAATCTTCATTATGTCTAAATTCCACCTATTCTTCCAAGTGCAACTCAGATGCTACTTCCTCCTTGAGATTGTCTATGAATATCTCCATTTGAAGTAAGCTATCTTTTTCTATTACCATAATCCCTCATGTATGACTCTTTAACTATATTAATAACATCCCCTCTTGTTTTATATTATTTTTATAATTTTTGAGGTTCAGCCAAACAGAGATGCAATTGTCATTTATATTACTAATTAAAGATGATTTCAGAGAACTGCTCTGGTGAGATTATTATTTCAACTCTGTATTAAATTCAGCCTATCACATTCACAAGTGTACCCCCCCACCCCCACACATACACACTCCTTCTCACAGTACGGGCTTTCCCCTGCAAAATTTTTGAATCCCAAAGTAAATAAGAAGACAGTTGGATCTAAGGTATGTTTGTAGCTTCTTTTCAATTTCCAATTCACTATTTATTTATTTTTTTTAAAGAAAGGTTTTTTTTTTTTTAGAGTTTATTTATTTATTTGTTAGAGAGAGTGAGCGAGAGAGAGTGAGCAAAGGTACAAGCAGGGGGAGCTGCAGGCAGAGGGAGAAGCAGGCTCCCTGCTGAGCAAGGAGCCTGATGCAGGACTCGATCCCAGGACCCTGGGATCATGACCTGAGCTGAAGGCAGACGCTTAACGACTGAGCCACCCAGGCATCCCTGATTTCCAATTCACTATTTAGATAAATCAGCCTTCCTCACTTAAAGTGGTATTTTAGTCCATTCAGAATTTTATAACAAAATACCAGACTGGATGGCTTTAACAACTAACATTTATTTCTCACAGTTCCGGAGGCTGGAAAGGCCAAGATCATGGCGCTAACAGATGCTATATCTGGTGAGAGCCTGATTCACAGGCAGCTGGCTTTTCTCTGTGTCCTCGCATGGCAGAAGGGGCCAGGGAACTCTCAGAAATCTTCTTTATAAAGGCACTAACCTCATTTAAGAGGGCTCCACCCTCATGACCTAATCATCTCCCAAAGGTCCCACCTCCAAATACCATCACATTGGGAATTAGTTTTCTGCATATGAATTTTGAAGGGACACAAACATTCAGTCTGTGGAAGGAGGAGTGAGGAAGGATATGAGCCAAGAGGCCAAGTCTTTATTCTTTTGAAAAATATCTGTCCTCCATGCACACAACACATTCTGACAGTCTTACTCTGTTCTTGAATAAAATATATTTATGTTCCCTTTGCATATCCTTAGAGCTCCCAGTATTATCTCTGAGCACATAATGTATCCTAAATGTTTCTGAATGAACACATCTCTTGATGTCATCAAGAATACATGGAATAAAGCAATGGTGATGATGGGACCATGAAATACCATGAAATCAGATTTTTAAAACTTTAAATCTAAACAAATTCAGCTCATATTTTTACTATTAGATATTAGATAATATTAGATATTGCAACATGAAACTTTAAATATCGTTTGCCTGCTTATGCACATGACCTTGTGCTAATTGCAAACTTCCTACTAAACATAAATCATCATACATATATCATTAGTTTTTTAAAGCCACGAGATCTTTATAATATGTTATTTTAAAATCATGCTTGCATTTCCAACCATCTTTATCAAGCATTAGCCTTTGAGCTACAGAAATAAACTGCCCTTGACATTTTTAGAAGTAAATGAAGTGAGCTTATCGGCCATATATATCCTCTTGCTATAGATCGGTCACTAGACTATCATTGGAATTTAGCCAGTTTGTTTCATGAAAATATATATGGAGAAGAGGGGGAAGGCAATGGAGAAATAGTAATATGAATGAGAAAAAAAGAGTGGACAAGAAAAAGCCTTTGTGAATCAATTGAAATAAGGGAGAACTAGGTAATTCACAGCTAAGTACCCATTGGCAGTACTAGGAACCTGGCTTATAGTCTAAATACACAGACTCTATGCTTCATTTTAAAAGATCTCTCTTTTTAAAACCCCATTTAAAAGATCTCTCTTTTAAAACCCCTATTTTTAATTCTGCTTACTATAAACTTTCAAGTTAATAAGCTTCAAGAAACCCAGAAATTCTGTTAGTGCTTAAAAATTAATATCAAAAATTGACAAAAGTGTTTCCTCATACAAAGAACACTTAGCAGAAGTTATCTATAATGCTGATATGACAAAATCGGTAGTTAAAAGTCAACAATAATTTTTAGGTTATTTACATGCACTGAATGGAAAGAACACTTGACCAGGACTTTAAAGCCTTTTCTTACACTGCCAGCATTGTGTGAATTTGTTACTTGATCTCCTTGAGTCTCAGTGTCCCCAAATCAACGAGAAAAAATTTGCATTAAGTAATCTACCTGGGGCGGGGGGCGCTTGGGTGGCTCAGCTGGTTGAGCATCTGCCTTCCTCTCAGGCCATGATCACAGGGTTCCTGAGTCTGCTTCTCCTTCTGCCTCGCTCCCTGGCTCGTGCTCTCTCCCTCTCTCTCTCTCTGTCAAATAAATAAATTAAAAAATCTTAAAAAAAAAGTAATCTACTCAGGTTCCTCAATGGTCATTAAGTCAGAATTCCTGATTTCATTCCCATGGATAGTCTAGTATGTTACTAGTTTTATCATTAGATGTGTAATGCTTATCAATATGTAATCACTGATATATTTGAACAAATTTTTATGAAATTATTTGAGATTAGAAGGAAGTGCCCCCTGCTAATTAAAGACTATGCCTAGTATATACTACATCCAGTGCTATCTTTCTAAATCTGCTTGATGCTGTTAATAGTTCTGTCCCCACCTAAAGAAGGTAGACATGACCAACTGAGGCTGCCCTTCTGTTTGAACTTGAATCTTCTTATTTTAACTTGCCTGACTCAGGAACAAGCATGATTCCCATTTTTTGTATACAGTTACTTCTTTCCATTTGTTCCTTTTAGCTTGGAAGATTTAGAGTCCCTTTCTTTTCTGAGATTACTTCAAATTTGTGTCATTTAAAATAAACTGAAGTCACCTCTAGTGTGTATTTTCCTTTATACCCCCTTGTCCCATATAGCACAGCTACTCCTCTCCTCAGTCAATGTCACTGTCCCCAAGTGCTACATTTCAAAGAGAACTTATCATCACCCCACTTATTTTATGCCAGATTGTTTATTAGAAAAAAATAAAATCTGTCCAGATAAAACTACTTTGTGTAATGCATACAGTACAAAATTTTATGCAGTCTTCTCTTTCATAAAATAGAATACTTCATACAGTCCTAAAATAAGGTAATGAGGATGTGGCTTAAGTTTTAAAGGGAAATAATTTTTCAAATCAAAGAAACAAAGTTCTTATGATTGGTCAGATTTTTTAAAAAGTCAACAAATTTATTATAAAATGTACCTAATCCTACATTTCAGATTGTAGCCAGATTGGAATCTGAGCATCTTTGGAATCTGTAATGACTCATGCTGGGCACTTGTGTATGATTCAGTCTTGACATAGTGCCAAAACAACTGGTCACATCAATCAAAAAAATTAGTTGAGCAATTCTTCCATGCCATGTAGACAGTGATCCAGTTGGTTGTAGTTTTCATTCTTTTACTAATGTCTACATGATGGCGATTTGGCTGTGTTTCCGGTGAGTGTGATGCTGTGCTTGTGATATATATGACCTAAGTCTCAATTCTTTGATGAAACTTTTCCACAGGAGCTCTGAAGACTCCCAGGTATTCAAACTTCATGCCCCTTGGAACTCTAAGATTTTTGTATATTCCTCTAGAAAGCTACAGTTCAACAAATCATGAGATCATATAGCACAAAGAGGCCCTTGAGAGAGCCTTTGGTCCAGCAGTTGATTGTGTATATTTATTTCTTGGAGTCACTTGTGTTTATATCCATATATTTATGTTGGTGCTGTGTTCCCATTATATCAGAAGGTCTTTAAGGACTTGCCCTGTTTCTTTCTTTCTTTCTTTTCTTCTTTCTTTTTTTTCTTTTCCTGAACTCCCCACAGTCCAATAGAGTGCTCTAAAATAGCACTGGACTACTTTCTCAGAACAGTCTGTGAAAAATTCCTATCATGCCAGATAACTAGGCAGAATTTACAAGGGTAGCAAAAACCCTGGTCCTCTCTTCTCCAATAAATATATATACAAAGTATAGGTCACTTCACAAGCCACTAGATATTTTTAAATGTCTCAAGATGTTCTATTTTGCTTTCAACACAGGTTTCACAATTATCATTGGCCAATTCATATAACCATAAAAATGTATGTATTCAAATAATAATAGTTAGAAGCATGGGTGGGAGCTCATAGTTTGACTACTTTAGGGCAAGATTTAAAGCTAGACCTTAAGTGGCATAAGACAGGAACCAGGTCTGTCTTGCTGAATAGGGGAAATTGGGGAAATGCCTGACACATGGTAAGTATTCAGGTGACATTGGTTAAATGATTTTATAAAAGTAAAAGAAAAAATGAAAATAAATTTACTACTATTTCTTCTAGAATTAATTACTCCTTTGATTAAAAATAGAAATATTGGCTCATTTTAAGAAAGAAAAGCTGATTTTCTCTTTTGGTTTATGTGTTTTATAGTTGACTTTCAGGGTTTCTTTAAATTCCTATTTTATTTCAAAATAATCTTAAATAATTATCACCACTCCTAAGAAATGGTTTTATTTATTATACAGTCAGACATTGAGTAACTGACTATCCTTTCCCTCATTGAATGTTGTTTACTTTTTATGGATTCAAAAAATCTATAATAATAGAGTTTCTCTAATTTTATAATGATATATACAGTATTATATATGTGCTTTAAAAGTATTCTTTTCAATTTGAGATATTTAGAGTTTGCTCAAGTGTCAAAACTCCACCAAAAAAAGAACGAGGAAATAATGCTATTCAAAGCTGTTCAAGATACCAACCAAATTACATTCCTAATTTAAAGCCAACATATTCTGTTTTAATATACGATTCTCCTTCTGATTAAATCCAAATAGTGTTCAAACCAGCATTTCAAAAAAAAAGAATACCCCAATAAAGAATAAAGGTAATGTATTCCTTAATATTTGTCATTACATTTTTCTTTGGTCAGTGCCTCCTTAAGGATAAAGAAAATTCTAACTCATTAAAAAAGGATCTTTTACGATTGCCTAGAAATTGCCAGCTTGTTGAACTCACCTTTACTGGACAGATGGCAGGTGACAAACTGATCTCAGCCAATATAATCTGTCAAAACAATCTGCCATGAGCAGGTGTCAGATAATTATCTAAATGAACAGATATGTAAAGTAATAAACAAACTAGAAATAGGTACTGAACAGGGAACTTAAGCACCTACATTTCCAACCTAACCTTCAGTCATATAGATGATGCAAAAATTAGCTGGTGTTTATAGGGCAAAGTATAACTATGAACAGCAGCTTCTATTTTCTTTACCTAATTTTTGCTTTGTGAAAACAAATTTTAAGATTTCCATTCACACAGAACTCTGGTTACATCATTGTGATATGTCAAAAAACAGTTTTTTTGGTCTGTCAAGTATTTGTAATGCCATATCTGAAGCCAAAGCAATAACTTGTATTCAAAGTTATTGTTATAAAATGTTATGTATATCTATATAATATAAAATATTAAATAAATATAACTTATACAAACAGTCAAAACATAAATGACCAAATACACAAAAATCTTTAATTTCTTTTTAAGTGGCTAGTTCTACATATTATGAGTGATATCCATATATATTTTTGTAAAAACGGAAATCACCTTGTTTACGTTAGTTAAAAGCTAACAATTGATCAACATGGATTTGGGAATTTATTATTTGCCTACATAATTAAACATTAACTTTGCCATTCTTAACGGAGAAAAATTCTTTGCTGACTTGGTCAGTCATTTTGATTTTGGTTAAGATTATCTTGGTAACTTGTCATTAGCAAGACTGATGAGTAACAGGAGTTGGGGGTAGGGGATGGTTAGATGAAACTTCATGGAGAGAAGCTGCCATTTACAAATTTTCCCTATTTAGAGCAGGGTATTCTTGTCTCTGAAAAATCACTCACTGTGGCATCTTGCTTATACAAATATAAACAACACTAGGCAGCCACTCCCAGGCAGTGTTACAAAAAAGCTTGTGACTGCATCCTAATACCTCTCCCAGAGCTGCTCCTTCATTTGCACAGAAGCAAGGACTCCTGGGAGAAAGTGTTCTATGGAGCTCTGACCCCATCCTCCCAATTATTTTCAGTGGCTCTGAATTCTGAATGTGCACTGTGAAGAGGCAGTGGTTCTCAAACATTTAGCCTCAGGATCCATTTACACTTTTAATTTTATTGCTGTCCCTTAAAGAGCTTTTGATTAAATGAATTATATCTCTCAACATTTATCATGTTAGTTGTAAAAATAGAGATATTTAAAAATATTTATTTACTAATCAATTTAAAATAATAATAATGTTATACCTGTGAACATAAATTGCATATTTTCTTAAAAACGTATTTTTTCAAAATAAAGAAAATTGAGATGAGTGACATCTTTCACATTTAGCAGATATCTTTAATATCTGAAAAAAGACGGATAAATTCTCATCTTGGCTCTGCATTCAATCTGAAATGTGCTATTTCAGTTGAAGTATATGAAGAAAACTACCTCTCACAGGTAGGTCGCTGGAAGACAGAGGTGTAATTTCAAAATTTTTAAATATAATTTGGATATATTTTGAGATAACAAAACCCAACAAATAGAGTAGTTTCTTAAAAATGAGCTGCAACGGGGACTCTGAAACAATATCAATGAACTTACTGTACTCTCTTACATTAATACTGATTGATCTATCATGCATTTTGAATGAAAATTTTACCCATGACTTTGTAATATTGTGCATCATTCATCTGGAAAATATTGGTTCACTGAGTCATGTAGGTCTCTAAAATGCACAGTAGAAAATTATGCAGTACTTTGTGAGAGAATGAAAGTTAAAAAGTCAAGTAATGTCTTAGTATCATTACAAAAATAATTTTTTGCCTCACAGCCAACCCATACAGGATCTCAGGGCCCCCAGACTTCCCACACCACACTTTCAGAATCATTGCCATGAAAGAAAAGAAAAATACAACTTCGAGACCGACCCTCAATATCAGACACCAGATCACTGGCAATCAGAAGTACCTGGACAATAAAGACCAGTGAAGAGAACGAGTGTGCAAAACCACCAGTCAGAAGACGGCTGGTCCTCAGTTGCCTTGTAGGAATGGGGATCAAATATTGTCTGATCTAACTGTTAAAGATAAACCAGAAACATGAACTTTTATGAGAAATCTGGTTTTTAAATGTCGTCTAATGTATGGGCAAACACTTACTGAGCCAAGTAGAATCCCCCTGTGGATTTAGACCCCAAGTTAGTCAGGAACATGCAGTAGACAGCATTTGTCTTTACATTGTATGTGCCTGAAGCCTGAAGTCATCTATAGAAACTGTGACTGAGCAGGAAAAAGCGTCCGAGGGCTGTAAACCTTCATAAACGTGGCATCCCTAATCTGTAGAGTTCTTAGCTGACGTGGGAATGTGCAGGAGTCATGAGGTGGTGGAAACAACCTCCTAAGTCTGAAAAGGCATCATGACAACAGTAGGCAAGGTACTGCAAATTCTGTTGAACCAGTTCTCAATGGGGATGTGTATTTTGTAGTCAAAATAGGCATAGCAGAAAACCGGGCCAATGGGTGGACAGGTCAGTTTCTCCAGTAGTCTTTCGCCTTGGCATTTGAAAATAAGACAGATTTCTTCAGACTGAGTAAGCTCTGGGGGTTCAGAGACTATTGGAAAGGAGAGAACTAAAATATAATGGTGCCCTACCAGTTAGATAGATGGGAACCTGTGAAACTCATTTCAACCTTAAAAAGAGATGAGTCTGTAACGATCACTCAAGTTTGTGAAGCAGGTTATACTGTATAGTATATATGCATTTATATTTACATTAATTTATATTTATTTTATATAAGTAAAAATATTGCATTTAATGAAATAATAAATATAATTATTTAATAATTATACATTTAACAGTTTAAATTTATTGTTTAAAATGCATTTAATAATTATTTCACGAAATATGTTAGTTATAGCACATATATGTTATATACAGTATATTTATATATTTATGTGGAATTTATTACATATTTTATTTACAAATGCATTTATATATTTATATTACATGAAAACAGCAGAAAGGAATATCATATATAATTTTATTTGTTCAGTAGCTACTCTCTAAAAATGACCCCAAATAATTCTTGCCGTCTATGTGTGTATGCCACTCTTTTCATCAGGAGGTGTCTTCTCTCACTGAAGCAGAGCTGAGCCAGGGGCTGCGGTAGAAATGATGCTGCAAGCCTGCTGAGACCAGGTTGGAAGCAGCAACTTGTACCTTGGCCTCTTGGAATGTTCACTTTGGAGTGAGCCAGCTGCTGTATGAAGCCTGGATACGCTGCGATCTGCATGCTCTGAGGGAGACAATCTGGCCCTGGGGAGAGGTCCCATGGAGAAAGAAGGATGCCTGGCCTGTTTCGAGCTGTTCTGGCCATCCAGACCAGACACCAGATGTGCGGGTGAATGTAGGATATTTCAGCCCCAGTCAGCACCCTGTAGAGAACCACCAAAGAACCGAGCAAACAACCAGAACCAAGGGCTCATATGTAAGGCCCCAGTCGAGTTATCACACCCATTTCTGCTTGTTTAAATCACCTACACTGAAGCTGTGGGCATCATGGATCAGAGACATTCTGTTCTGCCTGTGCCTACCTGAATTCCTGACCCACAGAATCATGAGCATAATAAAAACACTTGTTTTACGGACTCGGATTCTTGAGTGATTTGGAACACATCAATAGATAACTAAAACAACTATGTTTCAATTAGTACTTACCAAATACTTTACATAAGCCATGACACTTGATTCAGTCAGAACTATTATAATGTAAATATGATTATCCCCACCTGGAGACAAATTACTTGTAATTTACTCAAAGTTACAGAATTAGAAAGTAGTTATTGGACCCTAGGTTTCTTTGGGATCAATGGTCCTAAGCTTTACACATAACTCCCTCTCTACTCAATTTCACACCCTTAGGTTAGTATAATTATATTATCCATATAATATTCCGTAAGTGAAGAAATAGGAGGGAAAAATTATTCCATAGTTGTACATTTTCCTCCCATAAAACTTACACCCATCATAAAATTAAAAATGTCTTTGACATTGTAAAAGTACAAGCCAGCCATTAAGTAATGGGTGGAATTTAATTCTCATTATAATGTATATGCACACATGCAAAAGTATATACATATATGTGTATGTATCAGCAGAACCTGTAGGATCTTATTTGGAATTGACATTCTCTATTGTAATTTTGTTCCTGTTTATTTTTAAATTTTCTTTTTGTTTCACTGGAAAGGAAAGATGATGCTCAGTTTTAAACGTTAAAATGTGTATACATAAATATGTGTATGTGTATATGTGTGTATACATAAGTTTCATAAATACATAAATATTATATATATGTTCAAAAGTGTAGAGAAGAGTTCAGCAGTTATTTTTATTTTTGGTATTGACTGTACTAACATTACTTGCAAGTTATGTGTAGATAAATGGATGATTCAGAATAATTACAATGTATCTATATGTTCTAATAATGAGCTTGCTTGTTTGTTTGTTTTTTTATTTTTCTACCCTTAGTTTCTCTCCTTAGGGAATACTCACAGGAGTGCTCTAGTAAAACAAGTAATTTCTTACAAAAAAGAAAAATTTAAAATAAAAAAATATGTCTGCCTTTCCAACACTGATAACTCTGCTTTTCATTATACACCATAGAATGACCTAGAAAATAATCCTTTATCTATGTACCTTGTAGAGGAAAATTGCTGCATTTATTTGGAACTGCTATTTAAATAATATTGATCTTGCTTAATTTACTCCTTTTGAGTCAGAGAGCTGTTTGCTCACCAAAATATCTTGTCCTTTTCTTCACAGTAATAGAAACATGGGCCCTAGCTTCCCAGGGGTTTTTCATTGAATTTTTTCCATTGTATTTTCATTTTTTCATTGAATTTTTCCCACCTCCTTTGCAGCTATGTGCAACTATAAGATTAAGTTCTAACAATGTGAACAAAAGTAATGTGTACCATTTCCATGGCTGGGCCTATAAACAGTGGCCATGTATCCTCTACATACTTTTTCTCTTTTTTATGAACACACTCATGCCAACTTGAGCCACACAGATGAGGAACAATAGCTAGGCGTAGGTGAACGGTAAGATGCAAGAAGGCCTGGACCTTGAAAGGCAGTGTGGAACAGAGCTATACCGCCAAACTAAACGGTTCATGTAGATGCTATTACATAAAGGGAAACAAGCTTCAATCTATAAAACCAATTTTGAGTTCCTTTCTAACATCAGTGAAGTCTTCAGTCTAATTAATACATTCCCACTATTCTTTCTAAATGAGCTAAGAAAAATATGCTTGGGAAACATCATTACATATTATTACATATACATCATTAAGGGAATCCCCTTTGTGCATGAGTTTGTTTATCCATATAACAAAGTTGGGGCAAATTGTTCAGTTCCAATGTATTACTGATGAAAATACATCAGTTCAAAACTCCACTATTCTGTGTAGTTTTTGTTTTTTTTGTTTTTTTTTTTTTAAGATTTTATTTATTTAACAGAGAGAGACACAGTGAGAGAGGGAACACAAGCAGGGAGAGTGGGAGAGGGAGAAGCAGGCCTCCCGCGGAGCAGGGAGCCCGATGTGGGGCTCGATCCCAGGACCCTGGGATCATGACCTGAGCCAAAGTCAGATGTTTTAACGACTGAGCTACCCAGGCGCCCCTGTTTTGTTTTGTTTTGTTTTGTTTTCATTTGGGGTGGTCTGCACATCCAGATGATAACAAGCTATACATGCTGATGTTCACTCTTTTCAATAAATTTTAATTGAACGTTAGAGGGGTTTAAGTGAAGAAAGAATGACAAAAACCACTCTAGTAGTTTTGTCTATTTTCCAAACCCCTCCAAATAAGCTTATATTCAAAAGAACTGATCTCCCATAGGCAGATCCATGATCTGCATAACTTGGTGCAAAAGATTAAAACCTTAAAAAATCAGGGCACCTGGTTGGCTCAGAAGGTTAAGCATCTGCCTTCAGCTCAGTTCATGATCCTGGGGTCCTGGGATCAATCTCCGCACTGAGCAGATTTATTACAAAATCTTGAAAAAATAAATAAAATCTTGAAAAAAAATGTAAAAAAAAAACTTAAAAAATCATGGTACCATACAATGCTTTATTTTTCAAAAGCAACACTGACCAAAGACAGTCCAGGTTCCTTCTGAGATGGATTTGATACCAAAGGGTGTATACTATGTCAGTGTACTATACTGCATCAAGGGTTTTTCCCACCCTCCCTTGGTTAGCCGTCAGTTTTTCTCAGCTTATTAACTGGCTCCACCGCCAGCTGGTTTGTCTAAGAGCACTTCAACCTGAGTGAGTAAACTTACAGCCCGTAAACATTAAGGAGAAGACTGGAGATAAGAGAGCTCATTTCTACATCCAACAGAAAGAACTGGTCGCATCATGGAGGACTATATTATGTTTGGTAATATAACACTGTAAATTAAAATAGATTTTCAAAGTTGCTTTGCTCAACTACATGCTTGGGATTTTTTAAATATTTTATATATTTATTTGTGGGGGGGTTGTGCAGAAGGAGAGGGAGAAGCAGGCTCCTGCTCAGCAAGAGCTCAACATGGGGCTCGATCCCAGGACCCTGGGATCATGACCTGAACCAAAGGCAGATGCTTAACTGACTGAGCCACCCAGGAACCCCACTTCTTGGGATTTTTTACCCAAAATTCAAAATGATATTTTTTTTCAATAAATAAGTAGGATCATATCATGAATCAATGATCTACCGTATTCTAGGTAACATATAGACATGATTTCATTTTGTCACCATCATTTTATGATGTCACTATAATTCCATTATATATAATGGAATTAAAGCAGAATGAACATTGGGTTGTGTGACTTACAAAATCATGTTGGTAAGATGGGAGGCCAGAATATTGCCCCCAGAAATGTATGGTAATTTCCACACTAACTCCAAGTTGTTAATTAAAAAAAAAATCAACCCTATTCATCAACATCTTTTTTAAGAATACATCAATCAGTCTATATGACACTTTACACTGTATCATACCTAATTCTCAGTTACTAAAATAATTTACATTTAACAACTTTGCTGAGATGTTCACAATGTAAGATTTGTGCATTTCTATCAGTCTGATCCACTCAATGCACTCACATTTTCTGGCCCCTGCAGGACCACCTTACTACAGATCAAACTTCTGGAACTCTTGCATTCCTCTGTTTGCCTATGAACTCAATCTACCATGTCTGCCACGCACCCCCAACACACTGTGTTCCTTTCTCCAGTAAGTGCTCTTCTATCAAACAGAGCCCTAAAGTTTCTTGTTCTGCCATTTCATTAACTGATCTTTCCTCTTTTCCACTGACTTCTTACCTAGACTCCATGGTGCTAAACTGAAAGACCCTTTCATCAGTTCTCAATGGCTATTTTTTATGCATTATTCTATATTTATTCTTCTATAGTGCCCGCAGAACAAATCCCATACATGAATTTGTTCTAAAGTCCAGTATTTCTTCTTCCTATACTTGGATGATGGGTCCTGCTACAGGAAACCCCAAAACTCTATAAACTGATTCTAAACAAATTCACTAGTTTTTATCATAGGTGATCTCTTAGCACTTTCAACTCTTAACTTGTTCTTGGTTTTGGTCAACCTCTATTTTCCTGACCAGATATTCCGAATCTTTATATCTTTTTTCAGCCCTCTGGTCAACATTTTCTCCAAAAGTCTCAGAGGGGTATATCTGATAAATTTGAGGCCATCATATGTGAACTACCTCAAACTTATGCACCCCCCACCCATTTGTAAATATGTTCATATTTCTGTTCTGTGGGAGGTTACTTTTGAAATGGTTCTGAATGATGCCCGCCCCATGGTATTCAGGCCTTTGTGTAACTTCTGCCCCTCATGTGTAGGATGGACCTAATAACTTGCCTCTGCAGAATAGAATATGATAAAAGTGATGGGATATCATTTCTTAGATCATAGAAAATAGAATTCTCATAAAATTCATGAAATATTATTAAAATTAATAAATTAATGTCTAATTCATGTTATAATAATGTATCATATGATTGTATATTAATATAGCACATAAATACATTCTTATATATTAATATGTAACAGGTTGCTATTAATATAAATAAAATTTAATAAAATATTTTAAGTACAAAAACTATAAAACCAGAACATTTTTAGAAAGTATAGTTTTTCTTTTCAATTTGCAAGATACTCAAATGTGTGTGTCAAATATTCCCTTGGTCTAGTTTGTGGAACTGAGGTGGAAGGGTTTCAGAATCCAGAAAAGTTAGTGACGGGTCAATGAAAACAGCAGGAAGATTCGCAGACTTAGATAGAGTTTTGATTTTGCTACTAGAAATAAAGCAGGTAAGTGTTCTAAGAGCACCTGAGACCAACAGAACATGCTCTTGCTGAAGCAGGTGGTCAGAACCAGGCTCAGCCACAGCATTCAAGGGTGGGAATGAGGGGCACGCAAATGTTCAGGCTGTGTGCTGAAGGAAATGCTACAAACTCTTCCACCTCAGCTAACAAGCGACCCGTGTTGTATCCATTTCAACTCTTCCCATGCCATTCTTCACGGGTGACTTTTACCACAATTAAAATAAATAATAAATGCTGCTTCTTTGTACTAGGTGGCATTAAAGCAAAAATAAAAACAATTCCCTACTGCTTGGAGAAAATCATTTGGAGGTAAGAGGAAGAATACATTCAAGTTATTTGAGCTCCTGCTACACACCTCTTTCCTTATGATCTGAAGCAGAAAAACTGGCCCATTAAAGAAACATTTTCCATGACCTCCTTAACCTCTTTTTAAATAATTAGGACACCATGTAAGATTTGTGTCCTCACTTACAATTTGTTCCCCTTTGTTTACTAGTTCTCTAAAGTGTGTGAGAAGTTTAATAAATGACTGATTCTCACAAAACACATTGGGCACTTTTCCCTGGGGACATCGACAGCCAGAAAACAGACCTGAAATAACTGAGTTAATGCCTGCTGCCTAAGCATGGTTCAGACAAGGACCTTTGGCTTAGAGATCAGAGAAACTGTCCCTGGGAGCCGTAGTGCCCAAGCACCTGGTTGCAAATCCATACAATGCAATAGTATAGGATGGTTTATCATTTTTCTTGCTTCTCCTCTTGTCCTTAGTTATTAAGTAAAAATCCTGAAGAAAGGTCAGATAACATAAAGGAAAAAATACTGGCTAGAGCCCTAGACAGAGTCCTTCCCTCTATGATTTTGAACGTTTCAATTGCCGAATCTGTAAAGTAGGGGCAAAAACACCTATTTTACAAGGGACTTACGAGCATTATATAAAATACATGCACGGTGGCCATTACATGCCGTGTTCTCTTTAAATCAAAGCTATTTATTTCTTTGACACACTGTGTTTTTAGATAGGCGAAGGAGAAACATTTCAAAGTGGAAATGTGTTCTTAACTCTAAAATAGAAAAGCTTTTGTTATCTAAGTATTCATAGTTTGTCACTGTAACTCATTAAGAGGTTCTTACAAATAGATGTATTAACTGAGTGATAGATGTATCATAGATGCTTAATCATGGCTTACAGCTGACAAATAAAAACTGAAGAAGAATCTGTACTCTGCCTTTCCCCTTGGAGTCACTTCTGCATTATTTAGGGGTCAGAAGAGAGGCTATGGGGACACAGGATGCTCTGGGCCTTCTCTGATCTGGGTTTTGTCAGGACTAAAATTGTTATGGCATGAACAGCACATTCCTCCTGAATTCACAGTCCTCTTTTATTAAAAAAAGGAAAAAAAAAAGAATTACTATTGTTCCTTTGATGATTGTGAAAATAATGCATTTTGTTGCAGAAAATTTGAATATAAAAAAGATAGAAAGAGTAAAATAAACAGCACCAACCAGAGAAAAATATTTGTAAAAATCTGTCTTTTATTAATGTTTTCTTCCTCCATGTGGATATATATATATATCCGCATCTATTTGTATCTCTCTTCTATCCATCCACACATATGCATAATTACATGTATTATATACATATATGTATATATTCATTTCATAGAATTTGACAATTTTACATTTAAAAATAAACCATGAGAATTCCCTATAATGTTAAATACTTTCTAAAACTATTGCTCAATATTTCTATAATATTTCATAGTCTAGATTTTTTAGCTCATTCCTGATTGCTTAATTTGGATATTTTCTATTCTTTAATACTACTATAATTTTTGAAATTAATATCTATATTAAAACATCTCCTCTATGCATACTTCAATATTTCCTAAAGTAAGTATCATTACTGAATCAGAAAATAGAAACTTTCTAAAATAAATTTTTACTAGGGATGTTATGCTTTGCAAATATATCCATAGCTTATTATTTATCTTTTAATTACTTTAATGTAAAAAATTTTGCATGTACATTGTAAATATATCAGTTTTTTCCTCTTTAGAGTTCTCCCTCTGTTTTATATTGAAAATGAACTTCCCTATTCTGAGTTCATACTTATTTTATAGTTTTATAAGTTGACTTGTTTTATAGTATTGAATTTTACACAAAATTTCTTTTTTTTATAAAAGATTTTATTTATTTATTAGAGAGAGGGAGAAAAAATCACAAGCAGCGGGAGTGGCAGGCAGAGGGAGAAGCAGACTCCTCGCTGAGCAAGGAACCTGATGTAGGACTCGATTCCAGGACCCTGGGATCATGACCTGAGCCAAAGGCAGACACTTAACTGACTGAGTCACCCAGGCGTCCCTACACAAAATTTCTCAAAACACCTGGCTGTGACTTTGGTATTGGTATGAGACAGTAATGCAATTTTCCTTGCATCAAAGACCTAACGAATTTCCTCAAGAGTAATGATGGACTGGATCCTTTGTCCTTTATCATTTACTGAATTCTTCTTCTATTAGGACCTCTTTTTTCTCACTATATTCTGTTCTATTGACCTATTGTTCTATGGAGTTATCTTCCTAATTGTTAATTTTTTATTCACTTGTACACACCTGGCTACACAAAGAATGATCTGCTGACTAGCTGCATTGCCATCTTGAGAGCTTGTTAGAAAGCAGAATGACAGACCTCCTCAATCAGAATCTCTACATTCATTATTCATATGTACATTAAAGTCAGAGAGGAACTGGTACACAACAGTTTCTTTTAGCCATTGAGCTGAGTCTTGTTTCGCCGGTTGAATGAGAGGAGAGTGTCCTGAGGTCAGGAGGACTTGCTAAGCTAACTGTTCTCATTGGTTTGCCGCATTTTGAAAAAAGGCACTCACAAAAGAAGAGAGTGCCTTTGCACATCCCTGCTGTCATTCCAGCAAGTTCTCTTGTACTGTAAGACCATTTTTTACAATAATACTTTGACCTCTAGGAGGCTTCTGTTCTGTTTGCTTTACTTACCGCCAACTCAAACAGAAAAGAGTAAAGGAAAATCATAATTTAAGAAATCAAAAGGGTTCTAACCCAGGTACTTAAATTCCTAAAATGTCAGCTTTCAATGAAATGAAATAAAATGATAAAATAAAATAAAATAAAAAGTAAAATAGGAATTCCAGTCCAGTCTAAGGACTGGAATTGTTTAGGACTCTGAAGAATTTAATAGTGTTGCAGTGAACCATTTTGTCTGCTACTGTTGAGATGTAAGCATTAAAGCAATGTAAAACTAAACGCTTACAAAAAAAGAAGGAAAAAAAAACCTCCCTTCTTGTCTTACCAACACTGCTATTATCACATAGTGTGTTTCACATGATAAGCCATTCATTAAGGCGTCACCTACTGTTTTTTTTCCTCCTCGGAACCAGCTAGAACATGATCTGTCTCTGCATGAAGACATTGGACCTCTGACCTTTTCTGTAGCTATTCCAGGCAAGTCTAATAAACAGAGGTCACCAGGTTTCTGTAAATCTCTGATTATGTTTACTGTGAAATCCAAGTGTTCATCTCAGGCAGAAAAATTAAGGTTGATTTTCAAATATTATGTACAAACTCTAGCTACTAAGCATTCCATAATGAGCACTTTGGCAATTTAGAGCAAATTAGGGTTCCCACTAGGCAAGGATGACATGCACTGCAGTCAAAGAAAGATAGTGTGTCGTTAATGGAGAATATGCACCAAGAATTTAAGATAAACCTAGAGAGCTCTACTCATTGTAAATTTGGAGGAAAAAATGGTACTGGCCTTCATTACTGGGACAAACTCTCCCAGTCTTCAAATCTCACCTTATTGAAGAAAGCTAATGAAGCACAGCCCACTATCAATAGGTTTTTCTTTAAGAACATGCCAACTACGGGAAACCAGTTACGTTCCACACTGTCATCACTGACAGAGCAGTTCAACACACACAGCTATTGGCAGAGATTAATGCAAGGGTTGATTAAAATGAAGAATGAACTTTTATTTTCACCCAAGCACGAACTCAGATCAGAATTGCACTGATTACATATGTCACAGAACCAAGATGTTAGTTACTAGATAATGACAGGCAAATTATTTGCATTATATATTTAATTACATAGCAATATGCATATTATAGGAAGGCTTAACTATATAGATAAGCATAAAAATATAAAAATCATCATTATTCCTATCACACATAATCATGGTTAACTATAGTCTATATCATCAGAGAATATATACACTCATATAGACAGATAAATGAATAGATATGATGTGAATATATATGACAAATAAAAGGTAATATACAGCTATAGTATTTATGTATATAAATACACTCTGTATATATTTGTATATATATTTAATTTATTTATCTGTGTGAGGTTAAAACATCTTATATCAGGAAATATGTATGTGTATATGTAAGTGTATATATATGTATGTGTATATGTATTCTTTGCATCTGTGTGTGTATATATAATTTTGGTAAGTTGTTTTTAAAGTAATATAACACAAATTTCTGTCAAAAGATCAATATTACTTTTAGTGATATTCCATTTTATAAATTTTACTATCATTTGTTTCACTACTGTTGGATATTTAGGTTGTTTCTAAGGTTTTTTTTTGTTATCATAAACAACACTGTAATGAAAATGATTTATACAACTGTCTGATTATTTCCTTAAAAATAATGGAATTACTGGGTCACTAACTATGTTCTTTTCTGCCTTATGAAATATATTACTACATTATCCTCCAGAAAGTTTGTATTAATTTACTTTGCTCCTGGCAATGTATTAAAGTAAACTTTCTCATCCCGAAACCAAAATGGATGTTATCATTAAAAATGGTTAATTTGATAAACCAAAACCAATATATTCCTTAATAAGAAAGTTGAATTTTTTTGTTTTCTCTTACTTTTCTATTACTGTATTCATTTGGTCATTATTTGATTATAGGGCCTCTTTATACCTTAAAAAGATTACCCAAGATATATTAAATGTGTAATAAATATTCCATTTTGTCATTTGCCTTTCACTTTGTGGTGGGATTTTTGTTTTGTGTTATGTTTTGGCAATTGGAAAAAATTAAATTTTATGTCATCAACTATATCAGTCTAGGGCACCTGGGTGGCTCAGTTGGTTAAGCGACTGCCTTCGGCTCAGGTCATGATTCTGGAGTCCTGGGATCAAGTCCCACGTCAGGCTCCTTGCTCAGCGAGGAGTCTGCTTCTCTCTCTGACCCTCTTCCCTCTCGTGCTCTCTCTCATTCTCTCTCTCTCTCTCAAATAAATAAATAAAATCTTTAAAAATAAAAAAAAACAGTCTATTAATTTATGATATCATACCAACAATCTTTTTACCTTACGATTCTGAAATCGGCAGTCTGCTTTGTTGCTTCTTCTAAGTGTTAATTTTGACATTTAATTCTCATGTCCATCTCAAAATAACTGTGTTGCCAAGAGTAAAGTAGGGATCTCATTTTCTTTTCCAGATAGTTAATCATTATCTGGCAATTGTTAAATTTCTTTTGAAATAATATTGTCATCTATGATACAGACATACATTACACACACACACACACACACACACACACACACACACACACACACACACCACACACACAACATGAGTTTGTTTCCCAGCTTTCTTTATGACAGGGGCATCCCCTTTTTCATTCTGGAACCTGTTCCTCACTGTGATAACTATTGTCATTTAGTATATTTCAATTGTTTATAGTGAGATTCCCCCACTCATCTTTTATTTTCAGAATTGCATTGCTTTTATTACATGATTATTTTTTCAAAAAATATTTAGAACGTTTTCCCAGATGGACACAAATTATTTATAATTTGAATGGAATTGCATTAAATTAGGAAGATTTGAAATTGTGGTCTTTCTATACAAAAGCAAAGACTTGTCTTCCATTTATTTCACTTTCAGTCTCTCAATAAAAGCACACAGTTTTCTTCATATGGGCCCTGCATCCTTGGTTAGTTTTATATCTAGGTACAGTATGTATTTATGCTAACTAAAATTATAGGGTTTCTGGTTTGTTTGTTTGTTTTACTTAGTATATAGGACCAATAATTTTTTTGCAAGCGAATTTTATAACAACGTCATGCACAAAACTCTCATCTTTAGACATCATTGTTTCACACTTTATTTACTCAGATTTTCTAATGACACTATGACAAGTATAATTTTCAAGGGATAGGGGCGCCTGGGTGGCTCAGTCGTTAAGCGTCTGCCTTCGGCTCAGGTCATGATCCCAGGGTCCTGAGATCGAGTCCCGCATCGGGCTCCCTGCTCGGCGGGAAGCCTGCTTCTCCCTCTCCCACACCCCTGCTTGTGTTCCTGCTCTCGCTATCTCTGTCTCTGTCAAATAAATAAATAAAATCTTAAAAAAAAAATTTCAAGGGATATATAATCAGACATGTCAAGAATATAAGTTTTAAGATCTCATGCAACCTGAGGAGAGATTATCTAACCTAATCAGTTTCAGGTAAATTCAATCATGTCAGTGTTTTCTCTTGATTTAGGTTTAAACTCATTCAGCTCACGTTTTGCCCATTCTTCCACAGTAGCATCAACATGTTGAGATGGTCCCATATGGCATCAACTAGAGGGGCAGTCACTGGTCTGAGACATCTGTGCTCTGCTGTCTTTTTTTTCCAACTCCCAGGCCCATTCACTGGCACATTACTTTTCATTCGAGTATTCCGTGTTCCCTTTGTCCTTAATTATATGGTACACCTTGCAAAGCTGTGTGTGTATTCCTTTATGATAAATTTGGGATTTTTTTCAGCTATAGCTCTTTTTCTCTCTTTCCCTTCTCAACCTCTCCTCCCTCTCTATCTCTCTCTTTGTCTCTGTCTCTCTCTCACTCACTTTCTCTCACTTTCCACTCTTCCCTCAATTTCTGTACCTGCACAGGGACATGGGGAAGGTTGCCCTATTCTGTGTGGCTTTCTGTCCTCAATTTTACCCCCAATACCCTGCCCAGCCATTACCACTCTGCTGGCTCGTACTTTTGTGGCATGGGACAAATCTGCAAGGCCAGTGCCATCATATATAGTCAGGCAAGTTTTATTTCATAATTAATGTCTATTAACTTGTATTTAGGGAAAATTAATTTAATTGCTTTGTTTTACAATTGTGAAAATGACTATAAAATAATTATCTAAATAAAATGTGAGCTTTTAGAAAGTAGTGTCTTACTACAGAGAACTAGCTTTTAAAGGACTATGTTCTGAAAGACTAGTAGCCATATTTTGTTCAACTACCAAAAATGTATTTGCCAGTATAATGCTATAACAGCATTATAAACTTTTTTTTTTTTTTGGTTTTGGCAGTAAAAACAAGACTTATAGGTAATAAGTTACTCCCTACTTTTTTTGTAAAAATGAATGATCTTTTTCTTTGTAAATCATTGTGCTAGGTGCCAACCGATTACTATGAATATTAATAACCATGCGAATGTTTTAATAAACTATAATAGTGACAATAGATGACCCCCTCTTCTGGAATACCTGGGTCTATAAACACTGTTGCCTGCCTTCTATACGTTAACGTTTTATTGCAAACCAATGGACTTGCTTTTATTGTTTGTAAAGGATAAACTCTGACATAGAAAAGTTAAAAAATTTGCCGAGGGCACACACTTTGAGGGAGGCAGAACATGGATTTATCATCATAGTAAGTCATTATCCCCCGCCTTGAGATTTTCCACCTAATCGAGCACAGGCTATAGAGCCAGACTGGGCAGGTTCAAATCCCAACTCCACCACTCTGTGATCTCAAAGAAGTTACTTCACCTCTCTTTGTCTGTTTCCCATTTTTAAAAAAGGAAATAATAGTTTCAAATTCCTAAGCTTGAATGAGGGTTAAATTAGTTAATACAGGTGAAGTACTTACTGGTGCAGTTAGCACTCAAGAAATGTTAGCTATTAGAAATACAATTCTATAACTGGAAGTATAACTATAATAATTATGCAAATGGATGTTATGAGCATATCATTATATTTATTAATATTGTTGCTAATTCAACATTTTTTCCATCAATTTCTCCCATGTGATGAAATATGTACTGATCCTTTCTCTTGCAATTCACTTTAATTCTGTAAGATAGATGTTAATCACAGCACACAGAAGTCACAACAGGGCCCAGCTTTATGCCAGAAATGTGAAGAATTTTTAAATAGAGCTTTACAGTTTACAACGCACTTTCACATCCTTGCAGCCTTTTACCTATATATTCCCACAAGAAAATGTTGCAATAAAATGCTTCATGAATGTGTTCATTTAAAGTGAAAATGTACTTGAGACTTTGGGGCTTGAGAATTGCCTTTTATTTATTGGTCCAATAAAAATATCATATTATCTACTTCATCTACTTTTTCTGCAAGGTGCAATATTGTTATGAATATATTCTGCATGCATTTATGGATTTTATCTTTATCAAATTCAACTTAAAGAGCAATTTAATCCAAGAAATCTGGTTCAAATGGGAAAAAAATAACATGTGATCATTTTATATTTCTAAAAATCTGCTTTATTTTATTTAGAGATGGTATAGTAGCAGTTTTTAAATCCATGCTATGTGTTTGAGACTATTCTGTCTAGATTTTGATATAGATGCTTTTAAAAATGTATTTTAGTAAGATGTTTTCTTTGTTTACATCTCACCATTTCTAATTGACATTTTTTATGTCGAAATGATCCTTTTCCTTACTGCCAAGTGCTGATCTAATTTCAACTTTGTTTGTGGTTTAGTCCTTTTAGTCAATACAAATAGCCTTACATTATATAATCTGGATTAACGTCCTGCTTTCTGCTTCAGGAATAACTCTATCGATATGATTAAATACTAAGTCAATCTTTTGAGGGGGGGTTCCAATTACAATTGATACTTTAAAATTTTGCTCTTATCTCCCTGCAGCTAAAGAAGTTTTAATGTGGCAACATGAGATATAAAGTCAAGTTTTGTCAAAGGTGATCAGGACTCCATGAAAAGTGGAGTTTCAAATTTATGCCAACAGGTGCCAGTCAGAGAACTTAAATGAGTGAAGTCGGCACCATGTAGGACCAACCGGGAGTGAGGAAGAGCTTAGGGATCAAGGGAATGGATACCTCATTGAAAGCACAGCCACTATGAAACCCCCTTACTTGCTGTCAAGTAAAAATATATGTTCACTGTTCTTAAGCTCTTAAGACTTTTTTTGGAAATTTAGATTTTTTTTTAATGTGAAATCTTCCAATTTTTAAATATTTGTGATCATTTCAATTTATTTTTGCAACACTAGAGTTAACAAATGCGCCATTGCCGTGGTCATATCTGGCACACAGGCATCTAGTCAGTAAATTTTCTTTGGAGGCAATCTCATTTATAAGATAGAGTCACAGAATAGGGTCTAGCAAAAGTTCCACGTGTTTGTAATTGAAAAGCTCTCTGCTTACAGGTTCTCCACCCCTTACATCAAATAACGTCAAATTCTCTGAGGATTTCACACAGGAAAATAAATGTATTTTAAAAACTGTGTGTGTTTATAATTTCAAACTTAAATATTTTCTTCTATTGACTCCCTCTTCACATAATTTCCTAATGAGAACCGGCCCCTTTAAAAATCTCGCTTGTTATATTTGTCTCTTCTTATCCATATTAAATGTTTTATTTAGTTCCAAAAAGAAAGCATTTTTTCCTTTTTTCCTGCCTTACCTCTTACTATTTTCAAGATGTGTGCCACATCAAAGATGAATTAAAGGATTTTAGGTTGAAAATGCGACATGCCAGACACATAATCAAGGACTTCACTCAAATATATGTCAGCCGTAGTGAGAAGTCCCCAAACAACCAGACTATAGGTTCAAAACTATAGTTGGTCACAGCTCTTTCAACTAGCGCACAAAAGTTTAGCCGGCAATTACCGCACATGACATCCTAATGATGAGTCTGTTGACAGAAACCACACAGGCAGACTGGATGCTTTTCAGATTACTATATATTTTTTTCGACCTTGCAGGCCTAGAGCCCTGCATGAATTTGCTTGGGCAATTTAGCTCATTTGTCCCCTCCTTTTTTCCTATCAATTCTCCAGCTTTGGAAAACATCCTTTTACTTTCTCTATACCTCCCTTCTCTGGCTTTCTTTCCGGTTTAGATTTTATTTAGGTTATTTCATTGTATGGAGTAACCTAATTTCTTTCAAAGCCTAAACTCTGCCTTATTTGAGAAAAGTTCAATATGTTTTTAGCTAATGGTTTCGTTTACCATAAAAAAAAAAAAAAGACCGTTATCGTGGGAACATTCCAATCATTAGTACTCTTACCAGATTTTCCATAGTTATTCAATATCTTAAGCTTAAAATTATTCATTTCCCTTCTGAGTGCATTTTTTGGACTAAAGTAAAAGATTTGACATAAATATTTACTTTCCCCATTAAATTAGCAATCATTTATAAACAAAGTAAAGCCAATGCATACCTACGTTTCCATTTCTCACTACACAGCTAGAGTTTCAGATTTTTTTCTCCTTTCAGACAATTAACAATGCTTCGCATTTGTCTAGTACTTTCAAAGACATCCATATCCATGACCTTACTTATAGTCCCCAACTATTGTTGGTAGAACAAGAAATCCTCACCACCACTTTTCTGAAGGGAAGCTGAGGAGCAGTGGATGGGAGACACTGCAGTAACAGGGACTGTGAATGTTGCCAGGTGAACAATCAGCCACACACATATGCTCAAGGACAAGGTATCTGATGCTAAAACAACCTCGGGAAATTTCACACATCCGGCTGAAAGAGGGCTTTAGAGAAACTTTCAGCGGTAATAGCTGCAAGAATGCTGGGTTCTTAACCCAGAGGCATGTTTCTCCACTAACTTCTCAGATCTGTTTTAGTTTCTTCTAGAATTGACATGCTCGGGCACCTGGGTGGCTCAGTTGGTTAAGCGACTGCTTTCGGCTCAGGTCATGATCCTGGAGTCCCGGGATTGAGTCCCACATCGGGCTTCCTGCTCAGCAGGGAGTCTGCTTCTCCCTCTGACCCTCTTCCCTCTCGTGCTTTCTATCTCTCATTCTCTCTCTCTCAAATAAATAAATAAAATCTTTAATAAAAAAAAAGAATTGACATGCTCCCCCTTTTACCTCTCAGATACCATGGCACAATCTTTCCAAAACAGAACTGCCATATTTTTACTTAATATTTCATATTTCTTTTTTGGATTAAGACCTGTGTCTACCATATTAAATTCAAACTCCTCCATTGCCTACAAAGATATAAGCACCACTATATGTTCCCATTTCAGGTTGCTTGTTCATGTAGTGATTCATAAAAATCCCTCCTGATAACTCTAAGCCAGGAACTATTTGAGTAACAGGAATGGTAAACATAATATCTATTCCATAACTGTAAAAATTACCAGTTCTAGGGATTTAGACATGTCAATAATAGGTTACAATATAAAGTGAGTGTCCTGAAAAATATTAACCAGCTGCAAAAGGAATAAAAGAAGAATTATCTGTGTCTTGAAATAAAATGAGACAAGTCTTACAAAGCAGTGAATTTTCTTTGGGTTTTCCAGGATGAAGAGGGGCTAAAAGCATGAGAAAAAAAGCATTTCCAGGAAAGCAAACAGTGGGGTAAAAGACTCTGCTTGAAAGAACGTGCCATAACCGGGTAACAATGAGAATGGACTAGGGTGTAGGGAAGTGAAGTACAAGCTGAAGTTGGAGTTTAATGCCATGTTGAGACATTTATACTTTCTCCTAAGGACAATAGGTAGTCTGTGAAGGCTATTAAGAAAAGGGGGAATGAACCATTCTGTACTAGGTCATACAGATAACTTGTGGCAGCAGAGAGGATAAAACATCCAAGGACACTACTTAGGGAAGATGTTGCAAGAAATCACCCCAGTCTTTACCAGCTTGATTTCCAAGGTCTGTCAGTGCAATCGTTCCCTTGCTTCTAATCCCAACTCCCTTGCCCCTCTTGCAGTTTTTTACTCTCTGGCAAACCGCAATTGTGGGTCAATTTAATTCTCTTCCTGCTCTATTCCTGCCCACGGCTGTACAAAAAAAAAAAAAAAAAAAAAAAACACAAACAAAAAACAAAAACAAAAACAAAACAACCTGCTCCTGCTACTACTTATTCTTGCCTTAAATTCATAAACAAGGACCTTAATGTTCTCCGACAAACATGCTATGCTTTTCTTATCTCACTCTGCTAGATTACTACATCCTTTTCTCTACCCCAAAGTCTACCCGCCCCCACCCCAATCCTACATTCAACTGATTACCAGGCTTCCCACTCCATTGAGAAACATGAAGTGGTAAAAAGAAAATTTTCACAAACTCCAAAATACTACATCGACCCACCTACCGGCAACTGAAACCCATAGTTCCATTACCAATGATATGTGTGTGATAGATGTCACATGTAGATACATAGAGATAGAGCAACATAGAGATAGACAAAGGCATGGTTATCTATATAACTGGTGTGTCTGTCTGAAGTCAACCCCTCCATTTGTACACCAGACCCAATCCGCTCTCACTCCAATATATCATACCATCAATTCTCTCCTACAGGCATCCGTTTTTCCCTCTCTACACACTTCCACCATTACATGAACAGGCTGTATTTACTCCAGCTTAATCTCTTTCTAAACCCTACTTCCCTTTCCAATTACTACTCCAGTTACTACTTTGCTACCCTTTATAGGAGATTTTCTTTTAAGTGTTGTTGAAGCTTGCTGCCACCAAATGCTCTACTCCCATTCTCTCTGAAGCCCACTTGAATAAGGTGTTTTATTAGAAACACCATACATACTGCTTTGTCAAGGTCATCTATCATCTCCACATTGCTGTGTCTAATGTCTAGTTCTCAGGTTCTATCATGCTTCATCTAGAAGCTCTTTCCTCAGTCGGTGGCCTCCAAGATGCCACATTCCCTTGATTTTCCTCCTACTTCACTGTTTCCTTCTTCTCAAACTCTCACGATTTTTTCGTCTCCTCAACCTCAGTATGGTGGATGCCATAGGACTGGATCATGGTATCTATTCTCCTTGTGACCTATATTCACTCCCTTGAAGGCCTCATTCAGGCTCATGGCTTTAACTATCATCTATATGTCTATGACTCTCAAGTGTTCCTCCTAAAATTCAGATTCTATGTTTCAGAGATTTAATTTCAGCCTTCTACACCTACAGATGTTTACATAAATAAAATTTGGGGATAGTTTGAGATGAATATAAACTCAAATGCCTACTAAGTATACTCAATACATACCACGTAATTCCTAGTACACCAAATTTTCACACCAAAGCTGTTATCCTACGTTTTTTTCTCCTCCAGTTTTCAGCTACAGAGGAGAGAGGAGGTAGGAAAAAGAAAGCATTAAACTTCCAAGGGGAGAAAACATCTCCTTTCATATAATGCACTATTTTCCCCATTCCTGAAAGACTTCTCCAGGAAATGGAGCTAGAGCTCTGCACAAACCAACTTAGAAAAAAAGAACTATTCTCACAAGACACTTAGCTGGTGACAATCAAAAAAAAAAAAAAAAAAGAATTAATTGACTGGTCAAGAATTCTTTGGTGCAACATTTATAAAGCATCAGAAATTTGCATACTTGCTATTTAAAAAGGCTAGAAAATAATATTTTCTAAGAAAATAAATGAAGAAGAAAAAGCCTTTTTAACCCTACGGCTGCATATACTTATATAATCTTCAAACTGCAAATCAACTATGAATTACTCATTATTACAGTATCTATATATTCCAACAGATATTTTCTATGGCCCAAATGTCTTTTTCATACAGTTGAAGTTCAACCGTATTTGTATTTCATCCAGTTTTGCTGTCCACATGGATACCCATTGAAAAGTGATGACTATTTAGAAATTTCAAAGAATTTTTTTTTCTAATTTGGCTGACCAAGTTAACAGATGTCTCATATAAGACTTTTTATACTAATTTTTCCTGATGTTAGCAACATTTCAAGTTAAAGACAAAACTATGCTCTGCCACCTCTCAGCATGACAAAGCTGCTGATCCCTTTTTACTCACTTTCTGCATTTGAGATTATTTAGATCTTCATCACCTTCTCTGTTTCCTTATTAAGAAATGTCTGATCTGTTGTCAATTTTAACTAACTAATTCATATATTGTTGACTTGACCCACACCTTAATAGATAAGAGTCAAACAGTTCAGAACTTAAGCTGCTGATCTTAGTATTAAGTGTAATTTCTAATAAATTAACCATGGGTATGTGTATGAGGAGAGATGGAGGCTTCTTGATTATTTAGGTGTTGTTTTCTGAGTTTGTAGATAATAAAACCTAATAAGGTCTTTTTGTCCCTCCTTTTATCCTCATTTTCTGACACCTTTTGTTAATTTCATTATACAACTAATCAAAGAAAAGAATGTATATAACAAAGTTACCATTTCCATGGGACTATTTACTAGTGGTTGATAGAAAAGCTTCACAATAGGAAAGAGGTGAAAATTACTAATAAAATGTTTAGACTGGAAGACATTTTAATTACATACACTTAAAAATTTCTGTTCAGAAGTCTTCTGCGTCTCTTAAATCTAGGTCTGCTCTGTGCTTTCATAGAAGTCCCTCATTCTCTTAAGGTCTTATTTCAATAATAACAAACCAAGAGATAAAGTGTTGAATTCTTGATCAACCAAGTGTTTTAATTTGGGCACAGTGCCAGGTTACCAATTTCTTACTCTTATGCCCACTTAATTGACAGATGGAGCTGCAATGGGCTAGTTGGGGATCCAATCTCAATTAAATTTTATTTGGGGTAGGAAAGGCACCATCATGTCCATGTTCTCAATAAAGCAAGCCAATAATGTAAGAAATTATTCTGGCTTAATCTTACCAAAAACTCTGCCGCCTTCAACTCTGGAACTCAAAGAGCACCCATTCCTCTGTACTAGAGAAATAATTCATTAGCCTTTTGGAAGCCTACCTATGATTTTCAGAAGTTCTGAGCAAATACAAGACAAAACAAAGAACAGAACAAACACTAGATGACTAGTAAATGAAAACGAACCCATAAAGCAATATCCTCAGTGTCAGGAAGGAAAGATGGCAAGCAAATCCTAGGAGATGCTGCAGCAAATCTGTCCATATCGAACCCCTATGTTGAGATGTTCTTCGTACAGACTCCTATGGTGTTCCATGGTGGCCAGCATAAGGCTTAACCCAGAATCAAACTTTGACCTCACAAATTTTGATCAGAACCTCTTTATGGAAGGGGAAATTAAATTTAGTTAGATTAATAAAGATTAAGGGACTGACCAAGATGATAGGGAGTGAGGCATAGATACCAGGAGGGCCTCTGGAGTTGGACTACTTGGGTTAAGATCATAGGTCCTCATTTAGTAGCTGTGTAACTTTGGGAAGTTTCCACATACACAAAATTAGAATAACAATAGTAAAATATACCCATTTTTTTTCCAAAAGATTAAATGAGATCTAGTTTATAAAACACGTATCACAGTGCCTGGCACATACTACACCATCAATGAATATTGCTAATATCATTATTATTGAGTCAAGACTAAACAAATATTTGAGCTTCAACTCTATGCCAATCAGTTCTACCCTTTAATCATGGATATAGAATGTTAAGTAAGACTCTATTCTAACCTCAAAAAAAGACAAGTAAACAGACAATTATAATGCAACAAGTTAATTGCTATGTTAAGAGTTTAGCACAGACCCTTCTGGGAACAGAAGGGTATAGGGAATTTTTTCTGGATAAAATGAAAATGACGCCCCACAGTATTAGATTTTGTGCATAGACATCAAAAATATGGCTCTGCCCCTTGAGGACATGGTGGAGCCTAGGTCAACTCAAACCTCAACTTAAGCCTCCTGGTTTCAAGGTCACTGGTGTTTGCCGAAAATATGCTTAAATCACATGCAACTGACTTCAAGTCTCTCATCCACTCCTTTGTTTCTCTCTAAATCCTAATAGTCATGAAACAGTATCTTATGGAGAAAAAAAATCAAAATAATAAGTAATTAAAGTAAAAGTAGTTATTTGAACTCCTCATTTTTCAATAGGATCTCCTTTATGTACACATAAATAATCGTTAAAATGTGGACCCAGTAACATCTGGAAGGAAATTCCAGGAATATAATTTACTCTTTGGCTCTAAAATTATTCCCTTTATATTTCTGATATTATTAATAATTAACCATAATTCAATTCTTACAAGTATAAAGTAGGTTTTTACACCTTGGTGCCTCTCAAAACTATATTTGATGAGTAATGTGAAAAATATATCCCCCCAACACCTGCTGAGCTCCAACTATAAAATAAGACTGGTAGTAGCAATTTTAGATTAGCATTCAACAATTACCTTACATTTATTAGTTCTTTTAAATGTTTTATTGGAATTGAAACAACCAATATTTGCTCATGTTTCATTAAATCCCATTTTCAATGTTCGGCTCAAACCTAGTGATAAAGGAGGGTCCTTTGAGCTTAGTGGTAATATCATCTAAGCCTGAAAATAACAGAAAAGACTTCAGAGTCAACATCTCTTTGGTCTAAGGTAACAAGAATACCTGAATAATTACTCAAAATTATAATACTAATAAAACATGAATAAAGAACCACTTATAGTTCATCCGGTATGAATTATTTTAAGCATGTCTAATAAAAGAAAGCTTTAAAAAAGCATTAGCAGAATTTATTTAATTGCAATGTGTGCAGGGCAGTGTTATATTATGTACCTGTGGCTTTTCAGAATCACACACAGTCTTGTACTTAATGTGTATAATCAAACAAGAAAATAATAAAACTGGAAACTATTCTTCAATGGTAAATTTTTGCCCACTGAGCTGTCAATTGTGGATGGATTCATGATTGATCAGAATAATACACAATGGTACGGTGTAATTCTTTAGTGTGATGTTGTAAAATGGAGTATTGCTTCTGTTATTTTATCCAGTTTGCTTTTATATGACAGGGTTTATTGTGCGTTATGTTGTAGCTCATTCCTCTGTTCACAATGCCTACTGATGTGTAATTATGACTTGTCTGAACTGTAAGAAGGAGCAGTAAGTGAAAGGAAATCTGCAAGCACGCTTGATTTATGAGTCCTGATACTATATTACAGTCCTAATCTGCCTGCTTAACTTCGCTTCAGGCTAACTTACTGTATAACATGCTTACGATTAGCACTATAGCAAGTTGTGGAAGATTTACTCTGAAGGAGCTACTAGACTTTTTTTTTTAATGATTTAGTCATTATTTCAGTTACAGGTAAGGCAATAAATTATTTCTTTATATTATAGATACTTCATGTCAGGGAATGACCATTATAAAAGCACTTTTATGTGGTAACAAAGAGCAATGTGTGGAATGTTTTCTCAGGGTTAAATATCATAATGTTATTGGTTATGTTTTATGATGAAACCAGCCATATTCCTCTTCCTCTTCTTTTTTTTTTCCCGTATACTATAGCTTTTGCCTGGTGTTACAAATGAGCTATGAGAATATCTATTTTGATCCAGGGCATCTGATTTTTTGCAAGAGTAGCCAAAAATAGAAATTACTATGGATGAGCAAATGAAAGCAAACCCATAAAGCAATGACCTCAGTGTCAGCAAGGAAAGATGTAAGCAAATTTGCCTTTTTTAATCACCATTCACAAAGACAGATACAGCTGGAGTTAAGCATCACAGTAGCATTATTGAATCCTAGCATATTCAATTCACATGCTTTTAGAAAATTAAAGTTATAAATTACCCTTTGTTTCCTCAGATCCAATCTAAATCACCAATAAGAAAAATCGTCTTCTCCGAAGCTTATTTGTGACCAGGTTTTGCTAAATGTCTAGGAGGAAAAAAAACTTGAAAAATCATCTGTAGCTCATAATTTGGTATGAAATAAACAGCTTTGTGCATAAGGACATGCAAGCATCTCTGAGTCACTACAGAAATATCCTTAAACAGTATCAATGAGATGGATATTCCAGAATTTTTTTTTAAATCCTACCATTTATAGCATCTTATTCTTTCAAGTGTCTTTTGTTCAGATTGAATTCTATTTCCCTATCTGCTATTTCTCCTGAATATTGCTTCTATAATCAGCAAAACATCAGTTTTGGAATCCAGTGAACTGAAATATAAATTATTAACTGATTACTTCATGATAAAAAACAAAGTTCCAGAAGAGTAACATAGAATTAAGCTCATGGTGGATAACAGAAGCTGTGACTGTGAACACAAGTATCCTCAAGCTTATACAACTTTGGAAAAGTTAGTCAGAACAATGATCTTTTATAATGAACAATACACCCCATTACATTCTGGAATTGCAAGAAATGCTTTTGCAATATTTTTGGTCATTCTATGCGGAATAATTAGTTCATTTTCTATTTCTCGGCACAAAATTCTGTCTAATTTTGGACTTCTTGAGGTGAATTCATGCTAAGAACCCTTTAACTGCTCTAATATCATTTAGTAAATGTATGACTGACGAGGGGGATTTTTCTCATTTGGGCATCATTGCAGATAGTGTCTGCCAGAAAGTGCCGATGATATTTACTGAACTGAAGGTCTAAGTTGGAGATAGCCCCAGATATGCACTTCCTTTACCAATCATCAAATTAAACCTGAGTCTTAGCCATCTGAATGGATTATAGTTGGAAATCAGAATGGTTTATGTGCGCTGTGGATTCAAGTCGACTTCTTTTAATTTGGTACTTGTGGACTGTTTCTTTAATGGTTTAACTATCAATGGAAAATGAGGGATGGAACTGCATACCATTAGAGTTAGCCCATAAACCATGTACTGTTCTCGCTACACCAAATATTTCAAGGCTGGCACAGCTCACACTCAGAATAGACAACAACAAATCTCCTCTATGCAACCATCCTAATCAGTAAGAACATCATTATCTTGAATGGATGGGTCTAAAAGCACAGTTATCAGTTATTCTGATGATAAAATCATGAACTAAAAATAGAAGTAAAAGTGTTCTGGATAGGAACTGTTGGTTAGCATATTTTTAATGACAACTTCTCCTCTCTTACACCCAGAGAAGCTACATAAAGATAGTCTCAAGTGACCATATATTTAACTACAACTCAAGGCATACTTTGTTAATTTACTTGAAATGATGATATATTTAGGCTCTGAAACCACCGATATTTCCCTGCCTTTTGCACACTAAAATGTCCAATTGTAGTCTCTGTACAAGCTCGGGTCTGATTCTCTAGTCTTCACTGAGGCAAACTTGCCATTGGAATCAATGCTTAACACAATTAGGTTGTCGTTATACTCGTTAGTAGGCTTTCCTTGGTGAAAATTCATACAATGTGAACATTTGCAATAGTCCTTATACCAATAGGCAAAACAACAACAACAATTCATGAGGTAAAAACTTTGATATTTGCCCTGAGTTTTTCTTCCAGAGGATAATTAAGATATTCGTTGGTTTTCTTTTGGCCAGATTTCTAAATAGACAAATTTGAAGTATCAAGAAGCCTAACAGGCAGCAATGCATTCTCTGGTTGATAATTACATTATACAGGAATAAATGAATCGCCAACCTTAGCAAAGTCAACTTACCCAGCTCCTTGACTAGCAAGATTTGCTATTTTCGCTCCAAAAGAGCCTTGAATCAGTTGTTAGAAAATCTGGGTTCAGTTCCCTTCTCCATTACATATTTCTGAATCTAAGCTGTTCCATACATATCAATCTTTTAAGAGGTCCTAATAATTGCCTTAATTACTGGATTTTGTGCAAATTAAAAGAAAAAAAGGTGGGAGAATTTTATAAACCTAGATCCATGTAATGTGTATCTGTTACCATCACCAACATGATCGTTGCTGCAACACTGACTCATTTTATCATCTCATTGGGCTTTCCATCACAAACTGCTTCCCTTATATAATTGCCATCATAGCAGCCACCAGGTTGCTCATACCCTAACCAAATCCATCACTGGTCGCAGCTCGTACATAGTAATCTTGCTTACAGGCTTCAGGGTCTCCCACTACACTCTCAAAGTGCATTTCCTCTCCAAAATACCTCATTTTTGTTTCTTGTTCCTTTATGGAAACAAGCTAACACCTGGAAAAATCTCTTCTCCAACATTCTTACTCAACTCCTTCAGAGAGGATTTAAAATCAACATCCTTTGAGAAATCTTTCCCAATTAATAGAGATTTGTTAGGCCATTTGCATCATCCCAGGCTGCCTAATCAAGTCTAAGCCCTGTGTATAAACAACGATAGCAGGGGAGCTTATGAATCCAATATTATTTATGTTCCTTCCTACTCAATTTGTTATTTGATGTGTATTATAGTCAGGCCTCATTTTTGTTAAGTCTCAAAGACTAAATAAAGAACTAAGACTAACTATGCTCAGGGAGCTGGTCATATTACAGTGGAGCTCTGCTTTTCCAGTAGATGCTGGTGTTTCTTTTCCTGGTAATTACTTGATGGGAAGACACACTTATTAGAAAATAATGAGATAACCAACATGTATTGACCATTTACTTGAATGACCTCTGCAAATAAAGAAAAAATAAGTTCTTTTTTTTAAGATTTTATTTATTTATTTGACAGAGAGAGACACAGCGAGAGAGGGAACACAAGCAGGGGGAGTGGGAGAGGGAGAAGCAGGCTTTCTGCCGAGCAGGAAGCCCGATGCGGGGCTCCATCCCAGGACCCTGGGATCATGACCTGAGCCGAAGGGAGACACTTAACGACTGAGCCACCCAGATACCCCCAAAAAATAAGTTCTTGACATCAGAAACCTATAATTTAAGCAATAAGTTATACAAGTGAAAATCTTTATAAAAACAATACGCAGTAGACTTTCAAATTTTATTTTTCAATAACCACTGAAAGTAACATTACAAACGGAAGACGTAAGTTTTGGCAACACAAAGTAAAAGTCAAGCTACTCTAGGATGGTGAATAAAATAAAATAAATCTAGTCACATTCAAAGCAAATACTCTACCAAATGGTATACATGTATCATTGTTCTATACAGAAGTAAGAGAATCATGGCTTTACACTAAGGAAAGATATAGTATTTAAAATATTATTTTAAAGATTTTATTTATTTATTTGACAGACACATACAGCAAGAGAGAGGGAACACAAGCAGGGAGAGTGGGAGAGGGAGAAGCAGGCTCTCCATGGAGCAGGGAGCCCGATGCAAGGCTCGATCCCAGGACCCTTATTTATGGTGAAACATGTATTTATCATGCTGTCTTTCTTAAAGATGGTGATCTTTAGCATCTGTATCTATTTGAGAATGATACTGTGCTAAGTACTTCCCTTAGTGGCTTGCAACAAAATTGGCATTCATATATCTGTCATTCAGATTCTCAATGCCGGCTCCTGGGAGAGGCTGTCTGCACCTATATCCAGGCACCTGAGCATCTCACCTGTGTCCTCGGCTCCCCTGCTGTTGAGTAAAAAAGAGAATTACAGTTGCCCTCTCTTATCTGATGGGGGTATGTTCCAAGACCTCCAGGGGATGCCTGAAACCACATATAGTGCCAAATCCTTAGATATACTGTGCCTTGCCTATACATACATACGTATGATAAAGGTTAACATAAGTTAAACTTTAGGCATAGTAAGAGATCAATGACCATAACTAATAATAAAATATAACAGTCATAACAATATACTGAATAAAAGTTATATAACATAGATATTATTGTATATATAATATATATATAATATATAATAAAAGTTACTGAACAAAAAGTCTCTGTCTCCTAAAATATCTTATTCTATTATATTCACTCTTCTTATGATGATGATGTGAGATAATAAAATACCCACATGATGAGGTGAAGTGAGGTGAGTGACATAAGCATTTGACACAGCATTAGGCTACTGTTGACCTGTGACAACATATCAGAGGGAGGGTCGTCTGCTTCCGGACTATGGTCGATCATGACAACCGAGACAGCAGAAAGCAAAACAGTGACTAAAGGGACTACAGTATAGTCCTAAAAGGAAAGAAAGAAAAAAAAAGACTTTTTGCAGTACCATTTTTTTTTCTTTTTTTTACTTTTTATTCCCCAAATAACTCTGTCCTCATTCTGGTCATCACCTTATGACCAAACTGGGAAAAATCTTTGCTAGATGGTGTGTATTTCTGCACACATGCGTGTGTGTGTGTGTGTGTGTGTGTGTGTGTGTGTGTAACAAAAATTCTTTGAAGATAGGAACTGAGTCTTCCTCAGTTATAAATCCACAAGGCCAGGGATGCTGGGTGGCACAGTTGGTTAAGCATTAAACTCTTGATTTAGGCTCAGGTCATGATCTCAGCGTCGTGAGATAAAGCCCTGTGTCGGGCTCTGTGCTGAGTGTGGAGCCTGCTTAAGATTCTCTCTCTCCCTCTCCTTCTGCCCCTTCCCCCTACCTTCCCTCTCTAAAACTTAAATAAATAAAAAAATAAAAAATAAATGATTAATTAATTAATCCACAAGGTCAAACACAAAGACATTGCATGTAGCAGGCACATAGAACATTTTATTGAATAGGTAAGGTAATTTAATTAATCTTAAAATTTCTTTATATTCTACATTATGCAAATTCTGTTCCACACTAACAGTGTAAGAAATCAATGACTGACAGAACTTTTACCAGTCTCATGCTAGTGGTGTTAAATGCTTCATGGTTTTTCTGTATACAGGAAATGTTTCAAAGATGAAAATTCCAACAAAATATCTTCCATCTTTTCATTTTAATTTCTTTATGGAAACTTATGAATCAAAAACTCTTCCAAAAAGATTTAGAGTGAACTAAAAATCCACATGTTTTAAAAAACAATATGCCTATCCACTTATAGGTGTATGGATATGGATTTATGGGCGATGGCTATGTGAAAACTGTAATTTAATCACACATCTTTTATCATATGTCTCAGCATTATCTTTAACCAAGAAGGGCATGTTTTTCAATAGCATCTCTTTGGTCTATTGGTTTCAATAATAAGCATGCTGAAAGAATCTTTATATGTTATGCCATCCAAAATCTTTCCAAAGTCTCCCTTGATCAAAATATAATGCTGCTTAAATATGTTAGGCAACATGTATTCTACCTATTTGCATTTTGTCAAATGAACTGGATCATTCCAATATGGTATCACATGTGCATGGAAGCCCGTAGCATTTTATAACAGGTGTTGAGGAAATGTACTTGACAGAGATATTGACAGTAAGGTCATCTGTAAGCATAAACACTGAAAATATCAAGAAAAGTATATATTCATTAGTGGCACAAGAGGGAAGAAAAGTAATATATAGTAGGAATCAGCTATGGTTTCCCCCAAATAAAAACAACAACAAAACACACACACACACATTTGTTTTTAAGAACATTTATTTTGCTTCACAGTGCCCTCTCTATGCCTCTCTGTCTCTGTTTCTGTATCTCTTCTTCTTCTCAAAAATGGAAAAAGAGAGAAAAGTCTGAGACAGAAGGCGAAAAGTAAAGCCTAAAAAGACAAAGGAAATACATGAAACAATATAAAAAATTGTTTTCTTGGGGCACCTGGGTGGCTCAGTCGTTAAGTGTCTGCCTTCCACTCGAGTCATGATTCCAGGATCCTGGGATCGAGCCCCGCATCGGGCTCCCCTGCTCAGTGGGGAGCCTGCTTCTCCTTCTCTCTCACTTGTGCTCTCTAGCTCTCTCTCTGTATCACTCCAATAAATAAATAAAATCTTAAAAAAATATAAATAATAAAAAAATTGTTTTCTTAACATTGTCATTATGCACTCACTTCCCTGAGGAAACATTTAGAATATTCTGCTGAACATTTTGGTAATTGATAAACCTCTCCCTCACTGGATAATATACTTCCTCTAATTTATTTCTGAATTCTCTGTAAGACCTAAAATAATGCCACTGAACATAGTATGTGTTCAATAAATATATTTTCCAGCTGAATCCTAAATTATGATTCTGTTCAGTTAGTTTCCCAAGAACACACTGATTGCCTAATGGTTTATTGATAACTAACTAAAGATAGGTTCAGAGAAAAGATTTTAATTGTGACATAATTGCATAACAGTTAACCTACAAATCAATATGACAGTTGTATTATACTGATAAAGAATTAATAGAAACAGAACTGGTAATACAGTCCAGCATTTATGATCTAAAACTTTTGCCTTTCTATAACATTTTAAATATATAGTCATAAAATGGAAACAAACAGTTTGAAATTTAAAAAAATGTTAGCTTTATTGAGTACACATAAATTTTTAAATTTAGTTGCAAAGTATAATAATACAATGTCATAAAATAATTATATGTATGTATATAAAAAGTCTTTTCCATTGTTCTAAATAAACTTCAGAAATGTTTCCAATTCTCAGTGAGGCAAGCATTCCAATTTTCTGCAATATTAGCAGGGGTAACTAATGATGGCTAATTTTCGCCTGTAGTATTTCCTTCAATCTGCTTGTGCACTTCCAGTTTCTCTGGCAGCAGCAACATTTGTAAATTTTCTGGTCACTAAGCACTCAAGTACAATTGTAAGTGATCAGTTTGCAATTGGCCAACAAGGAGAAAATATAGAAAAAATAATGTTTGCATATATTTATAAATAAATGTCCATAAAAATCTTGAAAGCTCTATGTGCACAACATTCTTTTCTACCACATTATTTTATTTTAAAAGCTAAATAAGAGAGAATATATTTCCTTAGGTTAGGAGGATAAAACCACACATTTTGAATGAGCTTTATTATATTCTCTGTTTGAGAAATACTGTGCTATCAATGATTACCCCATTTCCATTTATATTTATTTATTTTTAATAAAAAGTGCTTCTTATATTACGGTAATATACAAAATGGCATCTTCTCATTACCTACTTTACAAGTCAAATATTTCACATAATACACATCAGCGATTAAAATAATCTTTCTAAAACCTGATATTTTTATAATATATTTATCGAGACAGCAGAGATGATAGGAAAGTGTAATTTTAATGAGAATATGTCCAACATTTAGAAATTCAAGAAATTAAATGTTTACACAGAGAATATTTAGAAAAAGTAAAACTGTGCCATATTTTTAACTCAAGGAAAGCTGATATGGTATCACTTTAATCATCACAGAGTCAAACCTAATTAAATCATCGCCCAGAAACTTCCACAGTACCTTCTGGTTAGGCCACATGGGAAAAGCTCAGCTCTGCCAAGAGACCCATGTCACGGGATACCTGCAGGCGCACCTTTCACAGAAACCAGCCCCTGCTGCCCTGAGAGGGGCCGTAAGTGTCCCACGCCCTGCAGACCCAGTGCTGAAGGAAGTAGATTCCTCTTAACACAAAGCACGGAGACTCAAGTACCTCAAAATACAGTGCACCCTGGGACAGTTGAGGAGGAGAATGAAGGAGTGAAGGAGAGATGTCCAGTTTCCAGATAATTCACAGATCAGCTTCTATTCAAACTCCTTAACACTTCAAATATGACGTTTCGTGTATAGTCTTAAACCGTGTGTCTTTGTCACTGGCCTCTGAATTTTGTTCAACTGATGTGTCGTTAAGGGTCCATTATTCGTCTGAGAGGAACTCTAAACACATAGGGCCTTGGTGAAACCGAGATGCCAAATTAGCTTTAAAAATATCTTACGTTATGGCTTAATTTTGTGTTTTCGTTGAAGCCCAGTCATGTTGGCAACCATTCAATAGGCTACAGAAATCTGATAGATGATGAATACAGGGATATTACAAAAGAAGGAAAACTTGCCAACCAAAGGGAAACACAGTGGTTATTTTTACCTAGGCAGAATACAAATGTCCCCTTTAGCCTCCTATTCGTAAAAAGCACATACCCTGATCCAAAAACTCTTCCTGTTTGTTTGAAGGAATTCTGTCCTAGCGCATATTTGGGGGATATTATAAATGATAACCCTAGGGTAACAGAGCCAAAAGAAGAGCTGTCGAGAGCAGAGAATGCCCTTGGCGGTATTTAGAAAAAGGATCCCCTCCAGGCAGCAGAGGGAGTCCTCTGGGAGCACAAGTTGGTCAGCAGAAGGTGTCTTTAGAAGAAACTACACGTGCCACTTTCTTGACTCAAGGGCTGCCCTGCTCCAATGTCCGGCAGGTGGAGCACAGTTGAGTCTAGATTTTAACCCTCGGTTGCTCCTTCTGTCTGGAGATTTTTCTGCTACACAAAAACTGCACAACTTTAAAAGTGGCCCTAGATCAAAATAAGAATAGCTTTGCCACTGCTTGCTCATTCCTGCCTTCCAAGTAATATTTTTTGCGGTGTCCAGTTCTGGGACCTGAATGAAAATTGGGGAAACCAAGTCGATCCACGTCAGAACACCCGGGTAAAGCCAGGGAAAAAACGAAGGAAAAACAGGTCTTTTGGTAGAAGGAAATGGCCCGAAGGTAGACGAAGGGGAGAGAGGAGAAAGGGAAGTCAGATGGAAATACCAGGGAGTCTCATGCAGTCGCAGAGGGCATTATCAAGGTGGGATACGTGGCCAGTGACTTTACAGAGGTGTAGGCTGGGAGTGTAGTGCAACCACGGGGATAGTGCAAAAACTCAGGGCTGATAGCACCTGAGATATTACTCACGCCTGGACCTGAGGGGAGCAGAACAGAAGAGGGAGAGTCCAGAGTTCAGGCCCCCAGGCTACTCTAAAAAGGGTAGAACCTTCTGTCAATGGATACAACCATCTAGCCTGTTTGAGGTGACCTTTCAGGGAGGGAGCCAAAAACTTCACTCTCCCCCTTCCCTCCAATCTCCTGCGACTGTTTCCCACTGAACCAACCCCCAGAAACCAAGGAGCAGGGGAGCCACACCTGTCAGCCTTGCATGCTAAAAGCAGGGTGGAGTAGGCATGGAGCAGACAGACTACACTCCTGTGGGTTTGCAGTTTGCTTGTTTATTTGTTTTTACAGATGCGGTTGAAGAGAAGAGGGAGGAATGGGGGCCCTGCCATGCTGTCAGACACTGTGAAAACGTAATGAAGACAACTTTTGGGATCTATCACTGTCAGCTGTGTGATTCTTCGCTTACTATCCTCTACCGCCTAACAGATTACCCCAAAACTCGGCCGCCTAAAACAACAGGTGTTCAATACCTCACAGGTCTATGGCCATGAATCCTGACAGCTTATCCGGGTGCTTCAGCTCAGGGTCACTCATAAGGCTGTGTTCAGGGTATGGCCATGGGCTGCAGTCACCCCAAAATTTGACTGAAGGAGCATCTTCTGTCAAACTCACATGGCTGTTGGCAGACCTTCGAATATCCATTTCTAAGATGACTCACGTAGCTGTTCGTGGGACTCTTGGCTCTTGCTGGCTGTTGGCTGGGGACACAAGTTTTTGATGTATGTGCCTTCACATAGGGCTACTCACAACACAGCAGCTGGTGTCCCCCAGAGCAAGGGCTAAGAGAGACAGGGACAGAGACAGAGATAAAGAGAGATAGCAAGAAACAGAAATAACAGGTCTTTTTGTAAGCTGATCTCAAAAGTGACATTCCATCAGTATTTTAATTGAAATTTTTATTGTAGCATCACCTGTGGTTGTAAGAGATTCCACAGGGAGAGCTCGTGTACCCTTTATCCAGTTTCCCCAATAATAACGTCTTGCAAAACTACAATGAAATGTCACATCCAGATTATTGACATTGACATAATCTGTTAATCTTATTCAGATTTCTCCAGTTTCACTTGTACTTTATTGCCTGTGTATCGAATTCATCATGATTTTATCATGTGTAAGTTTTTGTATCCACTACCACACTCAAGATAACAAATGGTTTTATCAACACAATCATCTCTTATGTTGTCCTTTTATAATTAGACCCACTTTTTTCTCCCCATCCTCCTCTCCCCCAGTCCCTGATACCCACTAATCTGTTCGTTGCTGTAATTTTGTCATTTCAAAATTATTTATAAATGGAATCATACAGTATGCGCCTTTTGCGGTTGACTTTTTTACTCATCCTAATTTTCTGGAGGTTCATCCAAATTGTTTATGTCAATAGCTCGTTCCTGTTTATTGCTGACTTGTATTCCATGGTAGGTATATGACACTGCTTGTGTCGTCATCTACCTGTTGGAGAACATCTGGATTGATGCCAGTTTTTTACTGTTATGATTAAAGTTGTTCTGCACATTTGCGTACAGGTTTTTGTCTGATCAGAAGTTGCTATTTCTCTGGGATAAATGCCCAGTGGTGCAATTGCTGGCTAACTGCATGTTTGGTCCTATAAGAAACATCCCAACATCTTTGCAATATTCTTTTTCTTAAAAGTGAGTTACTAGGTCTACCCACACTCAGAGGGAGTTCATTACAAAAGGGCACACACAGCAGGAGACAAGGATCAGTGGGGGTCATTTTGGAGCCTGGAGGCTGCCTGACCTTACCTCTTTTTTTTTTTTTTTTTTTTTTTTAACCTAACTCTTCTTGCTACACCTTCAAGGAGGAGTTTGGAGTGGTATCTGTGTTTCTCTCAGATATGAAAGTTTTTATAAAATAAGCTTTAGGTGAAACCAAAAGGCCCAGATTGATTCAAATTTGTGGAAATGTTTTGATGAATTCTCCACTATTCCTGAATTTGGTATTTGAACTCACTCATCAGCCTTCTGATTAGAAAAAGACTTAGGTTGAGTCTATTCCAATATGGAACAGGTCTGTGCAGGCTAAAATGATCACACATATCAAATAACCATGAAGTCTTCAAGATGAGAGCTGGGCTTTGGGCAGAGACAAATGTATTCTCCCGCCTTAATATGCCTCCTATTCTAGCCTCCACCAACTCTTTCTGTCCACGTTAATGATTTGAATCACATTGTTGCTCTGCAACTCCCAATCTGCCCCAGGCAGCATCCTTTGTCTCGCCATGGAAATCCTGGAGAAGACCTGAAAGAGCAACTCTATACTTGCCACCCACACCTAGTTCTCTGCTGGTTTGGAGAAATTAAGTGCATAAGCACAGAGTGACAGTGTGCACTTATTTGTTCCTGCTTCTGAACAAGGAAAATTAGTGACAAGGAGTCCCATTGCTGTCACCCATAATGTGCACAACATAAATATTCATCTAGATAACACAATCAAAAATGCCCAAACAATATTACGTGATTGAGCTCCACATTTTAATGACATTCTTAACTTTTAAAGAAAAGTGAAAAAATATGTTAAGAATAAATTTAGAAACACATCTTAAACTTAAATGTGAACATTCTGTTCCAAACAAAGATATGACTGGAAATGGTTATTTTTGTCTATTCATTTCTCTGATTGCTTCAGCTCGACAAGGTCTAACCTCACTAATGGTGAGTTCTCTTAAACCCTCAGCATTGCCCACTCTATCCCTCACAGTGAGGGTCTCCTGCTATTTTTTTTTTATAGAACATATCCCACAGCAAACCTAATCCACTGATGTGCTTCTCACTCTGAACATCTAATTTAGCTTCTCATCACACTCTGTTTTTGACTTCTGTTTCTCTGCTTCAGATTACCTTCAAAGATACTTATACTCATACCATGGCCAAGATAACAATGTAATAGGAACAGGGGAATGGATTTAAGGGGAATTAAAGCAGGGCAGGTAATCATGGCAAGTTCCTGGGCAATCAGAAAAAATTCAAGCAGGTACAACCCCATTTACAGTCCAGCCATCATGTTTTTTATTTTCTCTAATCCACCATAGTTTTATGCTGCTTGATCTTTTATATGTGTTTGCTTCTGCTTAAATGCTCTTCTGCGTATTTCACTTAGCTAATTCCTATTTCTGGCCTCTGCTTAAACGTTGTTTCACCGGAAGCCATTCCTGAATCTTCCATATTAGGCTAGATACCCGGACATACGCATCCATAGCCCTTTGCCATGGCCCTTTGCAACATCCACCACTATTCTGATCACATGTCCAATGCCGGCCTTGCCCACTAGCTTGTAAGCCCCAGGAAGGTAGATAACACATTCTGTTTTATCACTACTACTGTATCACTACCTTTAGCACAGATCCTGGAACCCACTGAGGATTCAAATAATAAACTCTAGGTAGTTAATCATACCTGAGTGATTCAATGATAAAAACCAATGAATTTCTCATGAAATAGGCAAAATTCCAAGCAGAGACCTTGTCAGGATCAGTAGATCCAAGAATGAGTAGCAGGAATCCAACCACAAGGACTGAGTTTCAAAAACATATCTCTAAACACTAAGAGAATTGCACCAAGGGGAGAAAGATTTCTGTCACAGAGGAAATGGCATGGGTATTCTTGTGTGACAAGTACTGAGCTCCTAAAATGTGGAACATAAGCCACAGATTTAATTTCAAGGAAATCTTAAGCATAGTTATAGGAGGCATAGATTGCAAATAAAAATATTTTTTTTGATGCTGAGACACCATATTTTTCCACCTAGGAGCAGATTTGTTCCAAAGACCAGGACAGTTTTGTGACTGAAGTTGAGAGCTTAGTGAGCCAACACTGTGGATTGAAAGATTGTGTGCAAAGACATCTAAGTTCACCAGGATCTTTTCTATTAATCAGTCATTCTTCAAGTCCCTCACTGCACAGAGGGATAGCCAGGGATAACCTCTTACGGAAATCTCAAAACTCACCCTCCCTTCACATTCAACTTCTACAGTTCCTTTTTTACTCTACCCTCGAAATTTTTCATTGATATATGCATCATACATAACCTTTAATTAATGCATTTTTTTTCATTTTGGAGCATAAGTGTTAATCAAAGTTACTTATTTTTAGCTGGTCAATCTTTCAAATAGGTGTGTACAACTATTCTTGTGTGAGACAGTGGTGCCATATGAATTATGCTATTGTGTGCAGAAGGGTAGCTTTCTGGAGATGTTAAAGATAATACAAAACAGATACTATTTCACTATCTTTGGGAGTGCCCTCATTAAAATTGACATGAAACATTTAAGCGCTCCATGGAAGCCTCATTGACATTCTCCAACTAATCTACTTTAACTTCAAAGTTTTCTTGTTGTTTCAATCAACTACAACATTATTTTGATAACTTAAAGTTTAATTTCCTTTTCCAAAACATCTTAAGTTAAAAGAACAAAAAGGGGAAGTAATTTTCCATCTACAGGACTAGACCAATAGAGACTAGATAGGAGTTCAATAAAACCATTATAGTTTCGTAATAAGATTAAATCAGCTCTTGATTGAAGTGCACAAGGCACTTTTTGCCAAATTATATTAGGCCCTTGGCAGTTGCCACCATTTTAAGGAAAGGATTATTTTTGAAAGCTATTTTCCCATATTACAAATGCTACAATTTGATGAATCTTAAGTGCCTGCAAAGTATCTCAATGGGCATCTTCGAGAAATGAATCACTTTTCTTGTGGTAGGATAGTTGGTTGTCAGTTTTCCTGTAAGTTTTACACAGAGTTGTTAAGTTTTTAAACTGAAACACTAATAAACTAACCCTGTGCTAGTTCCAGTAATTTCCTAAATATCAGGCAGTCCCTTCTCCCTCAGAGTCCCCCATTACTCAGGAATTACTCTTTTTTCCAAGCACTCTATATTGTATGGAATCTAGATCTTTCCCCAAACCAAGAGAAATGTAAAATGTCACTAATATTTATTAAATCACATAACATAAATCTCCTTATATGTGGAACATACACATTTTATCTATTAGTATTTATGCTTATTTCTATAAATGGAATCAATGTCTTTTAAAATTGTTAACCCTTCCATTCAGATCATCTGTTATATGATAAATAAAAAATAAAATCCAGGTGTATTGAAAACTCCATATATGCCCATAGTATTATGACTTTAACTAGCCAATATTGTATTTTAAAAAATAATTTTTTATTTCTGGGAAAAAATAATACTGATTGACTATTGAATTAGTATTACTGCATTGAACAGTTACTTTACAAACAATACCCCTTCATTATCTGGTAGTTATAATTTGCATAGGGAACCAAATTTGTCAATGACAAAAATGTTATCTAATTTAAAGAAAAAGATTTTGAAAAACTGGTTATAATATAAATTTTATTTTTGGTTTAACGTATACTTGCTCTGTGTACCAAAAAATCTTAAGATATAAGAATTGAACTGAAAACAAATGCTGGTATAAATGGTTTTTAAAGCAATACTGCATTTTTAATGTTTCAGTTATTTTAACTGTTTGTTAGAAATAGAGAGCACTTGGGGCGCCTGGGTGGCTCAGTTGGTTAAGCAGCTGCCTTCAGCTCAGGTCATGATCCCAGGGTCCTGGGATCGAGTCCCGCGTCGGGCTCCCTGCTCCACGGGGAGCCTGCTTCTCCTTCTGCCTCTCTCTCTCTCTCTGTCTTTCATGAATAAATAAATAAAATCTTAAAAAAAAAAAAAGAAATAGAGAGCATCAATTTATGAAGATAATCTCTGTTTGGGAGAGAGAACTTGGAACACAGCTGTGGAGCTGAGGGACAGTTTTGATTTTTGGCGTAAGTTGAGAGTCCAGAGCTTTCTGATAGACCTTGCACTGCTTTGTAACTGGGTATTTCTCTTTTTCTGTGTTAAAGAGCTCGTCTTTTTGGTGGCTGGGCTTATGCCCCTTCTTTTGAAGGAGGCATCAATGAGATCTTTGGGGATTTTCACATCAGTTTTGGTGGAGGTGGCAATGACAAATATCTTTGGGTTCAACACAAAGAAACAAAACTGAGGACCAGAATCCATTCACAAGTAGCAGGCTGATTCAGCAGCTTCAGGAAAACCACCTTTTTGCCTCTGTGGTGACAAGTGGGGGATGAACAGAATGGTCCTGGACGCACTACTACCTTTTAGTTTTCTCACCCCCTGATGAAAGGGTTTTTTTAACTCTGTTTGTTTGTTTGTTTGTTTTGCAGTGGTTCAACAACTTTTGAGACACATCTTCAGTCAGATAATAACTAGGCATATTGCCCAACTTGAACACTTGGGTGCCACCATTCTCGTCACTAACCAACTGACTTGTGACCATAGCAAGAACCATCTCCTTTATTATTTCAATCCTAGATTGAACTGCTGAACATTTCCTAATGTACATTGCTTTCCTTGGATTGGGAATACCAGCCGATTCCTCCCACAAACACAGGGTTTCATCTGTAGTGGGCCTTCCCTTTCTTGGGCATTTTGGCCCTGATTTTTATTCTTAACCTTTCATCTGGCATCAGCCTTACTTTGTTTCTGGTTTCTCCTCCTTAATGTCTGTTTTTTGGGCTTTTTATCTATCATCTTTCAAGACAGGAAAGCACAGTACACTTTTTGACAGTCTTTCTACTTAAATTTTTTTAATAATAAGAATTTTAAATAGTATAATATTAGTAAAATAGTTTCCATTTAGTTTACTTTCTCTTAGTAAAAAATATGTCAAGCATAGTTTATTTAGTTAAATCTTGACCCTTAGATCCATTCACTTTACTTTATGTTGTTGCTGCCCAATCAATCTCATTATTTCCCTGTAAGACTATACCTCTCCTTGTGACAAAATCCAATATAAGGACATGAAATGGGGGACGCCTGGGTGGCTCAGTCGGTTAAGCATCTGCCTTCGGCTCAGGTCCTGATCCCAGGGTCCTGGGATGGAGTCCCACATCGGGCTCCTTGCTCAGCGGGGAGCCTGCTTCTCCCTCTGCCTGCTGCTTCCCCTGCTTGTGCTTTCTCTCTTTGATAAATAAGTAAATAAAATTTAAAAAAAGACAGGAAATGGTAAAAAAAAAAAAAACGGGGGGTGGAGGGTTTGCAAATTAGAATCAGAGATTTTCACCACCTTTAGTTAATGCTAATGCATTTCTTACAATTCAGATCATGATAATTCTTCACAATGTTTTTTTGGAACCAACAGTTATGAGCATACTGTCAGCATTACAAGCAAACTTTCAGGTGAGTTTCTATTTTAATAAAAATCTTGATATGCTCAGGGTACCTGGGTGGTTCAGTCAGTTAACTGTCTGCCTTCCCCTTGGGCCATGATCCCAGGATCTTTGGGATCAAGTCCCACATCAGGCTCCCTACTCCACGGGTAACTTACTTCTCCCTCTCCCTCTGCCTGCCATTCCCCATGTTTATGCTTTCTCTCTCTCTGTCAAATAAAAAATAAACTCTTTAAAAATAATATTGATATGCTCTTCGTCATATACATGCTACATAAAATAAAAGGAATTACTAGGGTTCTTTTTTTCTTTGTATTTATAAGGAGCAGGATTGCTAATAAACGATGGAGTTCAATATACTTATTTATTTCACATGGGAGTTTGCAGAAAACATAGAAAGAACATCAAAAATAACTGATGTTTATAGTACTTGGAAAGTTTGTGATGATATTACAGATTGTGCAATTAGTTAATTGACAAAGTTGTTATAACACTGAGTTTGTATTTTATTTTTTAGGTATACACACACAAAAGAAACTTCATATATGAGGAAGTCATGAGACTGATATTTGTACCTGCTATTTAATGTATCTGAATGTGAGATTTTTTTCCCACATGTGTTATTTTTAATGCTCTATACTATTGTGTATCCAAAAGGTATGCAGAACTATATAATTAATATTTTTGTTAGCTGAGAAATATTACACAGATACTTTATTAATCATTATATGCAAATTGAGGAGAAGACACGTGTCATTCCGTTGTTTTATGTATATCATTCCTTCACATTCTTTCTTGAATGAATAATGGGTTTTCAAATAATTAAAGTTAATACGAAAAATACTCTTTACCTGAAAATATAAAAAAATGAGGCTGGATTTATCTTATGATTCAGAAGATTCTACTCAATTTCAACTTTAGGCAATTGCATGTAATCTGAATAGATTCCTTGACACCATGGAAAAGACACTTCAAAAAAAAAATCTCTGTTATCAAACTTGTTTATATGGTATTTGCTTCTTTCCTGAGAACATAGAATTCAAAACTGATTCCAGTTTTAATTTTGTTTTGGAATCATGAGGGAAATTGCAACCATGTTTATTTTGAATTTCCAGTTCTGTAAACTCTGCCCCTAATACAAGCTAAAAAATCCTCAAAAGTGTCATATGGGTTATTTATTAATAAAGCTCTTAAAGCACAGAGGCCTATCACCCGTACAGCCTAGAGAAAGACAGCGTGGCACAATAGAAAGAGCTGGGGCCTTTAAGCATAAGTGCAAATTGTTGCCCTGACACTTGTCAGGTGTGTGAGTGTGTGTGTTAGTCAACCACAGGATTACAAAGTCAGCCTCATCCCTGACCCATTTTGCTCCCGATGGTTCTACATAATGATAGAGGGTATGCAAATCATGTTTCCATTTAGTGCTAATCCATTGTTGTCAAGTTCAAATCTTATTTATGTTTCCATAAACCATATCATGTTTCCATTTAGTGCTAATCCATTGTTGTCAAGTTCAAATCTTATTTATGTTTCCCTAAACCATATTTCTTCCTCAAGGGATATGTTAATATTGAAAAAAAAAAAAAAACCACATGATATGGAATTTACCGATTGTAAAAGGAGATCAATGTCGAAAAATGACAATAAAGAAAGCAGTGTAGATAATATCTAGACAACTTCACGAAGAACAAACAACCCAGAAAATGGGCTAGTGGTGCTGGTGCTCTAGTCCCCCTGGAGCAAGTGAGTCACACCCTCACGGGATAGATTTCCCCCTGGGAAACATTTTCGGTGACATACTGTGCTCCACCTTAAGTTTATTCTGCTTAAAAAAAATTTTTTTTTTTTTTTTAAAATCCCGCCTCTAACACAGTTTACCTACTTACTTAGTTTAACCTAGCTTAATGTTTGAGCTCTGTGGTGAATATTTCAAACAGAAAAAGCCGAAATCCTTACACAGTTTTCATTGTTAAAAAAAGACATCTTCTGTAAAAGTTATAATAATGGTAGCAGTAGCCCTATCTGTTCCCTGCCAGGTAAATACCAATAATACTCTAAAAGCAGTCTCCTGAAAATAGTTTCCAATCCATGATGATTTACGTGGCAAAAAATTTCTTTGAGCAAAATTAGTTTTGGGTACGGAGGCAGAACTAAGAACTAAAATGCTACAATATGAAGTTATGTAGACCTGACATCTCAGAAGAGTGGCTAATGGTGGCGTAAGCTTGACTCAAGGGTATTGCTGTGCACATTCTTTTTTCCAGATGCTTCAAACAAGGCAGAAAGCAAAAGTTTATACTAAGTTTTTCATTTCATTAGTTGGGAAGCTAAAGGAACAGTCAGATATGATGATTAAAAAAAGAAAACCTTCTAGGATTTGTTCATCTTCTTATATGTGAGCTCAATCCAGAAGGTAGGTCTAATCCCAATTAGATCGGCATTGACTTTCTATCTTGAAAATTATCTAGCGAGTTGAAACCAATAAAAATGTGCATTGGGTTTGTATTGGGATTCTGCTCATGATGGAGTCATAAGACTCCAGAGTTATATACTTAAGCCATTAATAACATGGGCTATCGATAAAGAAATCACTATATTGAAAACACCGTCATATTTGACAGAAATGTTTTCTTAAATCTTAAATGCATTATTTTAAGGTCATTTGGTCCTTTTTTGGGAAACTACCATTTATTGCCAGCATGTTTAACAATCAAGTGAATTGTCACATTTCTAAATAATGTACATATTTTAGGCATATTTGAGAAAGTCATTTCACTTGGGAAGAGAGTTACTATTTTTCATTCATCACAGTTTGCTTCTGAGGGTCATTTCAATTTCTTTTAATTGTACTTAAGTGTTTCTCCCTCCGCCCCCCTCAGTGTTTGTCATTTGCTTTTAATGTGATTTCAGAATTATAAATGGCTCAGCACATTGGTAAGTGAATTTTTGAGGTTTTTCCATACAGACAAGTGAAGGAAACAGGGTGAAGTGGAGAGTGGTATGTCTTCCTAACAGGTTTTCATTAAAGGGGGTACTGAGTTAATGCAAATTTTTCCTGAGAGCATAGTTTTCAGAATATGTATTTCATCAATACCATTAACTTATTTGTGCTTTAACTAATATTTTCTTAAGATCCATGAAGCTTTATCAGCATGATGCTTTTATTACTATTATTTGCACTGCTATTAGGAGCAGGGAATGCTGGCTAAAGATTTTCATAGCCATTTTATGGGAGGCAAACTCAAATGTTAACAGGGGCTAGGCCGATAATGTAAGGGGCGAAATGGCTCATTGTAAAAGAACAAGAAATAATGGGGACTGAGAGAGGAATTCTCTTCCAAGGGAATCAGCTGTCACTCAGTCTTGATCCATAATAGTCACCCATCAGGTTGAACAAAATATGTGTCTGGGCCAACTTCAGCCTGCAGGCTATCAGCCTGCAATCTTTGTTTTAGAGTTCAATTTATTGAGGGTTGATTAAGTAACATAAACCAAACTAGACTAGTGTTTGTGGTGAGGTTGAAGTGTAGGAAGATAAACTACCCCATCAAGGGCTGGCTTCATGGATGTACAAGCTGAGTAGTTGCAAGAGTCCGCACACTTAGAAGGGCCCCTCACTTGGTTTAATGGTCTGCTGTTGTTGTCTTGAAATTCTTAATTATTTTTGAACAAGGGGCACCACAGATTCGTTTAACACAGTGTGCAGTAAATTACATGGCTGGTCCTGATTCCATTCAAAGTAACATTTGAAGTATTTTTCTCCTGAGTGAGTTAATATACCTCTCAGCAAACTTAATTAACTACCGAGAAGCGTTAAAAATGGAGGGATTCCTATGTTGTCAACTCGCTCAACTTGTTTCCTTTGCAGATTTGAATACTCTCCTCCCCTCCCCCTTCCACTCCCTGTACTTCCTCTCTGTATTACCTGCCCACAAAAGAGAAAGCGGATGGCCTGACTCATCAAACAAAGAGACTAAGGTAAAAAGTCAGTAGTTTTGGCTTCAAAATTACCAGCTTGATTTGCTAAAACGATTTCCAGGTTTCCCAAAGATAGACCAGAAACTTCCATTCTTTCTTTGAATTGAATATAAAAATAAACAAGAGTTCATAAAAAAAATAGTTCAATGATCAATGATATTGACAAACATGGTTGTTCCCCCTCTTGGCTGTTATGTATTTGTATGAGAAATAAATTATCATTTAAATTTGTCATTAGAATTGGCACTGACAAGTAATTTACACTCAATAATCTGGTTTCAGAGTCATCTCTCTGCAATGTTGGCATAAAGTACAGCACAGACTTCTTTGGTGTTCACTAAAAAGCCATCTAACCTTTTTGTAGTTCCCTAGACACCTGTAATCCACCAATTTCCAGCTCATAGAAAAAAGTATGAGCATTTAACTTTGAATCTTGGGAGCAGAACTTGTAGCTGGATTAATGTATTTTTCTTACCTATCAATGGTTTAGATTTGTATCCACTTTCCTGCTGTAGTTGATGCCGGCTCACATTCCCTTGCTGTTGTGCAGGTATGACTAAGTCCTGTCTCATTCCACTGAATACAGCGTCGTTTGTCTTGGGTCCTGCAGGCTGGCTGCATACATGACAGCACACAGTGACAGTAATTTGCACTGATCTGCCCCCACTGCTAGTCCTGCTGCTACAAATAGCAATTGATTATTATGCCGCAGTGTTATTGACTGTCACTATGAACACAAGCTTTATTTCATTTTTAAAGTAACATGCTGCAGATTTGTTTAGTATAAGAGCAAAACAGGGAAATATTCATTTCTAAGAATTATTTGCAGTCCCAAATATACCTTTAAATCCTGGTCATAAAACACTTACTTTACTTTAAATCATAGTAAACAAAAACTTTATTGTGGTATTTATTTTAGTGTAATGCAAATAAATAATTTCCAAAAGCCATAGGAAAGTCAGTATAAAACTGAAATATTTTTCCCTACTCCCAATTTCAAGAGAGATATGTGCAGAAAATGACTAGATACCTTTTCATCTTTGTTTCTTCCATCTGTAAATGCTTTGTCTGTTCAAAAAAAGTTGGAACCCCATTTCATACATATGTGTTTATTGACTTGTCTGGTACCCTGAAAGTCTCAGTTCTTTTGGGATCCTATAGTATTTCATACTTTGTACTTATTTACCCCTACAAACTGACCAGAAAGGGTTCTTGTGTTTAAAACTACAGTTATGCAGACTTGTAGTGTTAATATTTATTAATATTATATCGGTGGCAGATATATCTTAATTTATAAATAAGTGCTTTCTTAAACTGCAAATTTAACTTTCTAAATCCTTTAAAGCATCACATTACTAGGTAGCAAAACTGATTTATTTTATTACGGTATGCCATTGTGAGTTTTAATGTGCTTGACTCGTCCAGTAAGTATACTATTTCTGACTCAAACTAGAAATTTGAGCTATATATATAAGACAGAGTTTAGAAAACAAAAATAAAAACAAAACTACATAGAACCTCAAAGACCTTATCTTTGAACAGTTCTCTGCCTTCTGAAGGCCATGCTGGGACCAGCAGAATCCATGATGGAATGGTGGAATGGGCCGCTAGACTCTTCAACATCCTTCCTGAATGGCACAGCCAATGGGTGGGTCCTTGTCGTTTGGGAAAATAGAAGAGTCTTAGAGATTCCATCTTGCCATTTATTTTGTATTTCCTTGGTACTTTTTTATTCAAATATATTATTTTAGTAAAAAATAAACAGAAATATTTTATGTAATCAGAGGTAATTAAAAAATAATAAATTCAATATATTTTTGAAAAGAAATCTACCCCCTGGTCTGAAGTATACTGTCAAAAGGATGGCTCAGGTATTTGTAGTTAGAAAGTGAACTTCATCATCTCTCCCTTTCACTTTGAGACCACCCAACATTTAAGTATCTGCCAAATGCAAATTTTAAAGCATACTTGGGTTAAAATTACTATTATCTATAGAAAATTTAACCTTTCTCAGTACTAAGAGAGGAAAAGCATGTAGAGGAATTACAGAACAGAAACAGGGATAGTCAATCTTATGCTTTGTGTTAGATTTTAGCGTTTGTCCCCGTTAGACAATACTCAAAACCTGTTAAGAAATAGGCAGGCATAAACTATAAATGAGTAATACAAATAGTCATGTATTCTGGATAAACTGAGGTTGTCAGATATTAGTAAAAGGGATTTCCACCAATATTTTAAGAATTGGAACTATCAACAGTCTAAAGAAAGTGGGTAGCATTTCCAAGACAGCCACTAAGACAATACAAAGTACAACATCCAGAAAGTTATCTTTCAAAAGTTGTGTGTGTGTATGTATATACGTATACATATATGTATATATATATATATATATATATATATATACACACACGTGAAAAGAAAATAACAGGTATTATTCATTTCACAGCCATGACATAATTCACATTAATGCTAAACAGCTATGTATTTATCAATTAGCATTACTTTTCCATCTCTCTCTCTGACTCCCTGTATTGTTGTAATTCCATCAAATAGTCATTTGCTTTTTTTATGCTAATAATCCCTTCACATTCCTTCCTTTCATCTGTATCCTCGTGTGCTATTTGTTGTTCTGCTAAATCCCTATTATAGAGGCCCGTGAGTTCCAAGAGCTTGATGAATAATTGGAAATGTTTTATCCTGAGCTTCAAAAAAGTGCTAGAAATAATTATAAGCAAACATCTTCTGTAGTGTCCCATATCAATCCAGTCCCTGCTTTATGCTGTTTGTACTTTAGTTAGAGAAGGAGACAGTGAGATCTTGGCTACCAGCTCTTGCAGCATAAAGGGGACAGATGTTTCGGTTTCTATCGCTTTTTCTTCTGTCTTCTCTGTTCTTTCTGGCAGCTTGGGCTGTTCACTACAATACGTTCCACAGTTAGTCAAGCCTGTAATTTCACAAGGTACAGTTAATTATTGATCAATCAAAATGAACTTCATAATCCTTTTGGCACCTTGTGCTGTACTTGAACTTCACTCTTGCCCGTAAAATAGCTTAATGGTCTACAGTATAATGAACATGAAAGATATGAACTTATGTTCAAAGAAGCAGGCAAATCCTACCTTTCTTGCTCATGCCAATTCAGGATTATTCTTCACATCATACTACACACTCCTTATTTTTCTTCAGCAAATCAGCTAAAGATTCAAGCCTCTCCCCTAACCCATCCTGACTGACCCCAGATGCAGAGCTTTCATATCTTCTCCAAGAATTCAATTCAATTTAAGATAGTTATTTAATATTTGACAATATATATTTTTATTCTTTTGTTTCTTCTCCATAAATCAATTTAGTCAAATTATAAAGTAGCTTTCATGAGTCGTAGAGCTGTATTTTCAATACAGCTATGTACTTTTTTGTTTTTTCTTTTAAACAGGCAATTTACCTATATAAAGAAAGAAGAATGTCTTGCATCAAAGAATACTGACCCCCCCCCCCCCCGCCTTCTCTTAGTGAAAAACAAACTGAAGGGGAAAGAAATCTCCAGACCCTGGTAGCTTACATACAGTGTGTGTGCTGAAGGATATTACAGCTATCTTCCAGCCACCTATTCATTCAACAGTTATTGAGAACCTACTATGTGCCAAGAGTCTTGTTCTGAGGGAAACACAGAGACTGAGATGCAGACTGGAATACGAAAGTCTGGAAACTAAACCTTGACATAATATGTAATGACAATTTTTTTCACTGGAAAGATTGCAGTTCTGGAGAGTAGAGGAACTGAGGGAGAAAGTGTAATTATAATATGTGGATAACCAAGTTCATTCAGTCTGCTATCAGAATGGCATCTTCCTCTAAGAGACACATTGACTCTACAACCCTGGTGACCTTCAATCCATCTGTGCACCATGTGGTTAATGCTTCCTGCCCACTGTATTTGTAGTTCTACTTGCTACTATATAAAGATGAATGAGTCGTGGTTCCTTTCTGCAGGGTTTGTATGATATCAGGCTCAACCCGTTCATGTAGACGACTGCCAAACCCACAGCTGAATAAGTTCATATAGCTTCCCAACTTTGTTTCCATCTGGGAAGCTCAGTTCTAGGGATGCCCCTGCCTCCCATGAGATTTCAGCGTTCCCTTTTGCCTTTTACAAATACTAATAAGCAAAAAGAAACACACAAGATTTGGGATAACCTGAGTGACTTCCTAATCCTTAAAGTCAAAAGAAGCTAATGTAGATGTGCACAAAGTAACCACACCGCCAAGTGACAGTAGAGGGCCATAAAAAGAGGTAAAGACAAAATGCTCTAGAAAAGAAAGGCCATTTATGATTGGGGGAATCAGTGAAGGTTTTCAGTTTATGGCCAGTTGAGCTGGATCTCATAGAACAGATCAATTTCATCAAATGCAGGTAGATTACAGAAGAGCAGATGGTGAGCAAAAGAAAGGAACTCAGGAGCAAAGTCTCAGTGATAGGAAATGTAGTGATGTGTATTTAGTGTTTATTTGCTTTGACTGTATGTATACCAAGTATCAACAACCTATTCCTAAAAATCTTGATGCATTTGATAAGTACACAAATTCAAGTGAGTGTTAGACCCAACAGAAACTCATTTCCCCCTCAAATGTTCAACAGTTATTTTCTGCAAAATGCCATTTCCTCTCCACTCAGGATTAGGTCCCTCCTGTATTTTGACTCTGGCCAAAGTGTCTTATTCCTGCCTCTATGGCCCCTGGGCCTCTGAGGGTGCTGCTGCCTCAAAGACCACCACTTTGCAATGCCTCCCTTTACTATACATCCTAAGTGCAAAGCAGGCTCTCCCCTGGATTCTTCACAGAACAGCAGAAGTTAATCTGCCACTCATCCCATCATTCCTGAAGTTTGAAGATAATGACAGAAAAGATCCACACAAGTCACGGTTGTTTCCTTTGCAACAGCTCTCAGAGCTGCAGGCTTAGATTCAGCCTTGGGGTCTGAATGTGGCACTAGCCAGTTTAGATCCCAGTCTTTATCCAAGTGACAAAACTCAGCCCAGCCCCGTGACCAGGAGACTTCTAGTGTGTCTGAAACTTGGCATCTGGACCAGCCTCCAGAGATCTGAGAGAGAAGGCAAATTTCCTCTCTCAAACAGCCTGGGATACAACTTCAGTTTTATATCTTTCCAGGGGGTCTGACAGTCAGGCTCCGGGGGATACTCTTCACTTACCTGCCAGGCCATTTGGTTTCAACAGGAAAATTAGGTTACAATGTTCAGCCAGAAGCAGATTTACTATGAATCTGAGGAAACCTCAGATTGAAGGCCTCTTCCAAGACTCTGTGCCTAATTTTCTGTTTTTAGTTTTGTGTCTTCTTTTTTCTTAGAGGGCCCCCCAAAGTGTGTGAGTTTCAGGTACCGCTAAACCTGGATCTGACTCTCCTTCAATACCAGGACATTTTAGAGTTTTTCATCTGAAATCAGACCATTCCAGTCCCAGGCTAGAGCAAGCTCCCAACTCTAGCCGGCCCTGTTTCTACATCCCAACTCCACCCTAGAGTGAGGATCTTTTCTCATAAACTTTCTGCTGTACTCTGTCTTCAGGTTCTCATCACCTGCAGGGGTTGATCAGCAAGAACTTAGACACACACACACACACACACACACACACACACACACACACACACACACACCGTATATGCATGACCTCTCTAATATATAGCAAAGACTGTTTACGTGCACAGAGAAAATATTCTCCAGAAGAAGATATAACCTGCAGAGAAGTAATTCTCCCTATCCACCTTTATCATTAATCATGCAGATATTTGGGAAGAGTGAGATTATTTTGATTCAGCCCGAAATAAAAAAAAAAAAAACGGCCTTTTCAGAAAGATTTAAAACCTAACCAACAAACAAAAAAAAATCAAAGCCCATGATCCACAACTGCTGGTAGTCTTTATGTGACACCTTCTGCCATCAAACTTCAAAATTCTTGACTCTCAGGCAATGTCCCTCTCTCCTTTTAGAAGGAAGACAAGTTGGGAGATATATAGCCAAGGAGATGCTTGCTTGAGAGCACTAGGCATCTTAACTTTATTCCTTGTTTTTGGAAAGTTGATAAAGAAGGAAGTGACCTGGTCAGAACCAAGTTTTAGCAAAATTAACCACAAGCAAACTTACATAAGGAGGGCAGATGAAGAATGGATGCCCCATTTTTTTTCAGCCCAGATTCCTCTGAGCCCCATAAAGAACAAGCTTCCATGACTTGGAGTCACTGACACTCTACACAGGACAGCTGTAGCATCCTCACTGATGACTTCAGTCCTCAGCCATGGAAAGGTGAGCACTCTGAATCTGTGCTCAGATTCTGGAAAGTAAAAGCTTCACTTGGGGTCCTGCTTGTCTCTCATGAATTGCATAGGACACTTATATCCCAAGGTTCCAAACCCCAATGACCTATGGCAAAGCAAAATGATGTTTTTTTCCCCAAATTTGTACTAATTAGATTTTCGATGGAATAATCAAACCTTCTAGGGCTCTTCTAAAAGAGTGTTTTTCTCTCTGTCCTTGAATCCCTAGCCCTAGTGAAATTGGTCTCTAAGAGGCATTTAAAATCTGCACGTCACAGAGATCTGTTCTCAGTTAGAAGCACTTGGTTGTGTGGAAGGACCTTGAGCTACAGAATCAACAGATCTGCCTATGAGTCTCTACTGACTTAAATTCTGAGACTTTTTGCCTCCTCATATCCAACCCTCCTCACAGAATTGACAGGGAGAGTAACTGAAATGTACTAAAACACTTGATACTTAATAAGAACTCAGTAAATAGTGGTTACTTCTATTAAATTCTAAAACAGTTTGTGAAAGGCCACGCCTGAGAATCATTGCTTTAGTTAAACTAAGTTATAAATTTCTTGCCTGTTGTTCATTGATTCTAAATATGGAAAAGCTTAAATATATATTTGTGTAAAAATTACTGTGTTACAAACTGACTTTTACATGTTATCATATTCTGCTAAATGTAGAAAAGTCTATACTTAGTATAATATATTGACCAGGACCTGGAATAAACTCTTTGGAAAAGATTAATTTTAAAATGTGTATTAAACAAATATATTTGTGCACATGATTATTAAAAACAAAATTCAAACCATGAAAAATATGGATATATAAAAATATATACCTTCTCTCTTCAGAGGCAACCTCATACTTTAATATTTTATGGGGGTGGGGGAGTCAGGAGGAAATATTTTAAAGATTAATTTATGATGTCATCAGGTAACATGCAATAGCAAAATGTATAGACATGTTTTCAGCAATTTAATATTTCCTGAAACTGAGAACATTATATGAAAATATAAGTAGAAATGACAGTCCAATACTTAGGACTTTAGAAATGGAATACAAAAAATACAATTATTACCAGAGAACAGGATGGTATTTTTGGGGTGGAATTGAATTTCCCTTCAACTTGTCCTACATAAATTTGTCCTTTCACTATGGAAACATGTTGACCTAACGCAGGAATTTACAAACTTTTTCTGCAAGGGGCCAGAAAGCAAATGTTTTACACTTTGCTGCCCAGTTAGTCTCTATGCAACTATTCATCTCTGCCATTGTAAAGAGAAGGCAGTCATAGGCAAGATTTATACAAATGGGTATAGCTGTGTTTCAATAAAACTTTATTTACACAATAAGCAGCCAGATTTAGCTCATGGCCCTTAGTTTGCCAAGCACTGTTCTAAAGTAACATAAGACAAAAGGAAGAATAGGAGTGCCTGGTTGGCTGAGTGGTTAAGTGTCTGGCTCTTGATTTCGACTCAGCTCATGATCTCAGGGTCGAGAGATGGAGCCCCGGGTTGGACTCCTCGCTGAGCATGGAGCCTGCTTAAGATTCTCTCTTTCCCTTTCCCTCTGCCCCTCCCCACCCTCGCTCACACACTCTCTCTCTCTCTAAAAAAAAAAAAAAAAAGACAAAAAGAAGAATATAAGACAAGGCTGAAAAGAATATACAGGAGGAGATGATAAAGCTACAGAAATAAGAGGGACCACAAGAAAAAGGAAAGCGGTAGTAAAGAATGGAGTTCATGTTCTGTACCCACTTACGTCTACCACTCCATGGCAGAAAAATTCCGTCTCAGGAAGTAACACTGGGTGTGTTGATGCCAGGTAACTTGTATTATTGGACATTTACATTTCACAAGACGGAGTGTATTATTCCCAATCCCCAGGATTTGGACACTTCAAATAGTCTGAAATCATTGAAATTGCCTCATCTACTTCCAGGAGTTTCAGTTCAGCCCTGACCACCACAATCCTGGCAGCTGACCTCTGAGAAAATCCCATGTTTCCAAGGAGATTTAAATAAGCGTTTCATCCCAGCCCCTTCCACAGCCAGCATTAAGGCACCACCACATACTCCATGAACCTAGTATAAAGACACACATTTGCTGCTTAATGCTACTTAGTTTGTGTTTTTTAAATCGAGAGCCTGAGCTCTGTGAACTCGTGGTGGAACAACTTTGGCAAATAGAAAAATAAACTTTGCCTCAGTGGAAGATTAGTTGGGGAGGCCCAGTGGACATTTCACAGCAGTAAAATCCATGCAAAATGAATTTGGACAAGAATAGTCTGTCTAAGATATCAATTTGCCCAAATAATATATTTATAGACTATTATTACATCTAGGGAAAAAAAGCACTAGATTGAAACTGTAAAATTTCACTGATAAAAATGATCCATTCTCAAATGTCAACCAGCATTAAAAGGGAGAATTTGACACTTTTAAATAAAAAATGATGCACAAATTACACAAGAAACCTACGGAGACTCCTTCAGTCCTTTCTTTTCCTCTATCCTGCTCTAAAACATGCAATAAACTTTTTCAATTGGAGAGGTTTAATCTATGTGTATAAGGAGACTTAAAGGCAGTGCCTTCTCTTCCTGGAGGCCTGTGTGCAGGGCTTTTTTCAGATATTGATTGTGAAAGTGATATCACACCAGAAGGTACATTGATACGGTGTCGGGTAAAAGAAAACGACAAAGAATCCTTACAGTCTAATCAAAGCTCTGTCCAAGCCCCACACTCTGATGAAATCCAATCAATAGAGACGATTAAATGACACATACAGAGTCATCAATATTAAATACACTCCATTTCCTGTACAAGAGCTGGATAACACAAAGTGGACAAGATAAAACTTGACTCTGCAGGTTTATTTACAGGATCTGTACTATATTTAGAGATGAGTATGAAAGTTTGACTCAGTTGCCATTTGGTCAACAAATTAAGGTGCCCGCATGTGCATTCATGAACTACCTTATGTTGAACAGACTACAAAGGTGAGAGTATCGCATAGGGTCTGATTTGACAATTATCTATTGGAGGAGACCAGCACTTACTTTAACATCTGGTATTGGGTCTTATGATGGAAGACACACAGGAGTCAAGGAAATAATACAAATAACAATAAAAATAGGTACAATTTATTGAGAGTTTGTTACAAGCCAGCCAATGTGCTAATTGTTTTACAATTATCTCATCTACAAATATTATCTCATTATCTTTTCCAGAGTGGAGGAAACTTAGATTAAAATGTCTTCAGTCGTGTGGAAGTGAGATAGTTGGAAACTGAACTCAGCACTGCCTGACTCCAGAAGTTACGCTCTCCACAAGGACGGCCCAAATCCACTGCTAATTGACTATGATCTTGGAAGGACTGTGTATGTCTGTTTCACTGAAGACTCTTTCTTCTTCTGTAAAGTGAGAGGTGCCTCTCTTGATCTAAATTTCTAAGAATTGGTGGTAGCACCATGCCTGACTGCTAGGTATTTATAAAGTGTGAATAATATCACTTCATCAAAATTGCTCATTTATTGCTAAGAAAGGGTATGCTTTCAAAGGTTGGGATTTTTTTGCTCTTTAGTTTAACAGGGATGACAGACTAAGAAAATAAGCAAAGGTATTTGGAGGCAAGGCTTATTTCACTAGATTCAGTAGGAATCTCTGGACTTTCAGCTAGGACTTTCAGCTACTTTAGTGATTCACTGTAGTGCAGATTACAAAGGAAGCTGGCTGGTTTCAGCTACCAACTGCTTCTCCTTAGATTCAGGCAGCAGGCTTCAAAATTTATCCTCCACAATCACATTTTCTCACTTTTTAAAACAAAATCACTGTTCTATCAATATTATCAAATTCTAAAAAGTAAATTAAATATACATGTTTCATCTTTTAAAAACTATTCCACAAAACATTTATAATGCTTACCACGTGCCCAGTACTGTTTGAAATACTTTATTTTTTTTAAGATTTTATTTTATTTTATTTATTTATTTATTTTTGAGAGAGAGAGAAAGAGAGTGAACACGCACAAGTGGGGAGTGGCAGACAGAGAAGGAGGGACAATCTGAAGCGGACTTCACACTGAGCGCAAAGCCCAACTCAGGGCTCAATCCCACCATTGCGAGATCATGACCTGAGCCTAAACCAAGAGTGGGATGCTGCTCAACAGACTGAGCCACCCAGGTGCCCCTGAAATACTTTAAAAATATTAATGTATTTAATACAGCAACCCACAGAGATAGGTACCATCATATTATCCCCATTTCATGGATGCAGAAACTAAGACAGAGAGAAGTAAGGAACCCGCCCAAACTCATCCTGCTGAACGCAAGGGTAAGAAACGGTATTAGAACTGAAACGTCTGGCTGTGGTGAACCTGCCCATAACAATTAGACTCTGCTGCCCCTCTTTGTATAAGCAACTATGCTTAGGAAGATATTTTATAAAGAAGATAGACATTTTTAAAGGTGTTTATAAAAAGTAAAATAAAAAGCCTTTTGTGCTATTGAAAAGTGTGGTCGGTTGCAAGGCAATAAACATATAGAAAATATTTCCCTTGAGGAAAGTCAGACTAAATCCGCTCCGAAAGAAAGGACAGGAACAGGTATGGCCACAAATTCAACTCACACAAGTCCCCCAGCAGGTGCAGGCAATTATGTGTTTTGACTACTGTTCACCACTGCTGACATCTCAGACACACAAACGGGCACTGGAAAATTCTTTGGTGCAATTCAAAGTATCAGGCAGTACTTCTGGACAGGGGCTTCCTTTAAGAAGAAACCTATTTGCTGATCATTCTCAGAGTAATACCCTTTTATGCCTTTTAGAGTAAGAGTAAGAATGAAAAATATTCTCTGGTTTAAGTGAGTATCCTAATTCTATCAACAGTAACTTAAAGCCTTTCCCTGTCCCCTTTGTGGAGGAGGCAGCATAGCCCCCCGCCTCTCACCTATGTCATGGCTCTTTTTTTTTTGTCTGCCTGGTTTTTTTTGGTTTTTTTTTTTTTTTTTGGCTCTTTCCTCGTGGTAGGTAATCTCACTGATTTCCTTTGTCTAGTTATGCAAAATAACAAATGTCAAAGCTTGGAAACTGGTAATTTGGCAATTTTAGACAATCGCCTCATAACCACATTTTAGTACACCTTTGAAGCAGCAGAAGTTCAAAGGCTTTGAAAAGACGACTATTGCCTTGCCTGTTACTATGAGTCATTTGAAGTAATTGGTCTTGTCTGATGTATGTTTTGAACTGAGGAAGTAGAGCTTTATTACCACAATCAGATACAGGTTTTTAGCCGAGGAAGTGGGGTTTTCCTCGCAGATGTAGATGCATGCTTGATAAGGCAGAAAACAGACAGATGTGCTTCTATGCACCAGGGAAGAGGTGTGGAGAAGGAACAAATAAAACAGTTGAGAAAATTCCATGAAGCTACAGTGAAGTGCTTTTGGAAGCAGTCCCAGTTCGGAGATTTCTCACAAGCAAGCAACTCATAATTTAGATGCAGACTTTAGACTTTAATTTTGAGACCAACCAAAACCTCCCTATTATCCTCATCATGTTCAAAGTGGGCCAGTGATTCACACACAAGTAAAGTGGGTAAAAGAAAATCATCTTCTTAAAAGAAGATTAACAAGTCTTTCCACTTTGACCGATAGGGCTCCTGATGTAAAGCCAGTTTTGACCTCATTAGTTACTTACAATGAGGATTGTTGTTTCGCCATCTCTCTCTCCTGAAAAATAAAAAGCAAAAATGTTCAACTCCAGAGAAACACCCATACACTTTACTTCTTTTGGCACCTCCCCTTAATAACATTTGTTAATGGTTTTCCATGTGTGTATATGTTTGTAAATAAAGGAATAAGACCAAAAATAAAACAAAATGAAGCGAACACACACAGGCACATACACACAGGTCACATTTCAAGATTTCAAGCAAGGTTTGGTTACTTTGGTAAGTATTTGTCATGAAACATTCAGTCAACAACCATTTACTGAATGCTTACAGTGCGTCAGGCACTGGGCCAGCAGTTAGAATACAGAGATCATTGTAATCCCTTTTATAAGGAGTTTACAATCTAGCAGGTAAAAAAAAAAAAAAATGACATGTGTAATAATAAGCATAAGGCACTGAAGGGAAGCATACACAGAACAAAGTAAACTTAGGCTTCCCAAAAGAAATTAGTTAACTACTTGGATTTTGATGGAGTCAGTGCTAATGAGGGGACTTTCCAGAAAAAAGGAAATTGTCTATGCTAAGGTACAGAAACATGAAAGGATATAATCCATTTCCAAACCACCCACAGTTAATGAAACTAGAACTTGGGAGAAAACCAATGAAAGGTTAATTTTATTCCACATATTTTGTAGTTATTCATATAATTTCTGTTTTAGTTTCCAAATACTTGCTACAATTTTTTCCAATTATATTTATTGTAAAAATACAACTGATTTATCTTAGTGAACTTATATTCTCAGCTTTGCTAAAATCACTTATTATTTTCAGTAGTATTCTAAAGACTATTTAGGATTTTCTACTATACAATCATATCACCTGGAAAGAAAGAATTGTACTCTTTCCTTGCAATCATCAAATTTTCCATTATTTTCTTGCCTTACTACACTTGCTATGATCTCTAATAAAACACTAACTAGAGGGCGCCTGGGTGGCTCAGTTGGTTAAGCGACTGCCTTCGGCTCAGGTCATAATCCTGGAGTCCTGGGATCGAGTCCCGCATCGGGCTCTCTGCTCAGCAGGGAGTCTGCTTCTCCCTCTGACCCTCTCCTGTCTCGTGCTCTCTCTCTCTATCTCATTCTCTCTCTCAAATAAATAAATAAAATCTTAAAAAAAAAAAAACACTAACTAGAAAGAAAGTAAACTGTTGCCTTGTCTCTAATCTTAGCAGAAAAGCATTCAATATTTTACAAACAAGAAAGATGTTGATTTTTACATAGATGATTTTTATCAGATTACAGGTTTTTTTTCTATTATTAGTTTCCTGTCCTTTTTTTTCTTCCTTCATGAATGAATATCTAATTTAGTCAAATGCTTTTTCTGCATCTACTGAGAGGGTAATGGATTTTTATTTTTGTTTTTGCTGTCTGTTGATATGATGAGATGATTCATTTGATTCTTGGCTGTTAAACCAACCTTGCATTTCTGAGATAAAGTCCACTTGGTCTTGATGGATAAGTATAAATATATATAATCATGGCTGGTGAGAATACAAAATGGCACAAGCCCTGTGGAAAACATTATAGCAGATCCTCAAAAAATTAAACATAGAACCACCATATGATCCAGCAATTCCACTTCTAGGTATAGATCTAAAATAACTGAAAGCAGGAACTAGAGCATACAACTATATACCAATATTCATAGCAGCATTATTTACAATACCCAAAGGTTGGAAACAACCTATATGTCTATGGACAGATATGATATCTGAAACAACATGTGAGACATACATACAATGGAAAATTATTCAGTCTCAAAAAACAATGAAATGCTGATACATGGTACAACATGGATGAACCCTGAAAACATTATGCTAAGCTAAATAAGCCAGACACAAAAGGAAAAAAATAATGTACAACTCAACTTAAACCTAAAAGAGTCAAATTCATAAAGACAGAGAATAGAATAGTGGTAACCACCCAGAGGCTGGGAGCAGGGAGTAATGGAGAGATAATGGTACATAGTTTCTGTGTGGATGATGCAAAAGTTCTGCAGATGGATGCTGGTAATTTTTGTAAAACAATGTAAATGCGCTTAAGTTGTACACTTAGAAATGGTTAAATTTTATATTGTTTATATTTTCCACCAGAAAAAAAGAATAATAAGAATAATGAAATATTTTAAAATAATACAATAATAAAAAATTTAAGAGATGGTGGCATGCCTGATAGAACGTCTTACTGAATGACTGTGGGAACAGTTCCCTTACTCCACCTCTACCTCTCTTTCTGACCTGCATAGTCATTGTAAAGTGATTACTACAGCCTCCACTATCTGCTAAAAGCTGCTTGAGAGAATCTCACAAGCTGAACATTGGTTCCTTGAAAGGTGTTTTCATATTATATTCAGCCAGGCCCTCAGTCTTTTTTTTTTTTTTTTAAGATTTATTTATTTATTTATTTGAAGGGGGGAGGGGCATAGGGAGAGAATCTTCAAGCCGACTCCCCACTAAGGGCGGAGCCTAACACGGGGCCTGATCTCATGAGATCATGACGTAGGCCAAAACCAAGAGTTGGATGCTTAACCAAGTGAGCCACCCAGGCGTCCCCTCAGTCTTTCTTTTTTTTTTTTTTTTTTTTGATTTTTTTTTTTTAATTTTTTATTGTTATGTTAATCACCATATATTACATCATTAGTTTTTGGTGCAGTGTTCCATGATTCATTGTTTGTTCATAACACCCAGTGCTCCATGCAGAACGTGCCCTCCTCAATACCCATCACCAGGCTAACCCATCCCCCCACCCCCCTCCCCTCTAGAACCCTCAGTTTGTTTTTCAGAGTCCATCATCTCTCATGGTTCGTTTCCCCCTCTGACATACTCCCCTTTTCTTCCTCTCCTGTTATCTTCTTTTTCTTTTTTCTTAAAATATGTTGCGTTATTTGTTTCAGAAGTACAGATCTGTGATTCAACAGTCTTGCACAATTCACAGCGCTCACCGTAGCACATACCCTCCCCAATGTCTATCACCCAGCCACCCCATCCCTCCCACCCCCAACCACTCCAGTAACACTCAGTTTCTTTCCTGAGATTAAGAATTCCTCATATCAGTGAGGTCATGTGATACATGTCTTTCTCTGATTGACTTATTTCACTCAGCATAACACCCTCCAGTTCCATCCACGTCGTTGCAAATGGCAAGATCTCATTCCTTTTGATGGCTGCATAATATTCCATTGTGTATATATACCACATCTTCTTTATCCATTCATCTGTCGATGGGCATCTTGGCTCTTTCCACAGTTTGGCTATGGTGGACATTGCTGCTATAAACATTGGGGTACACGTACCCCTTCGGGTCCCTACATTTGTATCTTTGTGGTAAATACCCAGTAGTGCAATTGCTGGATCGAACGGTAGCTCTAATTTCAACTGTTTGAGGAACCTCCATACTGTTTTCCAGAGGGGTTGCACCAGCTTGCATTCCCACCAACAGTGTAGGAGGGTTCCCCTTTCTCCACATCCCCGCCAACATCTGTCGTTCCCTGACTTGTTAATTTTAGCCATTCTGACGGGTGTGAGGTGGTATCTCATTGAGGTTTTGATTTGGATTTCCCTGATGCCAAGCGATGTTGAGCACTTTTTCATGTGCCTGTTGGCCATTTGGATGTCTTCTTTGGAGAAATGTCTGTTCATGTCTTCTGCCCATTTCTTGATTGGATTATTTGTTCTTTGGGTGTTGAGTTTGATAAGTTCTTTCCCTCAGTCTTTCTTAATCATCTTTTTTATTTCCTCTTCTTTTGTCATTTTCCAGAACCAATGCTCAATTTTAACACTTTCTCCAAATTTTGGACCCCATGCCTGCCCTCCTAATTGTCAGAAGATTTTCCCCTGATTTCTTCAGTAAGTGGATATCATTAAAGGATTTTCTCAAATTCCCTCCCCTTTCACAATTCCGTTATTCCTTTATCTGACTTCCCCTTAATGTCAAAGAAAATGGTATCTCTCTTTCTTCATAACAATAGCTGTAACTTTTATTGTACTCACGATATGCTTCAGACGCATATAGTAATAATCCATCAGCACAGCCATCTGAGGTAGGTCCTACTATTTCCCCCATTTTACAGATGTGGAACTAAGGCACAGAGAGCCTTAGCAACATGCCTGTGGCTACAGCTAGGAAATGCTGGAGATAAGATACAAACCTGAAGGACGTTCTTAACTGCCTTGCTAATACTCAGTCTATTACATCATCCTTTAGGAAACACATTCAATCCAATATATTCTTAATTTTAGATGTATACATTCCCTTTTCCATTACATTATATTCCCACATTACAACTGTGTTCTCATTCTCACAATTCAAACCTCCTTTCAAAGCTATCTCTTCCCGTTCCTTCCTTTTTCCTATCAGAAGAGTTGTTTTAATTCTTCACGTTATATTTAGGTTTTCACCACTGGCTACAAACTAACTTCTTGTTGCAAGACTACCCCAAGACCAACTGAACAAAGATAAGTATTGTCCTAATGGTGTAATCAGTGGAGATCTATTTTCACCCATCATCACGCTGATGTCTTTACCATTGCTGGCTTGTTACCCTTTGTCACTCTAACACTACTTTCACCTATCCTTCTAACAGTTTAGGACATTTTTTCTGGTGGTCTCTTTTTATTGCCCCTCCCTTCCTTTTCTTCAATATTAATGTTCTTCAAAGTCCTGTTTTATTTTTCTTCGCTTTCTTTCAAGTGGCTCTCCTAACATCCTCAAACTCACTGACCTATAAACACTTCATTGGTGCACATATTGGAAGAGGAATGTTTATCTTCTTGTGCACTTGCAAAAGGATAAATAAAACAAGTCTTGGTAAACTACTTTTAAGAGTAAGCCTAATCCCTGCTCTAATTTGACAATATTAAATACAGTTAGCCCTTATTAATTCATTACTAAGTTCAAGGTACGGTTGCAAGTGTTATGTAATTTTTAAATCATTTACTACTCACAATAATCGCATGAGATAGTTACTGTTATTTTTAAATTTATTATTGAAGTATAGTGGGCATATAATGTTATATTAATTTCAAGTGTAGGGCGCAGAAATTCCAAAATTGTATACATTATGCTATGCTCGCCACAATAAGTGTAGTCATCGTCTGTCACTGTACCGCATTTTTATATTATTGACTATATCGCCTGTGTTGTACTTTTCATCTCTGTGACTTATTTTGTAACTGGAAATTTGTACCTCTTAATCCCCTCTACCAATTTTGCCCGCACCTACCCTGCCTGCCTTCTGGCAACCACGAGTTTGTTCTCTGTATTTAAGAGTGTGTCTGTTCATTTCTTTTGTTTTTTTTTTTCTTAGTTTACACATATACGTGAAAGCATATAGTATTCGTCTTTCTCTGTCAGAGTTATTTCACTTAGTGTGGTACTCTCTAGGTTCATCCATATTATTGCAAATGGCAAGATCTCATTCTTCTTTAAGGCTGAGTAATATTCCTTGTGGTATAGATAGATAGATAGATAGATAGATAGATAGATAGATAGATAGATAGATAGATAGATATAGATAGATATAGATATAATCTGTAGATCTCACATCTTCTTTATCCATTCATCTACCAATGGACACAGCTTACTTCCATATCCTGGCTACTGTAAATAATGCTGCAATACCTGTAGGGGTGCATATAGCTTTTTGAATTAGTAGTTTTGCTTTCTCCAGGTAAATACCCAGTAGTGGAATTACTGAATCATGGTAGCTCCATGTTTTATGTTTTGATGAATCTCCATACTGTTTTCCATAGTGGTTGCACCAATTTATGTTCCCACCAACAGTGCACAAAGATTCCCTTCTCTCCACATCTTTGCCAACATTTATTATTTCTTGTGTTTTTGAACTAGCCATTCTGATTGCCATGAGGTGATATCCCATTGTGGTTTTGATTTGCATTCCTCTGATGCTTTGTGATGTTGAGCATAGTTTTCTGTGTCTATTGGCCATCTGTATGTCTTCTTTGGGAAAATGTCTATTTTGGTTCTCTGTTCATTTTTTAACCTAAATGTTTTTGGTGTTGAGTTGTATAAGTTCTTTATATATTTTGGATATTAACCCCTTATCAGATTTACGATTTACAACTATCTTTTCCCACTCAGTAGTTTGCCTTTTCACTTTGTTGATGGTTTCCTTTGCTGCAAAAGATTCTAATTTTGGTGTAGTCCCAATAGTTTATTTTTGCTTTTTTTTTCCCCTTGCATGAGGAGACTTATCCATAAATATATTGCTAAGGACAGTGTCCAAGAAATTAATACCTGTGTTTTCTTCTGGAAGTTTTATAGCTTCAGGTCTTACATTTAGGTCTTTAATTCATTTTGAATTTATTCTTATGTAAGGTTTAATAAAATGGTCCAGTTTCATTCTTTTGCATGTAGCTTTCCAGTGTTCCTGCACTGTTAATTGAAAAGATTGTCTTTTCCGTCACCTGGGTGGCTCAGGTCGTGATCCCAGTGTCCTGGGATCGGGTCCCACATCGGGATCCCTGCTCCATGGATGATCTGCTTCTCCCTCCACCCCTCCCTCCCCCGATCATGATCTCTCTCTCTCTCTCTCTCTCTTTCAGGTAAATAAATACAATCTTAAAAAAAAGAAAAAGATTGTCTTTTCCCCATTGTGTATTCTTGGTTCCTTTTTTGTAGACTATTTGACCACATGGGTGTAGGTTTATTTCTGAGCTTTCTCTTCTCTTCTCTTAATCTGTATGTTTATTTTTGTGCCAATACACTACTGTTTTGATTATTATAGCTTTGTAGTATATCTTGAAATCTGGGATTGTGATCCCACGAGTTTGTTCTTCTTTCTCAGGATTGTTTTGGCTATTTGAGGTCTTTTGTGGCTGCATACCAATTTTAGGAGTATTTGTTCTAGTTCTGTCCAAAATACTTTTGGTATTTCAATAGAAATTTATTGAATCTGTAGATTTATTTGGGCAGGAGAGACATTTTAACAACATTAATTCTTCCAATTCATGAGCATGGTATATTTTTCCATTTGTTTGTGTCATCTTCAGTTCCTTCAGTGTTTTATAGTTTTAAAGTACAGGTGTTTCACCTCCTTGATTAAATGTATTCCTGAGTATTTTATTCTTTTTGGTACAATTGTAAATGAAGTTGTTTTCTTATTTTTCTGCTTCTCCATTATTAGTACATAAAAATGCAATGGATTTCTGTATATTAATTTTGTATCCTATGATTTTATGGAATTTATCAGTTCTAATAGTTTTTTGTAGAATCTTTACTGTTTTCTATATGAAGTATCATGTAATCTGCAAATAGTAACCGTTTTACTTCTTCCTTACCAATTTGGATGACTTTATTTTTCTTAACTGATTGCTGGAGTCAGGATTTCCCGTACTATGTTGAATAAAAATGACAAGTGTGGATATCCTTGTCTTATTTCTGGTATTAGAGAAAAACTGTTTTTCACAATTAAGTATGATGTTAGCTGTAGGGTTTTCCATATAGGGCCTTTATTATGTTGAGGTATGTTTTCTGTAAACCCATTTTGTTGAGAGTTTTTTTCATGAGAGGACGTTATCTTTTGTAAAAACTACTTTTTCTGCATCTATTGCTATGATCATGTTTTGTTGTTGTTGTTGTTGCTGTTGTTGTTTTTGAAGTAGGCTCCACACCCAGTGTGGGGCTTGAATTTATGACCCAGAGATCAAGAGTTTGCATGCTCTACTGACTGAGCCAGCCAGGTGCCCCCACAGAGTTTTTACCAGATACTATAACACGTGAGAGGTGAGAAGTTAACTAACTCACCCAAGGAGCCCCAGGTAGTAATTGGCAGAACCAGAATTCAAACTAAAACAGTGTGGTTCCAAAATCATTCTCTTACAAACTATGCTACATAATGTTTTGATCAATAAATAATCTTATTGGCAGGACTATGGCACTAAACAGCTGTAGCAGCTCTTTCCCAAAAATTATGCAGAAGCCCTGACCAACAGAAAGGTGATTGCTGTTGTCTACTACCACACACACGAGAGACAATGCCATTTTGAACTAAATCTTGTAATCTCATATATCATAACACTATTGCTTTTCCACTGTTCCATGGATATGAGAAATCAATGGCATTCAAATTAAGTAATGGCTCTGAAATAAGGAGAAAAGTAAAACTCATAATCTGACTCCATCCTCTCAGATGTCTTGTAACATGGAGCCTTTAGATATATTTTCACTTCCGAGAGGGCTAGAGAGATGCATTCAACAGCCAGATAGATTTCTTTTTTTTTTTTAAAGATTTTATTTGTTTATTTGAGAGAGAGAATGAGATAGAGAGAGAGAGCATGAGAGGGGGGAGGGTCAGAGGGAGAAGCAAACTCCCTGCTGAGCAGGGAGCCCGATGAGGGACTCGATCCCGGGACTCCAGGATCATGACCTGAGCCGAAGGCAGTCGCTTAACCAACTGAGCCACCCAGGCGCCCCCCCCAGATAGATTTCTTTTTAATGCAAATCCTATCATATCACTACTCTGTATCAAATTCTTCAATTGCTTTTCATTACACTTAGAATAAATACCAAATGTATTTAGGTGCACATAATGTCAGCATCATCAGACTCCCGCCATTTTCTCCAGTCTCTTAGTGTACACCTCTCTCCCTTGTTTGCTTTATTCCTTCTACTTTGGTCTTCTCTTCTCTCCACTTGGGACACTCATCTTCCAACTCTTGCAGGGCTGGCTCCTTTTAATCCTTCAGGGTCTCAGAATAAATGTTATCTCCTTAGAGAAATCTGTGGCCACCTGATATAAGTAGGTGACCCTCCCCTCCCAGTTACTATCTAGCATGTCTCCTTATTTACTTCCTATCATGATCCAGAAGTAGTTAATGAATTAATAATGAAATTATTAATTATTTAATTATCCATTCTTTATCTACCCTGTTATAATGTAAGCTCTTTTGTTTGACATTACACTGATGAGCCTGGCCTGTAGCAAAAGTCAATAGTTTATTAGACTAAGAAATAAGAAGTGATACATTTCATGGAATTTCCCAACATTCCTTTGTCTGCAAACTCATATATAACTCACCTTCTTATAGATCTTTACCTGAAAGAGCACAGAATTTGGAGTTGGACAGATTTAGATTCCTATCCACCTCTGTTGCTGCAAATTGCATGATCTTGGGCATGTTTGTGATTTTAAAACTTTTCTCAAAAAACCCCCCAAAACAAACAAACTTTTCCCTTATGTAATAAAGAAAAAGGTAATACTTACCTCATGGAGTCAGTGTGATCATTATGTATAATAAAATCTGTAGAAATGATCAGCTCTATTCCTGGCACTTAGCCACCAGTTAATAAATGTTCGTTCACTTTACGTCTTTTGTCCCTGTGGTGCCCCTCTCTTACAAGCTCATGCATCACACCAAACATATTAGAAAATAAAAGTTAACAAAAAGCAATATTTTCTAAGTTTCAAATCTCTGAGCATTAAGCCTCACTTTTTAAATCACAGAAAATTTAAATAAGAGGAGAAAAATTACACAGAGGAAGAAGAAGAGAAACAATAGGCGTAGGATGGAAAGGCGAAGAAGAAAAAAAAAGGAAGAAAAAATAAAAGGGTTTTCATTTTGCCAGGATACTGACTGATCATTCCAGTTCTGGCCTACTAGTCACTGAAGACCCACACAGAACACAGAGGCAGTCCTTGTTGATTGCTTTGAAACAGGACCTGCGGCCAGGGCCCACATGCCGTTACAACCTGACATTTTTCAGAAATGAACAACTCTTTCTTATGTGTTTTGGCCAATGTGACCATTTCACAGATGTTATATGTTGAAGAAACATCTAGTTTCCTACCTTTTTTTTTTTTTTCTTTTGAGGCTATAGCAGACGCGGACATTAAAGGCTAAACAACCCAATATTTAGCATTTTAGAACTTGGTTATAGTCCAGCATTTGTTTACTTATTAAAAAGATTTAAATGACATATTGGAAAAAGAATTTTCTTAAAGAGAAAGCCTCTGAGGTATTTCTGGAGGCATATTTCAGATTCTGAAGGAGGGCTTAGTAGGAAATGGAAATATTTTTTGCTACAATGTTTGACGTGAGTCCAGACTATTCCTGGAACTCTCTTTATATAGAAGCAACATATATAGATATCTTTAGAGGTTACTAGTAGGTTTGAAATGAAATTTAAATGATCTCATCTCAAAGGAGCAGGGCTTCTACTCTTAGGTGAGTGCACCAGCCATTTTATGTCTTCACAGTATCCCTCTTCTGTCCCCATCTGTCTATTTATAACGTTTTTATAACAGGAGGAATAGCCTCGTGTGTCCTAATAGATAAGACTCTTGGGTATTATTTGCCAGCTCACGGGTGTGGAACCAGAATCCGTGGCATTGCAGGTAAAAATTAGGTTTCAGGATACAAAATGAGATCACGTAACAATATCTTGTCTTCAAATGAGCTTTAGCTGATCTATTTACATAATGGTTTGAAAAATAAGTAATTACTGCTACCAAGTTGATCAGCAATGTTATCTTAAAATATCTCTAGAAGTGATAGTTTTGTACTGGAGGAATATTTAAGAAGCATCCTGTGAGTTCAAGTCAGATTTGGTGAAAAGCAATGCAGAATCTTCAGAAATGTGCATCTGTTCTTAAATTGAGGAACTGTGAATCTAGAGTGCAACTAAATGGGGTAGATTGAGCAGCAATTTGAGAAATTTCAGTGTGTCACTTCCTAGGTAGGTTACACCCAATGGGGATTCACCTTATCCAGCAAGTCTTTTAGCACAGGTTCTTCCTGGAGACACCTGTATGACCTACCAAGACGTTTTGCTTCTGTCTCCTTCACTTCTTTTGGAACTTGATCTCTACCTGTGAGGCTCCCTCCAACGTCACCTCGCTTCTTCTCAAACTTGCCTTGACTTTAAGGAGACTGGCCATAGTGCATTTTTAGAACTGACTTTAACACCCAAATCATGGAAAGATGGGATTATTTTCTCCATCTTAATAAAAACAATCCATCATTTTCCTTTCCTTCTGTGGGAAAGTTCATAATGAAAATGTTCACACATGAGTGCTTTAATAGGGAGCCTGATGGATGTCGTCTACTATTAAATGTTCATCAGCTTGTGATAATTCTTTTAGCTGAGGGCTCCAGAATCCTGTGACTTGGCTATCCAGACGTGGAGGAAGAAGGAATGCCCTAGTAAAAAGGCAAAATCCTGTTCACACAGGAATTTGGTGGAGAATTCATGGCCTATTTCATTTCTACCCACCCATGGCCCTCATGAATCCTGCTGTTGCCTGACCAAATCAGGTCTGTTTATAAGGCCCTCCCTTTTAACTTGAACCCCTACTGGTTTTCCTACTTTATTTATTTATTTATTTTTGTGGAGGGGATCCTCTTTTTTTTTTTTTTTTTCCCACACACTTAGCTGAACTCAAGCTTGAGGCCAAATAAGACTGCCCCAAGTGGATTCCACAGCTCTGTTCCTCAGCTGGCTAGGTCCTCTTGTGATGGCATTCCCAAGGATCCATTGGCTGGGATCCATAACATTCCACCATCAGGACTGCTGACAAAGGTTTATTTTTTTAATGCATTGTAATCTAATGCTTAAGGAAGCGGGGGAATGTTTACTGTATGAGCCTTAGTTTGTGGTGGGTTTACCTAGGATTCCCAGGGCATTCTGAAAGCATGGGATTTAATGCTCTGCAGTCTCTGAAGGTAAAACAAAACAATAAACTTATTTCCTTTTTGTATCTTCCCTTCCAACTTTTTTTTTTCATTCCTTTGGGAAAACATCACTCTTTCCAAATTGAAGACTCTCTTCAGAAAAGGAGAAATCAAGTGACTAACATTCTTTCTTTTGCAAGAGAAATAAAAATAACACACACACAAAGAGAGAACATTAAGTGATTTCCTTTCCAGTGATCTTTGACATGTTTTTTATGAACATATCTCCAGACTTCCCTTCTCCCAAGATAAAGCTCCTCACATCAGAGTTGGATTAAAAATAATAAAATTAATTAATTCCTTAATAAAAATAAGTCAGAAAATGTACATTGTTAAGATTTCTTTAAAAAGTAGAACCTTTAAAAAAATAAATAAAAAGTAGAACGTTTTACATCTTTCCAAAAAAGAATGGCTTTTGGTTTTACCTAACACAAGGTAGTATTTACAATAGGACAAAGAAAGAGATGACCCAGAAAAAAATGGGACTTGACCAAACTGATGGCCTTGTTAGGAATATCAATATCATTTTCTCACTAGTATTACTAAAAACAGTAACAAGTGACATTTACTAAGCCCTTTCCATAGACCTGGTATCCTGCCAAGCTCTTTACAGGCATTATCTCATTTCATCTTTAAGATAAACTCTGTGATATAACTTAAGGGTTGGAAAACTTATCTATAAAGGGCCAGATAGTGAATATATTAATTAGCCTTTGCAGTCACATAGGGTCTCTGTTACATAGTCTTCTTTGCTTTTGTTGTTTCCATAACCCATCACGAATATAAACACCGTTCTTAGCACCTGGCTGCAAATTGAATGTGGTCTGTGGGCTGTCGTTGGCTGGCCCCTCATTTGATCTAAGTAGAACTTATACCATTTCCATTTACAGAAGAGGAAGTTAAGACTTTAGAGAAGGTAAGTAAACCTGCCAAAGTTACATACCTAGTAAGTAACACAGGATTTCAGTTAACCATGTAGAACCTAGCAAGAGTAAATGAATTGCAGTTAAATCTGACATGTCATGTAAACAGGAAACAAATATAGAGCATTTCTAATAAGGCCTATAGAGTTAATTATAACTAGAAATGTCACTGCAGTGTCAGCTAGTTTATAAATGCCTTACTGGACATACCGATAAATATATACTATTTCCACTTACAGTACTGGCACGTATAATAGTAAATGAAGACTGTTCATTACCACAAACAAATAGAAACATTTCATTTTATTTTCCTTTTAGAACACTGTAGCATTTTCCAGCCTTAACTAACCTAGTTCTGATTTTAATTTTTCCTGGTCTTTACCATCTCCTTTCCTGAAGTTATAGACAACTAAAGTAAATACACATTCAAAATTTCACAAGCACAACTGAGCTTCACTGAAAAGGAAAAAAAAAAAAACAAAACAAAACACCCCACAATGGGCCTAAGATTACTTCTTTATTACATTCCTGAATCCAGAATTTGAATGTCAATCCTTCTAAATTTTTACTGATTATCCAAATTGGCAAAAAAGGAAAAACTAATGAAACATTCAGAAATATAAGATTTTTTCAATAAAATTGGATAGCTCAATTCTGTGGTTAGAGTATATAGTAATTTGAATTGATTAAAATTAATGTATTTGAGGTTAAAAATTATTAACAGGGAGCATGTATATATGGTACTTATCGGCACCAAGACTGCTTTTCCTGGCAGAAGTAAAATTATGTTGACTGTTAAAGACTTGACCTAAAGTGTCAACTGTAACTTTTAAATGCTCATTGTTCATTACTGGGTATTTTATTGCAGATTTTTTTTCTAGATAATAATGTTAACTCCAATTATAACAACAGGAATCAAATCAATTCAAATCTGGGGAATTTGTAAAGCATAGGTATGTCCAAAATTAGGAAGAAGAAAACATATCCAAAAGATAAAAATCTTTATGCATATTCTTTTTTAATATGTCTCTTTAAAGCATCTAAATTTGGGCTCATCGACCAGTAAAACTGATGGAGTCACATATTTTGAACATTTCCCCATATATGTATTTTTCTCACTGGACTGAAACAACTCCTTTTATTCTCTTGGGTGTAAATGTTTTTCAAAACTGTCTGCCTATAGTGTTATCTAATATCCAGAGTCCTAGCAATAAATAATACACATTAAATAACCATCTTGGTTGATTTTTAAGAATTTTTTTTCTTTGGAATAAAACTAAGCAAAAGGAAACTTAGAAATGTATATATACAAACTGGCCACAACCAACAAAATGTAGGAAATTGGACACACTCTAGATGGAGAAAGAATTTCAGATTTCTATCCCAGCTCATTCTGCCTGTAACACTGCAGTGCATTGTCGAGCACGGGAGGGCCTGGGGTGCTTGGGAGAACAGATGGCAGCTGGTTTGGCCAGACAGGAGAGAAAAGGAAGGAGTGGCCACCCAGGAAGTGATGGTAAATTGTGCAGCTTGCTCTTCTCACCTTCAGATGGGAAAAAAAAAAAAAATGTTTAGGAAGTCTTGTGCCAATGGTCAGCACTGCAGCCACACTGAAGCAATTCCAACCCAAGGTACAAAGCAAGGTGGAGCAGCCCTAAGAACAATTGGGGCGTCCTCATGGAAAAGTTAGGAGACAGTAATGGAATAGTGCAGGGACAACCCTGGGACAAGCAGCAACCTTGAAATAAAAAATAAAACCCAGTTAAGTTTGCAGACTCAGTTTTGCCTTCGAGAACCGAAGGCTATTTGAAAGGTAGGTGAGATACAGGACTCTTTCGTGAAACGAACAGACCCAGCCGAGGGGAGCAGCTGTTCTTGCTTCTCACCGTGGAGTGATCAAGAAAAAATAAATAGACTTCCAGAGAAGCAGAAGGAAATAAAGCTGAGATTCATATATGTGAGACTTGTGAAACTCTGGGAAATGGTAACGAAGGAGATTATGGAATCACCTAAAGGATTATCTTTAAAAGCCTCGAATCATTATATCAGCATTATTAAAAACCTGGCTCTTTTCTTTCGGAAAACAAAACAATGTGAGGTAATGGCATATCAAGGTATAATATGTCAAGTAAATTTTGACTTCACTCTTTGCACTAAACAGCAAAATAATTTCTGTATATCTTGCCTGTGTCACTTCTATTTTGTATACGAACATGCTGCACTTGTATCCAATTTTCCTAAGTGCATTATCAAATTTTTGAGCAGTACTTTAAAAATATTCTCACAGAGCCTGAATCAGTGTTCTGCACACAGTAAATGGGAATCCACCAAAAATATAAAAATGGGAAAGTCATGAAGTTGGAGTTCATAATTCGGGCACCCCCTGAGTTCCCGCATGGATTACAGCTCCACCCATTCCCTTCTGCTATTGTGCCCAAAAATGTGAGGGGCTAGCAGCGAGGTAGAAGGAGAAACTGTTGCAGATTCAAAGAGTAACACATGAAAAGCTCAAAGCTGGGGAGGAGGATGGAGAGAGAGAAGGGTATCATGGGAAGAGTTTCAACAGGTGAAAATAATTCCGCAATGGCTGGAGGAAGTAGTGGTGGGTGGGGAAAGGCAGAGGGAAGTGGAAAGAGATGAGACGGGGGCGGGCCTCTTGTAAACAAGGTGAGAGGTTGGGTTTGCGGGGCCTCAGAAAGACTCTTCCAGAGTCTCTTGTAAACAAGGTGAGAGGTTGGGTTTGGGCTTTCTCATGAGGGCAATAGGGAGCCACTGGAGGGTTTTAAGCAGGAAAACCCAGGATCAGACATAAGAGTTTGAACTGTTCTTTCCAGGTGCAGTGAGAGCAGAGGTTGGAGAGAAGATAATCTAGGGCTTAGACGTCAGTTTGGAAGCTTTGGTAGAATCCAGAAAAGAAATGATGGCAAATTGCAACAAGATAGTAGAAGAATGGAGTAAAATGAACTAGGGCTAGGAGATCCGAGGAGATGTGGGGAAAATGAGAAAAACATAGAGAAAGGGTGAAGGCCACATTTGTGGTTTCAAATAGAGACCACAGAAATTAGTGTAGGCTTAGGGGAGAGAAAAATCGTGTATCTTCCAAACTGTAGCTTCTGCTTTGGATCCGTCTGAAGATATGGCTTCCGGGGTCCTCCACCTCCCCTCAACCCTTCCATTAATTATTAGAGGATTCTGCATAGAGATTGGTTATTTGTATTAAAATAGAAGTGTGCAAAATACAAAATGCCCTAAATTATCACAATCAGTAACTCTAATTGGTATCAATTAAGACCTTGAATTCTTCCCTACCTAAAATTAACCTTTTACTGTCAGAAAATATTTCTGAAGCAATATGCAAACCATTACCATCTTATGAGCTTGTGAAATACTGAAGTGTTTACTAAAGCATTTTCTTTTCCAAATTATATCTTCTACTAAGTGAATTCTTTATCTGATATTTTGTGTTAATCGAATAATATGTACATTTACATGTACAATGTGCATACACAGACATAGGTAAAATTCATAGCTTTCCTAAATTGCAAATTCAATTATTTCTGTGCTAGTTCCAAACTTCCTGTTCACTATTTAGAAGCCTTCCTGCAAGACACAAAATCCATTGTGCAATATTTTTTTTTTACCAGACTGCAGGAGTGCAAAAGTATACACTGTTTCCTTCAAAAATGGAATCATCATTCACAGATGTAGATGTGTACTTGTTATGCCAAGATGAGACAGATGTGGTTCTATTCACTCAGGGACAGGTGCTACGGAAAAAGAGATAAAACATTTGTAGAAAGTGTAAGCAACTGCATCACTGTTGCTAAATAAATAAACTCTCTGCCAAAAAAAAACTTTATTGCTTATTTCTCCTTATTTCTCCTGAATGTTTATTTTAAGATCTGGGGGAGCTAAGCTCTATTCAGTTTTATTTTCCTGCATTGGTCAAAAATGTAGAGTATGTACATATGTGTTTGAACATGTTCCACAAGAATAAATGGCACAGGCAGCCCCACATGCCATTTTATACTAATATTAATTACTATAAAGCAAGCTCAACCCCTGACATACACACCCACAATTTGACACCCTTAACTTCTGGCAAGATCATGTTCACAGTCCTTGTGAAAGAAAACAGTTTAAAATGAGGGCCATGAAAGCACTAGGTGTTTTGGAAGGAAAATCCAACTTCCTATTCTTTTTCTGAGAAACATTTTGGTGAGCTACAGACTAAGAACAGTACCGGGAGCAGAAATGTGCAGCTGCTAGGCTAGGGCAAGGAAACAGAAGATGATTTTGATTTTAAATATTCGTATTAATTCTGACTCCAAAAGAAGGATCGGCTGGGAATCAGCAGCTGGAAGAGGGAAGGCGAGTGGAAAAGATGATTTTGATTTTAAATGTATTTAATCATAATGCAAAGTGGAGAAAGAAGGAGATCTGCAGCTGGGCCAAGGAAGGCAGAGGGCTGAGCTGGAATCTTGTCTTTCTTTCAAATACGCAGCTTTGGCTTTATTGGAACCCAGGGGGGACCAGGAAACTTGTGAATACATAGAAAGATTTTACAGCTTGAGGGGCTGCAAATAGAAAGCTCTGCCTCCCCATGTTGACGTTAAGGAAATAAAATGATAATAAGGATAGTTGGTAAATATAATGAGATTAATCCCAGGATTGAAAAAGCAGCAGAAAACTCAAAAAGTGTTGGCTGTGGAGTGCTCTAATGAAAACAAACATCCTGATTATCTGATAGTTATCTCTCCTGTAAAAGAGTTTTGTTGTCATTCTTTAAGAATTAGGAAACTAAAACTACGGTGATCGTTGAAATTACAGTGAATATAATGTACTTTCTCAGATGATGATTTTAAAGGTAGTTTAGGGGCTCTCAGAACATTATGTCAATACAGTTGGGGCTTGGTAAATGTTTGTGGAATGAAAATAAAAATCAATAAATAATCATTAACCCAAATTTTAGATATGGAAGGACGAAACATGTACTGAACCTACAGTATTCTCTGAAAGCTCTTTTGTGTATTGGCTTATTATTTTGTTATTTGTCTCACAAAACAAAGTGTCAAGAAAAACTCAATTGAACTTTTTTGGGTTTTTTTTTTTTGGTATTCTGAGTAATGTGGGTTTAAAGTATGAAATTTCCACCTCACACCAATGATATTTAATTTACGATTTAAGAAAGCCAGAAGATACATGTAAGTGTGTGTTGATAGTGCCCATAATGTGGGAAGATGTTTAAGGGGATAATCTCAACCAAGGAATCATTTGCTTTTAATATGAAAAGGTAAATATAACATACATTTCATACTGCCAAGTTGAAAGAATCTTTGTTCTGCTTAAGGTTATTCGATATTTTGAGATTCTTTATTTTATTTTAGTGAAAAGTGACTTCTTTTTAGGCCCAACTTCTATTTCCACAATGATAATCCCTTGAATACAATAGACAGTTTGTCAATAACAGGTCCTGTCTTAATTTTTGACAAATAAAAAATTCATCTTAGAACGCAGTTAAAAGACTGTTTAAACATCCATCCACAGAATTATCAACATTCTAAAATAGGCGGTGGTGGTTGGGTTGCAGAGTGGGAGGAGCCTTGCACAAGAATCTGTCTTTAATTTTTTTTAAGTCAATTTTGCTCACCAGGTGGGGGCTTTATCCATGCTTTTCAAAGCTTGACCAATGAATCCAGCTCAATACAAATATTTCCCTTTGTGGGCAGAATAGTCAAAGCCTTAACTGGTTTAGATCCGAGTAAGAGATTTTACTTTGTCTGAATGCCAGAAAGCATACAAAAAACAATTATCAAGGGCATAAAATTCATCTTTGTATCCATCACGAAGCACTGAGGAGCAATGGATATCCATTGTTTAATGTCATTCTGTGTATTCTTAGCAGATTTCTAATTCTAAATATGCGATTTTGTTTTATTTTTTTGACAATTTCTGTCAATATAAGTCCTGAAAGTGGGTTGTATTTTTCCCGTTCAGTGAAGCTGGAAGAAGCAAGTATATAAAAAAATACCGTTACTTCCTTACATTTATATTTTGTACAACCCAGCATTGATTTGCTCCTTATTTAAGCAACATTTTCTTGATAAATTAAAAAAGCAGCAATAGCTATTACTGCAGGCTATATACAGCCTCTAATATCACTTAAGCATATTACAGAATATAATATCTGGTACTTAACGACTAACTTGCATATGAAAGCTCACATAATGTCTCATAAAACCCTTAAAATGGCTTCAGTTTAAGAGTCTCTTTAAAAAAAAACACCTTCAGGGAATATTGTAAATGAAGTAGCACTCCAGCCTTGGAAAAAAAATTCACACACTTGCAGAAATTTTTAATATAAATTGAACACATTAAAAATTAATTTTGCATGACCATTTCGCATTGCAGTGCCAATGCGTAGTTAAGATAAGGCCTTAACTCTTCTTTGTTTAAAGTAACATGGAAGCTCTTTGCTTTCTCTCTTTGCTTTCATCTGTACATAATTATTATTTTCATTAATCAGAAAATGGACCCCCATTTTCCTATTCTGACAGCCTCAGCTGGAGTTGACGGAAACCCTACCTGAGTCACCAGGGTAACTTAACCATAAACTTCTAGAAAACTCATTAAAGAAAGGTGTGAGGTGACAATTAACCAAGGCAGTTTCCATCATCCTTCCCTTTTTTAAAACTGAGGGGCTTGGGAGAAAAGCTTACTCATCAGAAAAGTAGCTTTGCCCTGAGAAGTAAATCTGCACTGCTTTGCCATCACTCCCCTCTTCCCTGACCGCTGATTTGTCTCTTCTTATTTGGTTTCAACTGAATGGGCTCTCTTTGACGATTTGTGTGGCTTTTAACAGGAGCATTAAAAAAGTAACCCGATGTACATTTTCTGTTATGATGTTTATTTTTTGATGGAAATTAAAAGGGGCAAAAATAACCGCCAGTTACACCTTTTTGTTTATGTGCAGATTTTTTTTTTTTTTTACTAGTCTCACAGCCACAATTTTCCAACAAAAAATTCCCAAAGAGGGCATCAGTTGCAATAAGACGTTGACAAATGTCTATCTCTGCAGAGAGCTGGTGTTGTATAGATCTGACATGCTGTAGTTTTCTGTCATTCCGGACGACGTGAGCAGCTAGTGCATGATGCCAGTGGGAGCTCAGAGGGAGTCGCTGGGGTGATTCACAGATTACATCTCAAGTGATCAATTTTAAAAAGGTGGGGAAGGAGCTGACCTAAGAAAGTGTCCTAGACCTTGGGTCAAAGGTGCTATATAAATCTAGCAAACAAAGAAATAAACCCAGAGCACATGTTCCTTAAAGAAGCTTGCATCCTATCCTTTCATTGTTCGAATCAGAGATTTTACTGTGCAAATCTTAAAAGCCGAAAATAAAATAAGAAATCTCAGGCTTAGTTCAGAATCTATGGTTTAACTTACTGGGGTAGGGATAGATAGTTTTGGGTCCGGGGACCAGTTTTACAAGAGTATTTTCTTAGCTTTCTTAAGCTTCCAGAAGACCTTGTGAAATATTACAAAACGTATCCCCTAGTTCTCTCCTAGGACTTATGCTCCACGTTAATACCATTTATAAGATACAACAATGAGACAGACTCTGAAGCTATTGAGAAGACATGCATTGCTCACTGCCAAAAAAGGTATTAGACTGGTGGTATCTTATCTTGGAAAAAAAATCATCCCAACTGTAAAAATGTAGTGAAGCCAATCTGTCTGGAAGAATTGGAAAGAACTATCCAACTGCTTGCAGACACATACAACACTTTCTAAGAGCCTCACCTAACACAATCTTTATGTTACACACCAAGCATGGTGTACTGTAGATTTGTTTTCAGAAACCTGCAGCCTTATTTTCCATTGAAATGTTTCCAGTCAGACAGACTTCAACCATTGGTTATTGCAATGCAAGAAACAATCCCCTATACTGTAACTGCATTCACATGAGTCGAGTATGTTTTCCCCCATTTTTTAATTGGAAGGTTATGAACAGGATAAAGACTGTAAGAGCTAGACATTTTTTAGTCCTGGATGAACAGAGTCATGCAAAGTCCCCAAATGTACCAAATTTAGATATGTACAAAAGAAAATACAAAAATCTATTGAGAAACATCCTTCTTTGGGGTTTTAGTAATTCTCAATAAACAGCCATGTAAACTTACTTTCTCTCTCATCTCTCTCTCTCTCCCTCCCCCTCGGTCTCCCTCTCTCTCTCTCTCTCTCTCTCTCTCACACACACACACACACACACACACACACACACACACATGCAATCAGTGGCAATCCATGAAGTCCAAACTAGAAAAGAGTCATGTCAAATTATCTCAGCCTTCCTAGAGGATATCTTTGAATAATCACCTGGTACTAACATGCTCAGCTGCTACTAGAAGCAATGGAGATACAAGTATCTATAAGGTCAAAATAAAGTTAATTTTTTATTGAATTATTACTTTATAGTGTTGAATCCACAAGGAAGTCAAAGAAGTCAGATACCCAAAACCTAATTGGATACCAACACCCAGAATAATCCAGTTTTCACATAAAGCTGTGCAAAACAAGTAGCAATCCTTTAGAATTATTTTGGATCTCTCAGTAAGTAACTCCAAATAGCTATGGAGCTACTAAGGCAGAAATGCAACCCTATGTTCCCAAATGCCCTCCCTATTCTGCAGCTTCTAGGATCATATGAATTAGGCAAAAATGATGACATAATAAGCATGACATGTGTTTACCACTTCCACATTTCTGCAAGCTTATATATGTAACCACAAACACATACTTTTATTATATAAACAATAATAGAAATTCTCTCCAATAGAAAATTTTCATTAAAACATAAATCATAAGATCAAAAGTGATACATCTATACAGACATTATCATATGTCCCAAGCTGCATTCTCTCTCTTTAAACAAAACATAACCTCTAGTTACCTTCTTTCCTAATGGAGGTTATTTTTTTGCTTCTCTTCAAAATTGTAAGAAAATTTAGGCCTTGACCAGACATAATAGGGTATAGAAGAATGGGAAGAGATGATGAATGAACACACAGAGGTCATTTTGTAAATCTGTCCCTCCTCCAATTTTCTATGATTCACAGTCGATAGGAACGTGTTATAGGCAGAGTTGTGTGCCCCTTGAAGTTCATATTTTGAAGTCCTAACCCTCAGTAACCCAGAACGTAACCTTATTTAGAAATAGGGTCATTGCAGATGTAATTAGTTTTGAAATTAGTTTTGATTAGGCCATACTGGAGTAGGGTGAGCCCCTCAACCAATGTGACTAGTGTCCTTATAAAAAGAAGTTTGGGTGGGCACACACACACACACACATACACACAGAATGTCATGTGAACAAGACAGCACAGATAGAGGTTATATGTCTACAAGCCAAGGAATGTCAAAGATTGCCAACAAACCACCAGAAGCTATGGAAAAGGCATGGGACAGATTCTTCCTCACAGCTCTCAAAGTAAAAAAACCCTGACAATGCCTTGATCTCAGGCTTCCAGCCTTTGGAACTGTGACATAATGAATTTCCGTTGTTTACGAACCACCACCACCACCACCCCCCTGTTTGTGGTACCCTGTTACAGCAACCCTAGGAAACTAGCACAGGAGGTTTCCATCGTGAGTTTCTGGGTTTACTGTCCAATGAGGCCTTATCATAATAACAGAGCACAATAGCAACCTAAGCCTTTATGAAGGACCTCCTATCCCATGAACACCTGAGAGGTGCATGTTAACAGTGTGGAAGGCATCCAAAGAAGCAACCCAAGTGTCCATTAATGCATGAGTGAATAAAGAGGATGTGGTATATAGAGAGAATGGAATATTACTCTGACATAAAAAAGAATGAAATCTTGCCATGTGCAACAATATGGATGGACCTAAATGCTATTATGCTAAGTGAAATAAATCAAAGAAAGACAAATACCATATGATTTCACTTATATGTGAAATCTAAAAAAACAAGTAAAAAGCAGAATCAGATCTATAAATATAGAGAAAAAATTGATAGTTGCTAGAGGCGAACCAGTTGGGGGGGATGGGCAAAATGGGTGACCGGGAGTGGGAGATACAGGCTTTCAGTTATGGAATGAATACGTCATGGAAATACAAGATACAGCATAGGGTTTATAGTTAGTGGTATCGCAACAGTGTTGTATGGTGACAGATGGGAGCCGCACTTGCTGTAAATATAGCACAACATATAGACTTGCAGAATCACTGTGTTATACACCTGAAACTAACATAACATTTTGTGTCAACTATATTTCAACAAAATATATAGAAAGTAAAAATAAATAAAAACAAAGAAGCAACTTAAGAAAATTAACATGGGTTACGGAAAGACAGCAATAGTACAATAATAGTATAAAACTCAACAAATGAAATGTTTGTTTGTCTGTTTGCTTGCTTTTTCCAGAGCTTTTGTTTATAGAAGAAGCAAGAGTGACTATACACATCAGGAGCAGAAGTTCAAGTTGTCCACTGGGAAAGGACAGAGTTCACATTTGAGTATTTAATACATACTTGTTACATGAAAAAGTGAATGAATAAGCAATATCCAGCAAAGCTTCAGAGAGGAGGTAAAACTTTAGGCACTGATGGTCCTGAGTGGGTAACAGCTTATTTTACACAAAGCTAAATCAAAGCAAAAATAACATTTTACCCAAATATGTTGTAGTGGTAAATTTCTGAGTAGAAAAAAAAAAAAAAAAGATTTAGAAGAATTCCACAACCTTTGGAGAGAAGTTGTATCATACAAAATATAAAACTTGTTATCAATATTCACAATACACTGTGGCCTAATTATATAATCTCATTTATTTTTAAATTTTCATAAAATATAATATACATAATACTTGATGATGTGGATTCTTGGAATGATTCTCAATGCTAGCATGTTATGAGACGGGATACATGCACTTACGTGTTCTTTGAAAGAGAGAATGTTGATCATACCAGACAGGGTAGCATGATCCAATTTTCCTTTCAAGGCTTACCTGATATTTGATTTCTCTATAAAGGCAGATTATATATATGTGACACACACACACACATACTTGTATACATATGCATCCATCTGTATGGACATAGGCAACATGTGAAAACAATCTGGCAACAAAAGGATGCTTTTTAGGTCCAATCTGGAGTGCTTTCCCTACCCCAAGGGGCCTGCTAAGGAAAAAGGAGACCTAGCTCTCTTCTTGCTCCAGCAAACCATGGTGAAAGGACTGCATGTAGTTATTAACAGGATCAACGTTCTGTTTCCCTTCTCGCTTTCCTCTTTTAAGGTCATTATAGATATGGGAAAGCAAAATAAATCAACCCTTCTCTTTAATTATTCAATGGGTTATAAGGAGTTCCATGAAGAGAAATAGGAAAATAAGTAGGTTGGATGTGGGATAGGATTCATGGTAGATAATGGTTCCTACTCATTGGAATCATATCACACTCCGTACTCCACGGTACCAGGCAGGAAACTTGATCATAGAGATGAACCAGGAAGCAGCTATAGTACCTCCACACAACATAAGACATTCCTATATTATAAATAAAATGATAATACAGTATGAATATGATTGCTTAGTGACTAATGGCCTAAACACGGGTTTAGGCTATGACCTATGTAAAAAATTTTTGGCATTTAATGCAGAATACACACGAGTATTTCCTTGCTTTAAAACTTAAAAAGTGGATGCCCATTAAGCAGAAACATCAAAATCAAGTTCAGATGGAAACCAAAAGCATGTCATTCTACCTGAGATTTTAGTTGTATTAAAATACTGCTGTTGCATTGACAGACACATTATACAAAACACAGCAAGATAAGGAGGAAAAATGCTTAGAGGAAAGACAAAATGCCTTGTCTATATAAATATATGGATAATTCACACACACACACACACACACACACATCAATGGTTCTCTAACTGTAAAGCTCTGTCGGCTAACTGCCAGGGACAAACTACTGGCAATTATTTTCCAAAAACGGGAAAAAAGAATTATACTAATTTGATGAGAGATTAATGGCATTATGTTTAGCATTAACTAATCTTAAATATATTATTCACCTTGTAAATATTGTCACAAGCCTCCCTACACCATAAATATTAAAACTTAAAGTCATTCTATCACTTATATCTACTTAACGGTTTATCCAACTCTCCGGAATTACAGAAGATAGACCTTTTTGAAAATAGCTTCACATTTTTGTTTCATGATAGCATTTGAACCACAAAGTTAATTCAAACTTGATCTTAACAATCTTACATAGAATATCAGATTTCTTCTTATCCAAAGGCTTCAAGGGTTTCTACGTGCTAAACAACAGACACCGAAGGAAAGCATTAGAACGTTCGTCCTTCGTGAGAACAGCCAAAATGAGGACTCATCAAAGACTCACCTAATTTGAAGGCCTGCTCTTACTGGTTGTGTATATGCAGTTGAAATGGAAACATCTGCCATAAGTGAATTACGATCCCCTGTAAATGTTCTGTCCTCTTGAGTTTCAAAACTTACAAACTGAGAGAATAATGATTGCTTGGTTTATCTCTCACCTTAGCTGTTTTTTTTCTTTCCTTTTAAAATTAATTTGACACATTACATTCAAAAAAAGAATTCTGAAACTTTAGGATATTTTCCCCCACACATGTTTTTGAACACAGTGAAAACCAGGATTACCCACACGTTATAACTTATAAGGCAAAAGGGCTTGGTAAACCATATACTATTTCTTATCAAAGGACAGAGACTCCACTTCATTTTAGACTGGGATACTATGAAGAACGTGTCTTCACTTTTTTTTTTTTTTTTTCAGTGCAAGCTACCTGCACTTACTGAAAGAAACATTTCAGGCTGAAATGCATCCTGGAAACTAGCATCAGAACAAGTATCTAAGACTCGGGAGTTGAGAAGGGGGTAAAACAATAATAACAAAAGTAGATTCAAAGTGCTTACAGTTCACAATTCAACCTCCATAACAGTGCCTTGTTATGTCTAACATTTTTTGTTTTTTATTCCCTCCATCTCTCCATCTGCCCACCCACCCTCCTTTTGCTAAGTGCAATACACTCATCTGCCTCAACTAGTGGGTCTTAACCTTGGCTGCACATTACAATTACCTAGAGAACTTAAAAAATAAGATTCAGGGGGCGTCTGGGTGGCTCAGTTCATTAAGCATCTGCCTTCGGCTCAGGTCATGATCCCAGGGTCCTGGGATCGAGCCCCAAGTTGGGCTCCCTGCTCGGCGGGGAGCCTGCTTCTCCCTCTGCCTCTGCCTCTCCCCCTGCTCATGTTCTCTCTCTCTATCTCTGTGTCTCAAATGAATAAATAAAATCTTAAAAAAATAAAATAAAATACAGATAACTAGGGCAGGGCTTAGGTTTGGATAGTTTTAAAAGGGCCTCAGGTGACTCCAGTGTTCAGTCAGTGAGGAGAACAGCTGTACTAAACCAATGGTTTCCAGACCTAGCTAATAACCAGAAGCACCTGGGAGCTTTTTAAAAGCGCAGAGCCCTTTGCTACTCTACCCCACCCTCTTTCCTATCTATGAAATGAAATTGGAACCTCCAAAGTATCAAGTGTTTGTGTTTATTAGCAACTCCTCTATTATTTTCATGGATGAACAGCTTTGAGAACCACTGAATGCACATTATAATTCAACCAAAGAGGGGGCGGGAAAAGGAGTTCTGGTCAAACCTATTTACATTGCATCAGAATGAGGTCTTATTTTACCTGAATTTCATGGTGAAATCGTCTATGTTCTTATGTATCCATTCAATAAATGCAGGTGTTTGGACCATGGTGCTAACTCCCACATAGGCTTCAAGGGACCTATCTTCTGAGAACCTCACTGTAGCCTCTCTACACTGAGTTGGCTACTCTCATCTCTCTGTTCCATTGCTCTTATACCCACTCGTCATAGACCGGATCACCATGGATGTTTGCATGTCCAATCTGTATACATTCCTGAAGAGGTACTATGCCTTATGTATGCTAGCAGTTTACCATGTGCCAGACCCTGAAGTGAGTGCTCTACATGCATTATCTCTGTGAGTTTTCTCAGAGCCTTAATTTCCTCATCCATAAAGTGGGCAGTGGGACATCATTTTTTGCCAGTTTGAATAAGCTCATTCCAAACTGATGGGAGCCTTCTCTGTTAACACTAAAATGTTATCTAAAATGAGGCCTGGGACCTCCAAGGTTGAGGGACGTGAGGACAAGAAAACAGTGGGTTAGATCCCTCAAAGATCTCTTGTCTGCATCTTTGGCAAAAGTCTAACTGCTGTACAACAAACAAAAAAACGTAAGGGAAGAATTTTACCCACTTAAAGCAGGAGGATTCTCACTTTTTCTCAAACCCAGTGGGAACTTATACTATGGTTACATGCCTTGGAAATTTGGACCTATCTTGAGTAGTTCGCAAGTTCTCAAGCGAACTACTCAAGCTAACCAAGGAGCCAGTCCATTCAAGAGAAAAAGAGAGTTCACTTAGAGAATTGTTTTTCTCATTTTGAGTTCTAATTTATTTATTATTTGAATATATTTATTTATAATTATATATATTTAATGTTCACGCATATTTAATAAAATCACCTTTTCTATCAAATGCCCATTGAGAAATACTGCTTTTATCCCATGCTCACAAGTCATGAAACAATTATATTCAGATTCCCTGTATGATTTTTTTAAAACAGGATTTTTTTAAAAGATTTATTCATTTGAGAGCGAGCGAGAGAGAGAGAGAAGGCAGGGGGAGGAGTAGAGGGAGAGGGAGGGAGAGAATTTTAAGCAGACTCCTGCTAAGGGTAGAGCCCAAACAGGGAGCTTGAGGCAGGGCTCAATCTCACCATCTTGAGATCTCATGACCTGATTCAAAACCAAGAGTCCGACACTCAACCCACTGAGCCACCCAGGCACCCCTGGGTTCCCTGTATGATTTTTTGACTGCAGTGTCTTCTTTACAACTAGAACCACTTTTCAGAGAACTTAGAGCTTTCCAAAGTACCTCATCTCCACTTCCATATAAACTGCTTGAGATGTAGGACTTTTGAATCTATGTACAATACTGCTGCTGGATATATTACACTGAGCCACAAGAACCCACTAGAGAGACACTAGGACAGTTGCATATTTCATTTTCCCTGGGTGTGAGGTCTTGTAAAAATATAAAAACCCAGGCCTTATTCTCTGGAATTCTGATGTTTCTCAGGTGAGGATGGCAAGTATGTTGGCTGGTGACTTGTCAGGGGAAGAGTGTAGCTCAGAAATAGAAAAATACTCAGTCACTGTGGAAAAACCATAAGCTAGATTTCTCTAGAAGTAAGATTTCCAGTCCCCTAAAACAAAGAAATATTGAGAAAACTCTTCTATATGACCCCAATTTAATAAAAAATATATTCTAAGAAAATACTACTTACAGAGGCTTACAATTAATTCATTAAGTATAGGGAACTACCTGGGCACTTGCATTTCAAAGTCACCTAATTTTAAAAGAATCCCCAAGTCTCTCTCACTTTCTCTCCTCCCTCACCGCCCCCCCCCCCCTTTTTTTTTGCCACTGCAGGGCGATATTGAAGCTAGTGATTCTCAAAGTGTGATGCCTGGGGCAGCAGCTTCAGCACCACCTGGAAACTTTTTAGAAATAAAAATTCCCAAGCCCACCCTAGACTGACTGACTCAGATTCTGCCAGTGGGGCCTAGCCCTGTGGGGGTTAACAAAACCCTTCAGGTGCTTCCAGTTCCTGGATTTTGAGAATGTTCTGGTACAAACCAATTTGGGCAGATAGCATCTTTCACAGTTTAATAGAAATGTACAAGACAGAGGCATAACCTCCTTCCCTTGGTGACTGCATTTTAGCACCCAACTCAGAGCTTTTTCTACCTCCTTAATCAGAAAGGATGGAGAAGAGCGTGGGGTGTAAAGCCATCATTATGCTAGTGCAGCTAGCCAAGCAGACTCCAAGTCACAGCTACCTGAGGGTCTGCTCTCGCTACAGGTACATTCAGTAGGCACAGCAACATCCGTTTCCTTGTGCCTAATCTAAATCCTCCTTCTGGAAATTAAGCTTTCCTCTTTGTTTAGTTTGCAGTGGAAAGGAACAGCTGGTGAGTAAAATTAGTATGAAAAATCTTTATGTACTTAATGTCCATGATTTAAGTCTTTCCTGAGTTTTTTTCTTCAAACTAAAAAAAAAACATTTTTCCTCTTACTACAGTCTCTCTCGAGTGAACTACTATTCTACTATTTAAGCTAGGAAAATCTAAATTAATTATCTATTTTTAAAATCCATAATTCACTTCAAAAGAGTAAAACCATTAAGCCTTGCTATACATAAAAATTGCTGCATGCTCAGGAGATAAATACAGACAAAAGCTTTCCAAGGGAACACAGATGATGTCCAAAATATGTCTGCTTTTCACAGATTCCCACTGTATAGTTAACATTATATCAAGGTTAAAGTTTAACACATTCACACTTTTTTATTTTTTCTATATTTTGCTCATGTTTAGGAAAAAAAGAAGGAAAATGCATATTCTTGGAATATTCTGCTAGCACCCACTTCCCTCTGTTGGGAAAGCACCCTAATTTTGTGCTATTACTACTTCACAGTTCTCATTCTTGTGCCTTAAGTGGTTCTGACCTCACCCCTGTTCCAGGTGTGGCTGTATAATTCAGACCACCAATCAGGTTCTGCCTCCTCCCACCCATGCTGTTTGGATCAGAGATAAGCACTTCCTCCAATTCAATCCAAAGAGAGACCGTAAGATTAAATTCCCTGACTTTCTTGTTTAAAACTTTGCGGAAGGGACACTGTTTTTTAGCTGGAATGGTTGAGAGAATGGGCTATGAGTTTAGAGTCTAGATTTGGCCCCTCTAATTGGTGAGCCTACCGGCAATGGAAACAATAAAGTAAACCTCTAAGAGTTGGAAAGACACTTAAGAAGGCCCAGGAATTTCAGCCGTAGAGCCGATTAGGACTGAACTTTTCAGGTAAATGAGCCAATATTTTTATTCTTTTTTTAAGCAAATTTATTTTTTTATATTTTTATTTTTTTAAGGATTTTTGAGAGAGAGAGAGAGCATGAGAGAGAGCATGAGCCGGGGTGGGGGGAAGGGGAGAGGGAGAGGGAGAAGCAGACTCCCTGCTGAGCAGGGAGCCGGCTGCAGGACTCAATCCCAGGACCCCAGGACCATGACCGAAGCCAAAGGCAGACGTTCAACTGACTAAGCCACCAGGTGCCCCTTTTTAAGCAAATTTATATTGTATTCTCAATCACTTATAACCTAACGAACGTGCAGGGCATTGTGACTAATTGTTTTATGAAAAAGAAAGGCGAAGAAATCAACAAGGACTCTAGGTTTTTGGCATGGGTAATGGGGTAGATGGTGGTTCTTTTCCCTGAGATTCTGACAAAACTAAATAGAAGGACAGGTTGGGTGAATGTTGTATAGGGGTGGGTGGTATGGATAGAAATATGTTTGGTTTTGAACGTTTTTATTAGACTATATCTGTGAAACATTTATAAGGAAATGCCTGTGGGTCATTGATTATGTAGGTGTATACTTCCTATAAGAGGTCTAGGCTAAATGTGGGTATTGGGGAGTCATTGAGATGTATATGGTAGCTGGACTTATGAAAGGCCAGAGCGTAGAGGGTGTCCAACATTTATTAAGCCCTATTTTTATCTCCATAACATCGAATGGCTCAGGGAAAGTAAGATAATGACAGAAAATTTAGTTTGAGTTGACAGCCGGAACTCATCAATGGAATGCACTGGCAAAGCAAGGTTGCTGTAGGTGGCAAAGTGACAGATAAAGAAGCAAAGATGAACACACATCATTCTTTTAAGAATCTTGGTTGGAAAAAGATAGTACTCTTTACCTAAACATGTTTGCATAATTAGAATAGTATCGCTGTTTGACTCCTGATTCTTTGTATGGGTTCAAGGGTTCTATTACCACTTTTACTTTTGCTGCCAAAATTGTCTGTTGCCATTTTAATTTAACGTTACTTATTAAAATGTGGGAGTAGTGTCCAAGCAGATGGTTGTCAGTAAACTGATGACTACAGTTATGGATTAGTGTCCAAATACAATACTCAAAACTTGGTACACTACATAGTTTCCTGAATGTGACTGCCAAAATAAATCTGGCCTGGAAAATAATTTTGAGGATTTTCCCCTCTTGCTTAAATTTTCTTCAGTATTTTAAATTAAAGATAAAAAGCTGAGGCTGTGTGCATATAGACAAACCACAGTATTCGTTTAATACATCTGTAGACTTTCCTGATAATCTTATTTAAGAGAAAATATTCCAGTGCAAGTCTCATGTAAACTCCAATTCCATCCAACATGTTTCTTTTCCAGAAAAAAATCTGAAACCACTGTAATGTACTTACTTACTGTATTGTTGTTGATGGAGTCTTAAAGTGAATTCTCACTTGTATTCATTTTACCTTATTTGACAATTCTTGTATTCAATGACCAAAATAGGTACTAGAGTCTTTCCTGTCTCCCATCTCTAACCATAGCTACTCCTTTTTTTAAGATTTTATTTACTTGAGGGAGAGAGACAGGCAGAGATAGAGCACAAGCAGGGAGGAGAGGGAGAAGCAGGCTCCCCGCTGGGCAGGGAGCCCGACATGGGACTCGATCCCAGGACCCCAGAATCATGACTGGAGCCAAGGCAGATGCCTAATTGACTGAGCCACCCCAGCGCCCCATAGCCACTCCTTTGGTTCATCTCTTAGCAGAAGACAAGTTGTCTTTTATTTGGGAAAAACTGTCACTAGGTCCTCAGTTCCCACAAAGACCTACCCCCTACTCTTGCTGCCTGGAAAAACAAGAGGAATTAACAATAAATTGGCTGAGGCTGGAGTATTTTCTAGCAAATACAATCTCTAATACACTGCTGTTGTAAATCTATCAAATCCTTGATATTTATGAAGACTTACCTGAGAGATAAGCAGTCCCCCTAAATCCTCTAAAATTTACTCAGGATTAAGTTAAACCAGCAGAGAGTTATATCCTTAAATAATAGTTCTCCACCCATGCCTTTACCTAGTGGTATTTTCCTGGTATGGTGTCACTGGACAGTGTTGAGGGGCACTGGAGGAAACAGCCTGATGTAGCTGAGGGCTCTGTCTGAGATAAAGGTGTCAGTGAGGATGATTTTCATCCTGTTACACAGTGTTCTTTTTATAAGGACTCCAGGGAGAAATTTTTTTTCTGGCTTTAACACCAGCAAAAGTCATTCTCATAAGCATTTGGCTTGTTTTTATCTTACGGACCGTCCCATTTTGGCTTTAAGCAGAACTAATATGTTGTTTAAGATACCTGGCGGCAGAGAGGTCAGGAGGAGGTCAGGCTGTCTTCTCTGTAGTGAATTAGCGACATTCATTCATTATCTTTCCAAGTCCTCATTAAAACAGCTTTAATGTGGTGACCATTTGATGGTAGACATACGCTTTAATCTTGTGAATATCAAACCCACCTGGGTTACATTTCCTGTTAGGGACAGAAGCAGGTTAATTTGATATTTTAACTCCTTCATCGGCAGCACTTGTGTAGGAATCAAGCTCACTAGTCACGTGAATTTGGCTCAAATGGTCTATATAGAGTCCTAATTTATTAGCTTCTGTCTTCAAATCTCCACTTGCTTAAGACACTTTTAATCATCTGTTTAATTTTGCACCTTATCTTTTTTTGCTCTGATATATTATTTTTCAGGTTCCTCTTTAGGCCTGGGTATGCCCTATTTTTCTTCCTCATCTGACCTAGATTCAAATTTACACACTGTGAAATAGCTAATAAATTCCCATTAAGGTTGTAAAAGGTGAAGGTTCAACCAGTGTATAAGTCATCAAATTCTCATGTAAAACGGAATGATCCTTGATATTAATAGCTTGGCAAAAGTATGCTACAGGTCCTTAGGATTTTATGAAAAAAGATTTTAAGTCATTTGGTTGAGGGCAACCCACCTACTCTAAAATGACTTGAGCATTTCTACAATTTCCACATCACCTAGGGCATGTCTCCCCTCTCCTAATTAATCTTAAGATATAATCTTTCCCTGGAAGTCTGCCCATGGTTCTGTCTTTACCTGTACTCATTGTATGATGTTTTCTTTGTGTGCATTTGTCTTTGAGGCTGGACATTAAAAGGGAAAGTTTCTGTTCGTGTTCGGGTGGTTGGAGTCTAGGGAAAGTGGGACAGGAAGCCCCATTGGGAGGTTTTTTCTTTCCCCCCTCTCCACAAGCAATAGAGAGTATTACAATGATTTACAGAGACACGTTGAAAGTAAATTATGTTGTAAACGCCTGTCCCTTGGGCCAGCTAAGAATCACAGGAAAAAAATGTAAAAAGTTTGAAATTCCCAACAGCAAAGGTTGACAGGAAAATATGGTTTTGTTTTTCTATGAGTAAAAGTAACTTTTATGTTGTGTTTTCCCATGAGAAATTATAAACTTTCAAAGGAATTTCAGCCTCTTGCATGCACATATAAGAGCAATTTATCTGGTACTGCCCCAGTGAAAACACTCTTAAGACTTTAAAGCTGTTAGAAGTGGGGCTGAATTTCTTCAAGACCGCTACTTCTTATTTGTCCTTACTGTCTCCTCTTGTCAAAACATTTACTCAGACTTCGAAGAGTTGCAAGTTGGCAACATGTTAATAATATGAAAATGCATTTGTGCAGCCCATGTGGCTGCAATTTTTATATATATTCATCACTTATTTAATGAATAATGAATCCTTTACAGTAGCTAGGCGACACAGAAGGATATGCAGCAAAATGAAATGAGAACTTGTCAATCTAAGATACTGCAAGTGTTGCCAAGGTAGCTTTGCCCCTTTGTAGCCTATTTGAGGCTCACACAGGACCCTCTCAGTGCCCTGCCTTCCTCTTCTTCCCTCCTAATGAGCAGCAGCTACAGAAATTCTACAGCAAGGTGGGTAGCTGAAATCACTCATGGCAATTCTGTGATTCTGAACAGTTTTTATTCCCGAGATATAAAGATGGACCCTTTAAATCTCATTCTTCTTCAGTGTCTCAATTTAGAGATTATTCCAAATGATTTTTATTAGAAATTCAATTTTTTAATGGCATGATAACAGAAGTAAGTAAAAGATGCCCTAACCTGCTACTCAGCCTTGTCTGCAGCTAAAACTGATCATTCGATTCTTTGGCCATGTGGCTTAGCACTGGCTTCTTTTCATCCCAGACATTCTTGGTTTGACTCTTTGTCCCCACCCCCTCTCAAAATCCCTCCTTGGCTGAAGGTCCAAGTTTTCTCTAGTGTTTATAAACTCTTCCTTGTCAAAATACCAGATAGTTGTTTCTCCCCTGGTGGGGTGGTTTATCTAAGAGATGTCATTTCAGGGACTAGGAGCAGACAACGGTAACTCTCCTCTCCCTACCTGCCCTTCCAGCATTTGCGTCAAAACTAGGGTGTGCCTTTAGTCTCCATCCCATGTAGCAGTATTTTCAGGGACGTCATTCCCTTTAGAAGTCAGAATCGTTCTAAAGTTCCTCTAAGTGTTGCCACAAAACCTTGGTAAACCCATAAACCTTCTAAAGTGCATATGCATTATATTGACTTAAAGGAACGACAGTATCTATGCAAAATATTAGCCTCACAACTTCAGTGATGAATAGAATGAAAGCTAAATCAGCATCATCCTCATTTTCTCATGCTCTGTGAGACACACACAGAAACCCTGCTGCTATGCATTGTTTCTCTCCCCACCCCTTCATTTTCTCTGCCTGTGATAGACATATCCTTATTTATGGATTAACAAGTACGAAGATCATGTCACTTTCTGACATAAATGATAATATACCTTTTCTCCTAGAGATCTATTTAGACCCAAAAAGGAATCCCCATGAAAAGCATCAGATTGAGTTGTTGGCTAAACAGAGCCGCTTAATTAAAATAACACAGTAAAATGCTTTTTAGTAAAGAAAAAGCTTAAAGCCACCGCTTCTTTGCAATAAAGCTGGAAAAGAAATTCCAAATTCCTTCTAGTCATGCAACTTAGATTCACTCCAATGTGACCAGTCAGTCCTGAACTTAGGATAACAAGTTCTAAGGGAAGTAAGGCATGGGGAGTCCTCAGAATCATCTTGAGGATGCCTAATCAATGAAAGCTATTCCTTAATTTCTTCATTGACGATCAGCAAAGGGGCACATTTTTTTCAAATAGAATTTTCCTGCATTTGATAATAACTAATCTAAATCGACTAAATATTTTCTTGAAGTTTATGGTTCTATAAAAAGGATCAGCTATTTTTATAGTAAATGACATTAAACTGCTTAAATTATTGACAGACCCCTGTAAGGATAGATAAATAACATGGAGTGAGTATATCTTGTCTTTGTCCCTGGTCCCTGGAACAAAGCTTCAAAAATCCTTGGAATTTCTTGAGTGATAGAAGTGTCTTTGTTATGCTAATGTAGTGATCCCCCTCCCCCGCCCCCCAGGATAGTTTCAGGATAAAAGCCTTTCACCAAAAAGACCAGCATTGTGCTTAGAAGGTTGGAACCTTCAACCAGGCTTGCTTTCAGATGGAGAGAGGAAGAAGGCTGGAGATTGAGTTCACTCACATGGCCAATGATTTAATTATGCCTAAGTAAGGAAACTCCAGTGAAAACTCTGGACCATTAACTTGGTGGAGCATCCTGGTTGGTAAACACATTGACGTGCTTGGAAATGTGATGTGCCTGGATTCTACAAGAAGAGGGCATAGAAACCCTGCTTTAGGAGCTCCCCCACCTAAGACCTTGCCCTATGCATCTCTCCATTTGGTTGTTCCTGATCTGTATCTTTTATAATAAAACTGTAATCCTAAGTATAATGCTTTCAGTGAGTTCTGGAAAGTTATCTAACTAGAGGGGATTGTAGGAACACAATATATAGCTTGTCAGTCAGGAGTACAAGTGGTACCTAAGACTTGCTGTGATCATCTAAACTGAGGACAGTCTTGTGGAGAGCTTTGCCTTTAACTTGTGGAATCAGGCACAAATGGTTAGTGTCAGAATTGAATTAAATTGCAGAACCCCTAATTGGTGTCAGAGAATTGGGGTCAGAGCAGTGATAAAAATCTTTCTTTTTAAATTTAATTTTGTTTACTTAAGAGTTCAGTTTTTTTTTTTTTAACATTTTTTATTTGAGAGAGTGAGAGACCTCAGGGGGAGGAATGGGAGTAGAGGTACTAGCAGACTCCACACTGAGTGTGGAGCCTGATGCGGGGCTTGATCTCAGGACCCTGAGATCGTGACCTGAGCTGAAAGCAAGAGTCAGACATGTAACTGAGCCACCCAGGTGCCGCCTAATAGTAGAATTTTTTAAAAAATTAGAAGTTAAAAAAATGGAAACAGTAATAGTTAAGAAAGGATTCAGTTATTTCAAGTAATGAAATAGAAAAACACTTTATGAAAGTGTTGAAATAGAGGTTTCTAAAATTTTATGACCTATAAAATGGTTGGGAGCACAATTTAAATTTATAGTTGTCTATATTTTATATAACACATTATATACATTACATATTATATAGTTCTATTAATACCACTATTATGCTAACAAAAATAAACTTCTTTAACTTTAGTTGAATTTTGAGACTCAAGAGGCAGAGAGGGTAATAAGAGAACATCAGGGCAAGTAAATATAGGACCTAGGTGATGTTAGGATTTCTCTAGCATAATGGTATACTTTTACTAGTGCATCCTTAAATTCTTTCATGGCAAAAGAACTGTTTTCTAGCTTATTACTCTGATAATTGAAATGGCCACTTTTTACTTTCCTCATCTGTGAAATGGGAAGAAAGGTCTACTTCCTACTTTTAAAGATTGTTATGAGGATAAAAGAAAATGCTAGTTTGGGGATCCTTTAGAACTCTACCTGTTGTGCAGGGCAATGCCCTGAGTCACTCCATCCAAGAGACCCATCTGTTCCCTGACCACCTCACCATTCAGTCACCTCCTCTGGATTGCTGCTTGCCAATAGCCTTCTTAAATGTCCTACCAATTACTGAACCCAAAACTCTAGTTGTGTTCTGATCAATGCAGAGAACACAAAGTTGTCACTCCCATTCTCCAGAACAATGTATTTCTCCTAATTCTGCCTTGCTTTCATTAACAATTTCTGAACATTTGTATTCACTGTTGATCCACAGAAAGCTTGTGACAAGGAAATTCCCTCAATTCAGTACAATGCCTCTTTTTAAATCTGTATGTGGCTTTTTATTTGTGTTGCAATTCATTTCCTTTGTTTCTGATTTGAGTTCAACACTTTTAAGGTAATCATAAATATAACAAACTTTTTTAGTATTTGTTTCATATGCACTTGGTAACCTGGTTTTATCTCAAAAGGGATAATGTGGTTAGGAAGAACATTGTACTTATAGTTAGAAGCAAATCAAAGAACCAATAAACATTTGTGTTTAGATATGCTAGTTATGCCATTTCAAGATAATTTTGTAGTTAAAATCTTAGGTTTTTATCTATCAACTTGAGATTATAACATCACCCTTGGGGCGCCTGGGTGGCTCAGTCGGTTAAGCGTCTGCCTTCAGCTCAGGTCATGATCCTGGGGTCCTGGGATCGAGTCCTGTGTCGGGCTCCCTGCTCAGTGGGGAGTCTGCTTCTCCCTCTCTCTCTCTCTCTTCCCCCACTGCCCTATCAAATAGATGAAATCTTAAAAAAAAAAAAAAAAAAAAAACCTCAATATATAATGGTGTTTCTATAGGGATCAGATCAAATAAAGGAACCTATTTTAAAATACTCTATAAATTGGAGCACCTGGGTGGCTCAGTTGGTTAAGCATCTGCCTTCTGCTCAGGTCATGATCCCAGGGTCCTGGGATCGAGCCCCACGTTGGGCTACCTGCTCAGCTGGGAGCCGGCTTCTCCCTCTGCCTGCTGTTCCCCCTGCTTGTGCTCTCTCTCTCTGTCAAATAAATAAATAAAATCTTTAAAAAATACTCTATAAATGGAAAAATAGTGATTCTACTTTATATTTGAATATAACTAATCAGTTTTTTTTTAAGGAATAACTTGGGATGAAAGACCAAGCTCTTACCTCACCAGAGACCTCTCTCCAAGTCCATTTCCCTCTTTGGTTTGCTTGTTCTCCAAGACCCATGACCTATATTTCCCCCTCCTCCACAAGAATAGTATGAAGCTCTTGGATTAATTATACCTAAAGCTCCATTCTAATTTAGTAATGATTTTATTTGATTCAATTTCTACCACGTACCCCTTGCTGAGTTCTCTAGCTTCAGCTTTTGGAAGTTGGGAGGTGGAATGTTATGAACATTGGTTAAGAAGCCAAATAATCTTGCATTGGAATCTTGTCACTCCCTGGCTAAGAGACCTTGGACAAGTTACTTTAAACCTGCACATCTAGGGTTCTTCATCATTGAAATATCCTTTCCCTGTAAGGAAAGTACTTTCCTTATAAAATTGGCATAAAGTTTGTCAGAGATAACATATCTAAAGTATTTACTCCAGTGCCAGGTACATATTAACTTAAAAAAAAAAAATGTGCTGAAAGCAGATTTAAAAAGAAAAGGTGGAGGAAGGGATAGGGAAATGACTGAAATTTAATTCCAACCTTACTTACTCTAAACTTGTTCCAAATAAGTGTTATGTTAATTTCAATTATTTGAGATAGTGTGCAATGTAGATAAAAAGCAAGGAAGATTTCTGTGACATTTTCCTAACAATATCTCAAACTGCAAATGAGGTGAATGGATCATGAAACATTGTTAGTGAACACACAAGAGTGAATCTGCTCTTTCAACTCTCTTCTTGGAGAGCTACACTTGAAGCAGTCACTACATAAAAAGCCTGAGGAAACATCTCAACTCTGTACAAATTCTTACTCATGAACCGAAATCTCCTGCTTTACCAGTTGTAGAATTTTTGTGACTTTTTATCATTTCCTTTAGTATGTTTGCATGGGTTACCTTGGTACTGACCTAGAAATCCCATACTTCGCTTTGTTGCATCATCATGCCTTGGATCCATATGCCCAACTGTGATGGTTAATTTTATTGTCAATTTGACTGGGCTAAGGGATGCCCAGATACTTGGTTAAATATCTCTGCCTCTGTAAGGGTGTTTCTGGAAGAGATTAACATTTGAATTGGTGGGCTGAGTAAAGCAGATGGTCCTCCCCAACTAAGATGGGTATCATGCAATCTGTTAAGTGCCCAAATAGAATAGAAATGCAGATGAAGTTTGAATTACCCCTGCCTGACTAATGAGCTCGGACACTGAACTTCTGTTCTTGGTGCCCTTGGTCTTAGGTTTTCAGACCTGGACTGACATCTGTACCATTGGCTCTCTGGTTCTCAGGCCTTTGAACTATACCACCAGCTCTCCTGGGTCTCCAGTTTGTAGACAGCAAGCAAGTCATGGGACTTCCCAGTCTCTATAATGATATGACCCAATGCCTTATAAATTTCTTTATTTTAAATATATATAAAAATCTATTAATTGGGTTTCTCTGGAGACCCTTGACTAATACACCAACATAGGCTGGGAAACTGCTAGCTGCATGCCCTCCCATCCTCCAGCTGCCCATTCAGGAAAGAGTAGTTTGATATCAATCATCACTATTTTTCCCAATAGCTTATAAGCTATATATTTAATATGCTGAAAATGGACTTGAAGATTATGGTTTCTATAGTTTTAAAAATCATTCCTTTCTCACTCTCCCAATCAGAAATATATATATTCTGCAGTCATAGTTAGAATCTAGGACTATAACACACTTGTTCCCTCAGGGGAAACCTTCCCTGGACCTAAAGATTTGAAATCAAATTAAACAGATAGGTGTTGGACTTTTCTCTGCTCATGTGCCCTGGAAGTTCTCCTTAATCCTGTGTTGTTGATTATGCTCTCTCCTACTTGAATTCTCACTGATCCACTTGATGACCTTAGGAAAAGGAAGAGAGGTGAACAGTCACTTGCAATGACTAATTTTGTGTTTACTTGAATGGGCCAAAGGATGCCCAGATAGGTGGCAAAACATTATTTCTGGGTGTGTCTGTGTGGGTGTTTCTAGAAGAGATTGGTGTTTGATTCAGTAGACAGAGTAAAGTGCTCTTCCCCACCTACATGGACAGGCACATCTAATACACTGGGGAGCTCAAATAGAACAACAGAATGAATGGCAAATTTTCCCTGTCTTCAGCTAGAATGCCCATCTTTTCCTGACCTTGGACATCAGAGCTTCTGGTTCTCAGGCCTTTGGGCTTGGGTTAAATTATACCAATAACATTATTTTGAGATTTTGAAACAAAATTGTATTTTTATGGAAAAAATGAACTATACATTTAAAATGAATCTCATTATAACCAATATTTTATAGCATATTGTGATTCACTAATCATACACACATATATTATGTCCTTAGATACACAGAATTGTGGAGACTCGGGTAGTTAAATTGCTCAAAATCACCAGCTGATAGGAAATAGGTCAAAAAGTTTTGATGTTATTACATTTTCTAAAATATAAAATTAGAAAATTAGACCAGGATATGGTCTCAAAGTTTATTTTCTCATGCCCCTCATTTTACAAATCAGAACAGAGACAGGCTCGCAACTATAACAGAAATCCTGGTTTGTTAGCCTTTCCTACCTTATCACTTTACATTCAGATTTAATGATATATGTAGATCTTTTTAAACAATAAGGAAAATACCTGTGCTTACAAAAATCATGCCTCCCCAAAAAGTAACATTAGGCATGAGAATATAAGTATTCTGACTCCCTAATCAACAACTATGAGTATTTTGAAGTTCCTTGAGAAACCTGGAGGCTGGTAAGTATTTCTACCCAAATGCTGATCATCCAAAGCCTTATCTGCTCCAGTTGCTCTTCAGTAGTCTTTCTCTGAACCTTTCATTTAGGTGCATAAAAACAGTATCATTGTCACAATGAGAATGCCATCTCCCTAGCAGTCTTCCAAGATTCATATATGACCCAAAAAATATGATAGTTCCATAGCTCCATGTCACTGTTCCATATATAACTCTTAGATATTATGATTACTTCTTTTCATAAATTGAGACCGTTCTTTCCTTTCATAGTGCCACATACTGCTAGAAAGCACATTTGCATATTATGTTCAAACAATATACTCTCAGTCTTGGGCACTCCATGTAGTTAACTCCTAACACCATCTCCTCAGTCTTTTGGTGCTTCGTCCTACCTCGGATGGCATCTAGCCATTACTCTTATGTGATTTATAATCCGTGCTCTATCAGTTCCACAAGGATAAAACATAAATGCCAGGCCAGAATGATACAAATGGAGAAATAGTCCATTCCCCACCTTCAGCATGATTTGTGATATTTACTGACTAACCAAACACTAGCATGGGATCCGACCCAAATAGCCTTTCAAGACTGGAGTGGTGACAATTGGCAATGGTTAGTGTGGTACCAAAGCATGTACAATATTTGCAGTGTCATAGAATAGGGCTGTTTCCAAAGGGGAAAGTAGCATTACTGCACAAAGGAGACTGGGAGATGCTGTGGGCACAATCCATCCTCCTGGGTATAGGAGGGAACCCAGAAATGTCATAAAATCCCTCTTTGATCTGTTGTCGCTACTGTTGGTTGTATGGGAAATTAACATATTTAATTAACTGTCTGACCAAAGCAGCTGTTACCTTATATAAAACCTTGAACATTGGTGCCTGGCTCATCCCACTAGGTGTTTGAATGTGCCAGTGACACAAGACTGATGATATTTTTATACTGCATGGCACAGCATGATTCCTCTTGCAATAGGCTCAAGTCAAGATCTTCTTTAAATTCTTCATGGAGAATAATGATGCTCCAGCCCAAATTGCTTAATAACATCCTATGTCAGGCCAGCCAACAGGAAGCTCCACGCACAACAAAATGAACTCTGGCCAATCCAATCGTTTCCAACTTCCAAAAAGGCCCCTGCTGCATAGGCCCTGGCAAAGTTAAGCATGCATCTTTCCTCTTCGTCATCAGGATGCTATTTTAATTACAATTCACTTCTCTTATAACATTATTTGCCTTCTGTATTAAAAAAAAAAAAATATTCCTTGGCTGCAATATTCCAAATGGAAGGAAACGCTTCCGAGTCAGAAGTTACTTTCATTAGTTTGCTAAGTTGTTGGTCCAAAGCTATTATGGAGATCATGTAAAATAAATTGAATGCATCTCATTTCATATGGTATGTGGACTGGTTTGAAGGATTTCTGGGAGGAGGGGGTGAGGGATGGTAGAAGGTGGCTTTTCTGGCCATTGAAAAAAACCTTCCTTTACTCGGTTTGTTATTTCACCCATTTGTGAGAGAGTAAGAATCCAGCATTTTCTATATTGGATGGCTTGAGCTGTGAAGTGATGAGTTTATCTCTAGCAAAGATGGAGGCCAGAATTTTCAATACCTCCCTCGGGGTAATGTGGTAACACTGGTTATCTTGATTGCCTGCGCTGCTCTTTCTCTGAACAAATTTACTCTGCCATTGAATGTGTCTTCCTCATCATACCTTTACTACTGGATACACTTAATATTTTCTTTTGTGCCATTTCTGAAATTCTTGGAAAGTCTTGCAAAGTCTGCAGTTTCGGCTAGGACCGTATGTAACTTACAAACAGTTTGCTAGTTCAGCAATTGAAGGGCTCAAAATCCTGATTAGAGAGGGGGGCCTCCATAAATCTATAGGGAAAAAAGTTTGCCAGCCAGCTAGGACTTTACTGTTTGCATTATTACATTTTAAACTGCTAATAATAAAATATGCAATAATTAGGTATATAAACTTGGTATATGTGATTCTAAAAAGTAATATTTTCAAAAATATAAAGCTAAAAAATTGAATAAATAAAAGAAGAGGCCATCTCATTCTGAAGGAGCATATCCTGTATTGGGCTGCATTTGTTCACACAAAGACCCAGTCTAGTTATCTGTTGCATGTATCACATGAGAATCTCCCAGGGTTTAAGTAAAGCAAAATGGTGAATTTTTGGCTTATTCTTTTACTGATTCATTGTAAGATATATATATATATATATATATATATATATATATATATATATAATTTATATATATTATACGTATTGCTATACATAAACATACACATATAATTATACATTTCTATCTATAATTATAAGATAAAAGAAGAAAATTGTTCTTCAAAAACACATTATTAGAGCCTATGGATGACATCACATCTGAGGCCAGGAAGGGCAGCTTCAAGCTTATAGAACTGTACATGTTAGAGATCCTAGTGACCGTATGTCATTGTTAAATTTAATTAGGAATAAATTGTTCAGGTAACTAGGTGATATTGTCCCCGCTATTATATAACTGATCTTTTGAAGTTGACCACTGGAATCCTGACTGCTACATTCAGTTGGAATTCACCCAAAGCATTCATGTTATTCAACAAATATGTGCCACACACTTTCCTTGGGTACTGGGGAGAAAGTGAGGAATGAGTAAGTGAAGTATTCTGTCTGTCCTCATGCTGCTTATAGCATAGATATCTAGCAGTGACCATAACTGGAGAGTTTCTTTAATAGATATTTTATGAATATAAGAAAAAAGATCAAGATCTGTAAGTTACTATATAGCTGATATAAATATAATTAGAATGAACAAACTATAGATGATATAAAGTTCTAATGATAATTTCTAACCTATTTCTACTTTTCACTGAATAAAGTATTAAGGGCTTTATGCACATTCTGTCTTGCATTCCTAATAATACACATAAGATAGCTACTAATATTCTCAACATTAAATAGATCAGAACGTGAGGAAAGAACTGAACTTCTAGGTAAATTGTCACCCATAGTGACAGAGAAGTTTGTCAGCATAGGTTTTCCTACTACAGATATTATGTGCTGACCTATTACAGAATTCTTCCTGTTAAATGAATTGGTAAACTCTCTAGAAGTCTACTCTGGTCGGCTGCAGATAATGCTTCTTTCCTTCCCAGCTTCTGATCCTGAACTATGCTATGCTATTCTTTATTTGTAGGAAGGATGGTTGGTTTATTTTACTGTTTGCAGAAAGTACTTAAACTTTCGGTTTGCAATCGCTCACTGTTTTTAACTATATTTAATGGAACTTGCTTTACTCCAGACTTCTTTGCTGAACGCCTGCTGCCAGGTATTCATCACCCCTGCAATGCCGCTTCTGTTTTTGTGGCCTTGCAACTTTCCCTCCAAGTTCTACAAATGTGAGGTGATTTTGTGAATTTGGGCAGGTCCTGACACTTAGAGGAGAAGAACCCATATGAATATTCAAATTACATCTTTAATATACATTTCCCCTACTGCACCACTTCCTAAGAAGGATGGTTGTCTGCCTTTCCACCAGTGTATTCTCAAACCGTGGTACACTTCCTGTCATGGATGGATAGGCAATCAATAAATATTGAATGTTAATTGGAATAAATATACTTGCTTAAATGAAAATATATTTAGTTTGGGAATTCATTCCTCTTTTCCAACTTTTTTTGGAAAAATTATCTGTATCCATTGTGCATGGAGTCTTCAAACCAAAGTAGTGTGCCATCTCCTAAGTGAATGATGCAAGTCAGGAATATAAATGTCTGTCCCTGTCTCTGTGCACGTGTGTCTGTGAGCACGTGTGTCTGTGCAGGTCTCTTTCTTCATGTGTCTTATGTGTCTCTCCGTCCCTCCTTCCATCCCTCCCCCCTCCATCCCCCCACACCCCCTCCCTCCCTCTCTGTTTCTGTCCCTCCCTACCACACCTCTGCACAATGCCTCCCTCCTGTCGCCCCCGCACCAGTCCCGTCCCTCTGACTCCCCATCCCCCTGCCCCCCACCCCATCTCTCTGTCTGTGGCTCTGTCTGTGTCTGTGTGTCTCCGTGTGTCTCTGTCTGTGTCTCTGGGTCTCCGTCTGTGTCTCCGTCTCTCTTTGTCTCTCTGTCTCTATCTCTGTGTCTGTCTCTGTGTCTGTCTCTGTCTCTGTTTCTGTCTATCTCTGTCTCTCTGTGTCTGTCTCTCTGTGTCTGTCTCTGTTTCTGTCTCTCTATCTCTCTCTCTCTGTTTCTGTCTATCTCTGTGTCTCTGTCTCTGTCTCTCTGTGTCTGTCTCTCTGTGTCTCTCTGTGTCTGTCTCTGCGTCTGTGTGTATATGTCTGTCTTTCTCTGGACCTATCTCTCTGCGTCTGTCCATGTCTGTCCATTTCTCCCTGTCTGTGTACATGTGTCTGCTCTCTTTCTTGCTCTGTTTCTCTCTCTCTGTGCATGCATGTGTCTGTATCTATGTGTCTGTCTTTCTTAGAATTTGAGTCTGAAGAAAAAGGACAAAGATGGGGAGGAGGAATGGTTGAATCTCCTCCATTGTAGTGTAGACTTCCAAGTATGTGTTTCAAGTGAGTATTCTGCTGAGTCTGATGTGTTTTATTTCCTTTTTTAAACGGCGTTATTGAGATACAATTGACATAGAGTAAAATGCACACATATATGTAAAATGCATAATTTTAAAAATTTATACATATATATCCCCGTGAAACCATCATTGCAATCAAGATAATGAATAGATTTCATTACCTAGAACATTTTCATTTTAGCCCTTCATAGTCTCTCCGTCTTATGCCTCAGTACCCCATCCCCTACCAAATTTAGCAAACACTGGTCTGCTTCCATCAGTGTGCATAAGTTTGCACTTCCTAAACTTTTCTTTTTTAAATACATGATACTATAAATTAGGTGCTCATTCTTTGGCCTGGGTTTTTTCATACGTCATAATTATTTTGAGATCCAGCCATGTTGTAGCATATTTCAATTGTTTATTTTGCTGTTGCTGAATAGTTTTCTATTACGCATTCACTTGTTGATGGATTTTTGGGGGTTGTTTTCAGGTTTTGGTTATTAGAAACAAAAGAGATATAAATATAATATTCTTTATAAAACTCTTTGTGTAACCTATGCTTTCTTTCTCTTGGGTGAACACTTGAAGTGGAATGGTTAGATCATATGGTAGATGTGTGTTTAACTGTTTAAGAAACTGCCAGACTGGGTGGGGGGAAAGAAAAAGAAACTGCCAAACTATTTTCTAAAATATGTGTATCCTTTCAATTTTTTAAAGTGTTTACTTCATTTTGAGTTAATTGTACACAGTGAAAGGTATGTATTGCAGTTGATTTTTTATCATATGGATATCCAAGTTCTTAAGCATCATTTTTTTCATAAAATATTTTCTCCATTAAATTACCTTTTTCCATTGAAAATCATTTGCCCATATATATCTGGGCTTTCTATTTTCTCCATGAATCTATTTTTTTCTAATTTTATGCCAGTATCACAACTCTCTTAGTGTAGCTTTCTAATGTCTTGAAATCGGATGGTCTTACTCCTCCAAACTGGTCCTACCTTTTAAAGGTTATTTTGGCTATTTTAAGTCCTTTGTATTTCCATGTAAATTTTAGAATCAACTTGTCAATTTTTGCCAAAAAAGTCTATCAGGGTGTTGTTTATTTATTTATTTATTTATTAAGGATTTTATTTACTTATTTGTCAGAGAGAGAGAGCACACACAAAGCAGGGGGAGCAGCAGGCAGAGAGAGAGAAGCAGACCCCCTGCCATGCAGGGACCCCGGTGCGGGACTTGATCCCAGACCCCTGGGATTATGACCTGAGCCGAAGGCAGCTGCTTAACGGACTGAGCCACCCAGGGGTCCCAGGATGTTGTTTTTAACTGTATTGTATTTGTACATCAATTTTAAGAGAATTAACATTCTTATTATTGGGAACTTTAACACATGTTCATGATTTCCCTCTCTTCATTTACTGAGCAATATATTATAGAATTCAATATTCAGATGTTTCACATCATTTGTCAAATTTATTTATTTTCATATATTCTATTATAAAGTTGTTTTTCCACCTGTCTTATTGTGCTAGATAGAACTTTCAGTACAATGGAGAATGGAAGTAGTAAGAATGGACATCCTTATTTTCTGATCTCGTGGTGGAAAGCATTTCACAATTAACTGTGATGTTAACTGTAGGTCTTCTACTGATTTCTTTAATCAGGTTGAGGAAGTTCCCTCTATTTCTTGTTCGCTTACAAAATAGAGGTCATATTTTGTCAAATCTTTTATTTTTTGCATCATTTTTGTTTAGGTCAAATGCTTTGCAATTTCTCTTGATTTCCTCTATGACCCATGGGCTATTTAATCATGTGTCCTTTTGTTTTTAATATTGGGGATTTTTGAGCCATCTTTCTGTTAATTTCTTATTTAAGTTCACTGAGATGAGAGCATACTTTGCATGACACAAATTCTTTAAAAGTTATTGAAACTTGATTTATGGTGCAGAAAATGGTCTATCTCTGTAAATGTTCTGTGTGCACTCGAAAAAATTGTGTATTTTGCTCTTGTTGGGTGAAGTGTTCTTTAAATGGCAATTAGATTCAGTTGATTCATAGTGTTATTCAAATATTTTCTTTCCATACTGATTTTCTATGTATAAGTTGTATTGATTGAGTGAAGTCTATTGAAATGTCTTACTGTAACTATGGCTTTATTCATCATTCCTTTATAGTTTTATCATTTTTGCTTCATATATTTTGAAAAAAATTTATTAGATGCATAAATATTTAGGTTTGTTATCTCTTAATTAATTGGCCCATTTTTTACTAAATGATATTCTTTAGCCCTGCTTTTAAATCTACTTTGTCTGACGTTTAATAGGTACTTGAGCTGTCTTATTAGCATAGCATAACTTTTCTCATTTTACTTTTTCCCTATATTTTTCTGTGTATTTAAAGTGTATCTCCCTTATAGGCAATAAGTAGTTTGGGTCTCATTCCCACCCCCAATCGGACCATTAATACCTCTTAATTGGGAAGTGGACCATTTTACATTTAATGTGATTATTGTTATAAAACTCTGTTTTCTACCTCTCCTATCTGATACAGGGGGCAGGAGGGGGGATCCATAGTTTTAAAGAAGTGATTGAAAGAAACCTACTCAATGTAGATCTTCAGCCAAGATTCCAGACCCGGGGTGCCCATCCTTTCTCCTTATGTTGTCCTTTTATTTGTTTGTTGTTGTTTTTCTTGGATCATGTTTCCCTCATTGATTTCTGTATGAGACTCTGTATCTTAAGCTGTGGTGTTCTTTTTTTTTTTTTTTTTTTTGTTTGTTAATTCCATGTCCAGTTGAGCTCTTATGATCTAACTTAAAATGTTGGTTTAACAAAAAATGCTTTTTATATATTAAATATTTTTATGATTTCATCTTTATTTTCTTAGTTGGATTAACTGTTATAACTGTACTATCTTAATGATTTAGGGGTTATATGTATATTTGCTAGGTTACCATTCTTGGTGCTCTTTAGTCATTTTTGTAGATGCAGATTTCATCTTTTTTTTTTTTTCTGTCAAATGAATGTGCTTTAACATTATAGTGTCAATCTTTCTGTGATAAATTTTTATGTTAACATATCTTTATTTGTCTTTGTTTTTTGAAAGATACTTTTGCTGGGTGTAGAATTCTAGGTTGACCCTCCATTTTTTTTTTCCTTTAAATACTATAAATATGTTGCTCCACTATTTTCTCACTTGCTTTGTTTGTAATAAGAAATCCCCCATCCTTAATTTTCTTCATATTTTTTCTTTCTAGTTTTTTTTTTTTTTTACATTTTCTTTATCTTTGAGCCATTAGTTTTGACATGCCTTGTTGTAATTTTATTTTCTAAGTGTGGGTGGGTGGGTGACTGGGTGTATGGGTTTCAAGGACTCCAATTAAATACATATTATTAGTAACTTTTGAAATACTACAGATACCTGATAGTCTGTGCATGTTTAAAATTATTATCTTTTTCTGTATTTTATTTTGGATTGTTTCTATTATATCTTCAAGTTCACTACTTTTTTCTTCAATATCTGGTATGTCATTAATCCCATCTATTTCACACACTGTAGTTCTTATCTAAAAGTCCCAATTTTGGTCATCTTTATAGTTTCCACACTTTCATGTCTCAGTTCAACTTTTTAAACATTTGCAATACAGTTTTAATGTCCTTGTCTGATAGTTTAATATCTGTGTCAGTTTTAAGTCACTTTCAACTCATTGGTTCATAACTATGTAAGTTATATATTCCTGCTTCTTTGCATGCCTGGTCATTTTTATTGGTTGACCTACACTGTGACTCTTAACTTAATGGGTGCTGGATATTTTTTGTATTCTCATAAATATTATCAAGCTATGTTTTGAAACACAGTCAAGTTTCTCAGAGACAGTCTGATACTTTTGGTTCTTATTTTTAAGGTTTATTAAGCAGGACAAAAGCAGTACCCAGTCTAGGACTAATTATTTTCCACTACTGAGAAAGATTATTCTCAGAACTCTACCAGTGTCCTATGAATAACATCTCTTTGAATAAAATAAAGAGATTTATGACATCAGTTACAGAGCTTGAAGCAGCAAGAGGAGTCACAGATGACTAAGTTTTCAAGTCTAGCAGAATATAAATGTACCACTGATAAAACAGAAAAGTCACTAGCTGGAGTCAAAGTGTGTGTGTGGGGGGGAGCTAAAAATGAGTAAAATTCTGTGTGTGTGTGTGTCTTTTTAAATCTTACAAATAAAAACTGCAAATATGTGTCTTCATCCATCACACTGAGGAATATTTTTTTTTAAATTGCAAAAGCTTTGTGTCAAACATTTATTTAGCATGCATCCTTCTGCCAAATACTATTTCCACAGCCATGTTAATGTGTGTATATTCTTTTAATTTTAGTAGTTCACACATTTAACCATGGCTGAAATGAGACTTAAATGATTATTTCCCCAAATTCAGAAGCAAATGCTCAAAATGTGAAAAATATACTGAGTTCTGAAACTAATGAAAACATGCAAGACAAATTTTAAAGTACATTTCCCATTGTAAATTAAACTTTACCTAAGAGCTATCCACCATATGAAAAGTTTTGAAGAAAAACATCCAGCAAAGTGTTTCTGCATAATTCCCATAAAATGTGGAGCACTGTGTATGGTTATAAGTTATGTTTCTAACATAAGCCAATATACTTTCTTTAATTTGCTTGACTAAGACCTAGTAATTCAGTGATAATATAACCTATTCAAATGGATAGGGAAAGAATACCGCCCATCATCCACCACTGCTATGCAATAAAATTCCAACTTTTTAAGAAGAAAAAATATATCATCAAACATAAAAACATGGGATAAAACCCACAACATGAAAGTTATTGCCTTAATGAAATATTAAAATTGCATCAGGAATACTGTTCTGGCATTAAAAATAAACAATAACATTTTTTCTAGTTATGGTTCACTTCAATTCTTTAAAAATTAATTATTACCTCTTTAAATATTTGATTAAATTAGATTTCTGTGGGCTATGACTACCCACAAAACACATGCTATGGTGTATAAATTCTCATATCTCAGTTTCTGATGTACTTTGTCATATTACTTAATTCTGTGATGACTTATTTTTTTGCCTTTGTTGCTTTAGAAAATGGGCACAACTAATGCTCTCTTATTTTGAATGTAAATATAGTATATTGTTAAGCTCCATAAGAAGTAAAAAGTGTGACAGTAATATTTGATACTTTCCTGTCCTATATTGTCTAACAGTTGCATGGCAATTGCACTTATGAATCTTACCCTTTAAATCCCATAAAATTGTAAGGAGGAGTCCTACCGCCCAGCTTTCAAGAGTATATACAATTTGACTGCTAAGTCCAACATTTTTGGCATTTATCTGTAATTAGCAATTAAAAACACTTTTTAAGGAAAATAAGCATGGTTCTACTGTGGTTCAGTTTATCTAGATTCAGAGTAAATTTTTGAGCCCATTGTAAGTTTAGAGATGTGATACAAAGATATAATCTTGCTATTAGTATAAGCTTACTAAGCCACCAGTTTCATTTCAGAGAATTGTCTTAACACTTGTATTGTGCTTAAATTTGCACAACCATATCTGTTGTTTAATTTCGAATGTCAATCAATGAGCTTTGGAAATTATGCCTAAGAGGACAGACTGAGGAAAATGTTTATTAGGTTTATCTATATAAATTTTGGAAAAAAGAAAAAAAGTAGGTTAGATTGAAGTGCTGTGAATTGTGTAAGACTGATGAATCACAGACCTGTACCTCTGAAACAAATAATACATTATATGTTAAAAAAAAAAAAAAAAGATAGTAGGAAGGGAAAAATGAAGGGAGGGAAATCAGAGGGGAAGACGAACCATGAGAGACGATGGACTCTGAGAAACAAACTGAGGGTTCTAGAGGGGAGGGGGTGGGGGGATGGGTTAGCCTGGTGATGGGTATTAAAGAGGGCATGAACTGAATGGAGCACTGGGTGTTATATGCAAACAATGAATCATGGAACACTACATCAAAAACTAATGATGTAATGTATGGGGATTAACAGAACACAATAAAATAAAATTTTAAAAAAATGAAGATATGAGGGGGCTTTTACTTAGATAAAGCTTTAACTGGGTTAATTTCTCACATATCAAGAAAAAACTTTATGACCCGGTGATAAATGACTCCATTTTCTCCAAATTAAACTCACAATGTCTGACAAACTAGTTCTCTCCAAACTAGTTCTTACATTTAACTTCCTAGCTCTGCCACCAGCACTGTAATTTTTCTAATCATTCAACCTGTCAGTGTTAGACTCGCCCCCTCCTCCCACCCCAAATCTCTAGCATCCCCCATGTATGTTCTGTTGCCATGCATAGCAAAGCCAATTCCTTGGTGTTAGTTGCCCAACCCACAACTCTATAATGATTCCATAATCTATTCTGGAAGGAGGAGAAATAGGCAGCCATGTTGCTGATTTTAGCTCTCTGGCATAGCTTATTGGATCAGGTATAGACACCCTACTTAAACTACACAATAATCTTTTCTCAAGAATGTGAGTAGTAGTTTTATTAGTCACTGTAGTTCATTGGAAAATGAGATGTTACATTGTTGCAAATATCCAAAAGGAACTTGGGTCAGAGAAAGTCAGCCTTTTAAAAATGAGAATAAAATAGAAGAGACAAAAAGACTTCTGAAATAATGTAGGCCCCCAAAGATAGAGAGGTCAGTCTCAATTTCTTATTTTCTAGTCCCTGGTTTTGGTCCCCATTGAAGTCCAGGTATGCTTCCTGGTTTTGGATTCCAAGGGATGCTGTTGTACCCTTGTATTTAGTTCCCCTCTAACCTTATTGATTGAGCTAGTTTATGTTTGTGAAATACCATTTCTCACAATTTAAGTCCCCTTGACTAAAAACATTAGGAGAAAATCTCTCCTCACATTTTCTTGTGGCTATACTCTTCTGTGTTTATTAGCGCCTTCACACTTTGAAAAATCACCTCTCTTCACTGGGCATTCATTCAACAGTATTTGGGGCCCCACTTGGGAGCCAAGCATTCTTCTAAATCTAGGGTGGTGATTTTGAACAAATATATAGTCCCTTATCTCCTGAATTTAGGATTTAGTGAGGCTATATCAATTCTATTAAATTATTATATAATAATGAATAGTGAGAAGGGCAACAAAAGAGCATCTTCCTGTGAGTGTTTATACAAAAAAAAATTGATGTAGTTCCAGGATGAAAGCCTTCTTTGAGGGCATGACATTTCAGCTGGTATCTTAAGAAACAATAGGCATGGATTTGCACAGAAGGGGGAGGAGCTTGGAAGTTTTTTAAGAAAAACTGGGGAAAAGAACCTCATAAACAATTCTCTGTCATAGAGAAACCCAAATGATATGGGAACTAAAGTTAGAGAAATAAGGCTGGAATGAAAGAGTAAGCAGGAGATGATGTAAGATGTTATTGGGGAGATATCCAGGGCCAGATCACACATTTTTTTAAAGATTTTTTAAAATTTATTTGACACATTTATTAGACACAGCAAGAGAGGGAACACAAGCAGGGGGAGTGGGAGAGGGAAAAGCAGGCTCCCCACCAAGCAGGGAGCCCAATGCGGGGCTCGATCCCAGGACCCTGGGATCATTACCTGAGCCAAAGGCCGACGCTTAACGACTGAGCCACCCAGGTGCCCCGCAGATCACACATTTAAGGGCACTAAATAATTTGCAATTTATTTAAGAATAATGGAATGCAATAGAGGAATTAGAAGCAATGACTTGGTGTCAATCACTTTAGTATTTTGGAAATATTATTCTGGCTTCTGTGTTGAAGTGGCATTGGTGAGAGATCAGATTAGATGTGGTGGACAAATTAGTTGTGAATTACAGTACTCCTAGCCAAGAACTGCCACTAGTTTTGATTTGGGTCTTGTAGTTTGATAGTGGAAATGGAGAAATATTTAGAAGTCCAATTAACAGGACTTAGTGATGATTTATATACAAGAATAAAAGAAAGGTTGACATTGTAGATGACTGAGATTTATGGCTGATATAACTAAATTGAGTTTACCAGGTTTGGGATAAATGCATAGTAAAAGGATAGGTGGAGAAACATTCATGAATTAGCAGTTAAATATGCTGAATTTGAAGTAGTTTTACATTTGGAATCAGCAGCTAGTTGAATTAGCAGAATCTCCTCCGAGGAGAGGTCTGGCTGGAGATAAGGGTTAAGAAGCATTAGTATACAGAGATAGTCATTAAAACTATAGGTGTAGATAAGATTACTAAAGGATACAATAAAAAGTGAGAGGATAAGGAGATCTGGGACTAAACCAAGATGAAATCCCAAATTTCATGGCTGGATAGTTGAGAGTAAGCCTGAACTATAGCATGCTGAGAGACTCTCTCAGAACAATTGGGTCACAAAGTCAAAGCAAGAAGGTGTTTACAGAAACAAGGTTGTCAAAGAAGAGGCGTGCTAAAAAAGTATGCACTGAATTGAATGAAATTGACATGACTGTTGACCTTACTAAGAACTGTTTCATGTAGTAATAAGGGCAGAGACTGAGTTAGAAGGGGTGGTAGAGAGAGCAAGAGGTGCAAAAAGGAGGTAGTAAATGTTGAGCTTTCCTTCACTTTTTTAAAGTTTACCTGTGAAGAGGAGTGTTGTGATGTAGTGGTGAGAGGGAAATGGAGCTCACTTTCCTCTGATTGAATATATATACTTGGGTGTTGATTTTTTAAATACTCTGAGTACATGACATTTTAATATAGTCGTTTTGATTAAACTTTTTGGAGGTGACTATTAGAATGTTTCCAAAAGGTCCACTTTGCAAGTAATGTACCCAACAGGGAGTCTAACTACATCATTCCCCCTATCATTGAAACTAACCCTGTCCCTGGGTCTCACTCCACTTTCAAGTCTATTCCCTCTCTTCCTGAATTCCCAGGGCATTGTTCATGCCATTTCATACCTTAACCCATGATGGCACTTTGGAAGAAAGTATGGCTACTCTTAAAAATGATTAGCATAATGCCATAACAAACGCTCAAAACAAATTTGCTAATTTTAATTGCCTGATTACAAAGGCAAAATAAATGCATTAATTTTCACACATCACCTGGAAGGTATTCTCAGATATAAGGTGGTGTCGGTGTTAGGAATCAATAGTACTGCTGAGGGTCCAAATTTAATGAATAGGCTGCCTGGGTTATCTAAAATGTTTCCTTCTCCCTTCCTTGTCTGTGTGTATAAGGGATACATACTATAATAATTGCTTATAAAGAACAAGGACACATTTTAGTTTTGTCAAATAGTATATTATTTAAGGATACACATATGTAGGATCCCAGGAAAAACTAAAAACCAGATGCCCGGATAAGAAATATGAGCATATTTAAAATAAATAAATATGAATTAAAAAAAATACTAGAGGCTTCAGCCATTGGAGTTACTGGATCTACTAGGCCCCCAATTACTCCAAGTTTTTCAGTTACTATTTGTGTATTGTGTCTGTTCCTCAGCTCATTTTTATTTTTGTTATTTTCTTACCCAATCCTTAATCAATGTTTGTGTGTGTGTTTTCTCCTCTAGCTCAGAGCAATTTTGAATTTAACTATAGTTTGTGCTCTCTCCTAAATTCTGACTGCATGTAGTCCAATCAGATCCTTTCCAGTGTCTCTGTTATGACTCCTCACTTTTAGTGCATGTGGATATTCCCATTGTTCTTTTCTCATTTGATAATTCGCATGCCAGAGTGAGAGAGTCTAACTGGTCCACTGAGATGTTTTGAGCCAAATCACAATGTAGGATTTCTGCCATTCTGTTGTTCAGTTGCCCATGTGTCCTATGGTAAAATCATTCTTCATTAGCTGACCAGTTGTGTAGAAGCATCTATGTACTTAGCAGAAAATTTAGTTAATACTGATAGTAGCCACAATGCTTAATAAATCCTTGTTAATACCTTAGGTACTATAAGCTTAGAATATACTCAACTCCTGGCTTTCAAAAGCACTTGGTGAGCATTTTGGGAACACTAATTCTGAGGACTCAGTCTACATGTTCTAAACTTAGAATCTCTACAGATTCAATATGGTAATCTGGTATGTTTGAAAAGCTTCCAAGTTCATCCTGCTCTGGCTTGCAGTCATATAGGGTATTTTATTCTTGATATAAGCAGTACTTTAAGCATTGTCAGCCATCATTCATTTTCCAGCCTATTTTCTTTTCCAAGAGTTTACCGTATTTGTTAGGTATTGACTCACTTTCATTATTAATTGCCTATTACAAAGCTTTTATAGATGTATCCATTTACTCAGTGGTTCTAAACTAGGACATGCAAATTGATAAGTGTTATAGGTCAAATATGTAACAGGAAAAGAGTCCTCCTAGAAGACCAGGAATAGTGAAGGCTTTGGAAAATCAGAGAAAGCATGCTCCATTTAACAGGGCCAGTCACTATTTAGCATAATATAATCGTTCTCACGCAAATATGGGAGATTGTTGTTGCCAGAGCATCTGTTTTCCAAAGCAGAAAAATAGATTTTTTTGAAAACTTCCACAGTTTATATATTGACAGTTTATTAAATTCAAACATGCATTCCCTCTATCCCTCTGTCCCTCTCTCATCTGGTCAAAATCTATAACTATATGAAAATACGTCATTGTACCACAGTTGCTCTTAAAGGAACAATTCACTTTGAAGAAAAACTCATAATACTCTACCTTGGGTACAGATAGTGAGACCTAAAAGTCATGGTTTGTGAGAAGAAAGCCATAGGTACATCACTTTGCATTAGAAAAGAAAAATTGGGGGTGGAGTGTAGGAGGAAAAAATGGAAACAGGAAGATAAGAACAATGTTGTAATCTGTCTAAAGCTTACAAGGAAATATAGCCAGTGGTGTTGAGGTGAGGTCAAAAGAATTTTAAGAGTCATTTATTGAATTATTTTTGCATTTTTGTGACTTAATTCTCCATTATGTCCTCAAAACTTTAATAAACATTTCTCCATGTATGAATGATCTCTGTAAATTCTACAAAAGAAAATCAAGCAAAAGCAGCTGAGTCCCATGTCTAGCTTTCAGCATCTAGTAGAGAATGGAAGTTAAGTCATGGGAATTGACATGTGTGTGGAAACAAGAGTTTACAGTTTCAACAGCTGGAATCAATCCAAAGGGGATCATAAGAACCAAAGGCCCTGGGAATTTTCAGAACTTGGGGGGATGCCATTGAACGCCTCAGAATTTGGCATAGAGACCAAGATCCTATTCACCTCTCAATGCTAAGTCACCCTAGGTACTCTATGGGCTACGATAACAAATTTCACGTGACAGTGTTCTTGGCTCTAAATAGCTTATATCTTATTCAAGACAGGATTTGGTTATCCTCATCCTCTTCTCTTTAAAATCTGGTACCAAGAACTAAATATGCACAATAGTGATTCAGATTTGAAGGATGCTGTGTAGAGAGTGAAGGTTTTCCCTTTACCATGAAAGGTTCTAAAATGGCAAAAATAACAGGAGGACAGAGAATAACAGAAGACTCCTCTGTTGTGACAACTCAAACCAGGACTTTAATGGTATGATCTTAAGCTAATGATCATGGAGAGTAGGGACCAAGAGAAGCAACAAGAAGACAGTGATCTTACTCTGAGGTAGTAGATTAAGACCGATGCAGCAATTTTTACTTTGTGTTTGTTTGTTCGTTTGTTTGTTTGTTTGTTTTTGTAATGGAAAATTTTGAAAAGAGATTGAATAAGGAAAAAAAAGTCTGATATCCAAGGACTTATGATAGCAAATGCTGTTAAATATGGAAATGGAAAATAAAAGACAGGAGCTACCACCAGACTTGATGTTGAAATGAACACAAGAATGTGAATATTTGACTTTGCTGTTTGCAGTCTGTCAACTATGGGAAAACCATTTAATTCTTGGTTTTCCTCTCCATAAAATGGTCATATTTGTTCCAATCTTCTATGGCTGTTACAAAGATAACATGAAAGAATTTCTTTAATTTTCACAACTGTTAGTTAATAGTTGAATGAATTAATGAAAACCGTTTTTGAGGACTATAACTTAAAGGGAATGTGAAGAAATGTTTTTGCAACTTGCTTAATGACCATTCATAATGAAGGGAATTATTCCAACTCCTGACATACTACCTCTTAGCTTACAAAAGAGTCAAAACCTCTTTTGTAAAATATAAGCCAAAAGATTTATATTTCTTTATCACTCTTCTTTTATTCTTAATTTTTTATTGTTATGTTAATCACCATACATTACATCATTAGTTTTTGATGTAGCGTTCCATGATTCATTGTGCATAACACCCAGTGCTCCACGCAGAATGTGCCCTCTTTAATACCCATCACCAGGCTAACCCATCCCCCCACCCCCTCCCCTCTAGAACCCTCAGTTTCTTTTTCAGAGTCCATAGTCTCTCATGGTTTGTCTCCCCTTCCGACTTACTCCCCTTCATTCTTCCCCTCCTGCTATCTTCTTCTTCTTCTTTTTTTTTCCTTAACATATATTGCATTATTTGTTTCAGAAGTACAGGTCTGTGATTCAACAGCCTTGCACAATTCACAGCACTCACCATAGCACATACCCTCCCCCATATCTATCACCCAACCACCCCATCCCTCCCACCCCACCCCCACTCCAGCAAGCTTCAGTTTGTTTCCTGAGATTAAGAATTCCTCATATCAGTGAGGTCATATGATACATGTCTTTCTCTGATTGACTTATTTCACTCAGCATAACACCCTCCAGTTCCACCCACGTCGTTGCAAATGGCAAGATCTCATTCCTTTTGATGGCTGCATAATATTCCATTGTGTATATATACCACTTCTTCTTTATCCATTCATCTGTCGATGGACATCTTGGCTCTTTCCACAGTTTGGCTTTTGTGGACATTGCTACTATAAACATTGGGGTTCACGTACCCCTTCGGATCCCTACATTTGTATCTTTGTGGTAAATACCCAGTAGTGTAATTGCTGGATCGTATGGTAGCTCTATTTTCAAATGTTTGAGGAACCTCCATACTATTTTCCAGGGTGGTTGCACCAGCTTGCATTCCCACCAACAGTGTAGGAGGGATCCCTTTTCTCCACATCCCCGCCAACATCTGTCGTTTCCTGACTTGTTAATTTTAGCCATTCTGACTGGTGTGAGGTGGTATATCATTGAGGTTTTGATTTGGATTTCCCTGATGCTGAGGGATATTGAGCACTTTTTCATGTGTCTGTTGGCCATTTGGATGTCTTCTGCCCATTTCTTGATTGGATTATTCTTTGGGTCTTGAGTTTGATAAGTTCTTTATAGATTTTGGATACTAGCCCTTTATCTGATATGTCGTTTGCAAATATTTTCTCCCATTCTGTCGGTTGTCTTTTGGTTTTGTGGACTGTTTCTTTTGCTGTGCAAAAGCTTTTTATCTTGATGAAATCCCAATAGTTCATTATTGCACTTGCTTCCCTTGCCTTTGGCGATGTTTCTAGGAAGAAGTTGCTGCGGCTGAGGTCGAAGAGGTTGCTACCTGTGTTCTCCTTTAGGATTTTGATGGACTTCTGTCTCACGTTTAGGTCTTTCAACCATTTGGAGTCTATTTTTGTGTGTGGTGTAAGGAAATGGTCCAGTTTCATTCTTCTGCATGTGGCTGTCCAATTTTCCCAACACCATTTGTTGAAGAGACTGTCTTTTTTCCACTGGATATTCTTCCCTGCTTTGTCAAAGATTAGTTCACCATAGAGTTGAGGGTCCATTTCTGGGCTCTCGATTCTGTTCCATTGATCTATGTGTCTGTTTTTGTGCCAGTACCATATTGTCTTGATGATGACAGCTTTGTAATAGAGCTGGAAGTCCGGAATTGTGATGCCGCCAGCTTTGCTTTTCTTTTTCAAGATTCCTCTGGCTATTCGGGGTCTCTTCTGGTTCCATGCAAATTTTAGGATTATTTGTCCCATTTCTTTGAAAAAAGTGTTTGGTATTTTGATGGGGATTGCATTGAATGTGTAGATTGCTCTAGGTACCATTGACATCTTCACAATGTTTGTTCTTCCAATCAATGAGCATGGGAGGTTTTTCCATTTCTTTGTGTCTTCTTCAATGTCTTTCATGAGTATTTTATAGTTTTCTGAGTACAGATCCTTTGCCTCTTTGGTTAAGTTTATTCCTAGGTATCTTATGGTTTTGGGTGCAGTTGAAAATGGGATCGACTCCTTGATTTGTCTCTCTTCTGTCGTGTTGTTGGTGTATAGGAATGCCACTGATTTCTGTGCACTGATTTTATATCCTGCTACTTTACTGAATTCCTGTATGAGTTCTAGCAGTTTTGGGGTGGAGACTTTTGGGTTTTCCACATACAGTATCATATCATCTGCAAAGAGTGAGAGTTTGACTTCCTCTTTGCCGATTTGGATGCCTTTGATTTCTTTTTGTTGTCTGATTGCTGTGGCTAGGACTTCTAATACTATGTTGAATAGCAGTGGTGAGAGTGGACATCCCCGCCACGTTCCAGACCTTCGGGGAAAAGATCTCAGCTTTTCCCCACTGAGAATGATATTCGCTGTAGGTTTTTCATAGATGGCTTTTATGATATTGAAGTATGTACCCTCTTTCCCTATACTCTGGAGACTTTTGATCAAGAAAGGATGCTGTACTTTGTCAAATGCTTTTTCTGCATCTATTGAGAGGATCATATGATTCTTGTTCTTTCTTTTGTTAATGTATTGTATCACGTTGATTGATTTGCAGATGTTGAACCAACCTTGAAGCCCAGGGATAAATCCCACTTGGTCGTGGTGAATAATCCTTTTAATGTACTGTTGGATCCTATTGGCTAGTATTTTGGTGAGAATTTTTGTATCCATGTTCATCAGGGATATTGGTCTGTAATTCTCCTTTTTGATGGGGTCTTTGTCTGGTTTTGGGATCAAGGAAATGGTGGCCTCATAAAATGAGTTTGGAAGTTTTCCTTCCATTTCTATTTTTTGGAACAGTTTCAGGAGTATAGGTATTGATTCTTCTTTAAATGTGTGGCAGAATTCCCCTGGGAAGCCATCTGGCCCTGGGCTTTTGTTTGTTGGGAGATTTTTGATGACTGCTTCAATTTCCTTCGTGGTTATAGGTCTGTTCAGGTTTTCTATTTCTTCCTGGTTCAATTTTGGTAGTTGATACATCTCTAGGAGTGCATCCATTTCTTCCAGGTTATCTAATTTGCTGGCATAGAGTTGCTCATAATATGTTCTTATAATTGTTTGTATTTCTTTGGTGTTGGTAGTGATCTCTCCTCTTTAATGATTTTGTTGATTTGGGTCATTTCTCTGTTCTTTTTGATAAGTCTGGCCAGGGGTTTATCAATCTTGTTAATTCTTTCAAAGAACCAGCTCCTAGTTTCGTTGATCTGTTCTACTGTTCTTTTGGTTTCTATTTCATTGATTTCTGCTCTGATCTTGATTATTTCTCTTCTCCTGCTGGGTTTAGGCTTTATTTGCTGTTTTTTCTCTAGCTCCTTTAGGTGTAGGGTTAGGTTGTGTATTTGAGACCTTTCTTGTTTCTTGAGAAAGGCTTGTTTTGCTATATACTTTCCTCTCAGGACTGCCTTTGCTGTATCCCAAAGATTTTGAACAGTTGTGTTTTCATTTTCATTGGTTTCCATGAATTTTTTTAATTCTTCTTTAATTTCCTGGTTGACCCATTCATTCTTTAGTAGGATGTTCTTTAGCCTCTGTCTCACTCACAATACTCCATGTATTTGAGTTCTTTCTGACTTTCCTCTTGTGATTGAGTTCTAGTTTCAAAGCATTGTGGTCTGAAAATATGCAGGGAATAATCCCAATCTTTTGGTACCGGTTGAGACCTGATTTGTGACCTAGGATGTGACCAATTCTGGAGAATGTTCCATGGGCACTAAGGAAGAATGTGTATTCCATTGCTTTGGGATGGAATGTTCTGAATATGTCTGTGAAGTCCATTTGGTCCAGTGTTTCATTTAAAGTCTTTATTTCCTTGTTGATCTTTTGCTTAGATGATCTGTCCATTTCAGTGAGGGGGGTGTTGAAGTCCCCCACTATTATTGTATTGTTGTCAATGTGTTTCTTTGCTTCTGTTATTAATTGCCTTATATAATTGGCTGCCCCCATGTTAGGGACATAGATATTTACAATTGTTAGATCTTCTTGTTGGATAGACCCTTTAAGTTGGATATAGTGTCCTTCTTCATCTCTTATTACAGTCTTTGTTTTAAAATCTAATTTGTCTGATATAAGGATTGCCACCCCAGCTTTCTTTTGGTGTCCATTAGCATGGTAAATGGTTTTCCATCCCCTCACTTTCAATCTGGGGGTGTCTTTGCATCTAAAATGAGTCTCTTGCAGACAGCATATCAATGGGTCTTGTTTTTTAATCCAATCTGCTAGCCTGTGTCTTTTGATTGGGGCATTTAGCCCATTTACATTCAGGGTAAGTATTGAAATGTATGAATTTAGTGCCATTGTATTGCCTGTAAGGTGACTGTTACTGTATATTGTCTCTGTTCCTTTCTGATCTATACTGCTTTTAGGCTCTCTTTTTGCTTAGAGGACCCCTTTCAATATTTCTTGGAGGGCTGGTTTCGTGTTTGCAAATTCCTTTAGTTTTTGTTTGTCCTGGAAGCTTTTTATCTCTCCTTCTATTTTCAATGACAGCCTAGCTGGATATAGTATTCTTGGCTGCATATTTTTCTCATTTAGTGCTCTGAAGATATCATGCCAGTCCTTTCTGGCCTGCCAGGTCTCTGTGGATAGGTCTGTTGCCAATCTAATGTTTCTCCCTTTATAGTTTACATGTCTCTTCTCCTGAGCTGCTTTCAGGATTTTCTCTTTGTCTCTGAGACTCGTAAGTTTTACTATTAGATGTAGGGTTGGTGACCTATTTTTATTGATTTTGAGGGGTTCTCTGTGCCTCCTGGATTTTGATGCCTGTTTCCTTCCTCACATTAGGGAAGTTCTCTGGTATAATTTCCTCCAATATACCTTCTGCCCCCTCTCTCTTTCTTCTTCTTCTGGGATCCCAATTATTCTAATGTTGTTTCATCTTACCGTATCTCTTATCTCTCGAATTCTGCCCTCGTGATCCAGTAGTTGTTTCTCTTTTTCTCAGCCTCTTTATTTTCCATCATTTGGTCTTCTATATCACTGACTCCCTCTTCTGCCTCATTTATCCTAGCAGTTAGTGCCCCCTTTTTGATTGCACCTCATTAATAGCCTTTTTGATTTCAACTTGGTTAGATTTTAGTTCTTTTATTTCTCCAGAAAGGGTTTCTCTAATGACTTCCATACTTTTTTCAAGCCCAGCTCGTATCTTTAAAGTCATGATTCTGAACTCTAGGTCTGACATTGTACAAATGTCCGTATTGAATAGGTCCCTGGCAGACGGTACTACCTCTTGTTCTTTTTGCTGAGGTGATTTTTTTCGTCTTGTCATTTTGTCCAGAGGAGAATAGATGAATGAGAGAACAAAATGCTAACAGGTTAACAAGGTCCCACAAATATACTCTATACAAATCAGAAAAGACTTGAAACCAGGGGAAAAGAAAGGGAAAGAAAGAAAAAAGAAAGAGAAAAAAAGAAAAAGAAAAAGATAAAAACAAACAAAAACAGAACAAAACAAAAAAACGGAATATGATCAAATATGATCAGGCTAGTGTATAGATCAGTGCCACACACTAGATTTTTGGTGTATTTTGGTCTGTTAGAAGAAAGTGCCTCCTAAAGTTTTAAAGGAAGAAAGACTTATATATGTACAAAATAAGGGTTGATACAATGAAGGGATGGAAGATGACTGTAAAGATGAAAATTATAAAAGGTTTTATAAAAGGAATTGATAAGATAAGAAGTTGTTTGAAAAAAGAAAGATTAAAAAAAAAAAAAGAAAAACAAAGGGAGAGAGTGTGATCAGGCAGGAGACTAGAACAAAGCCATACACTAGTGATTTAGGGTATATTTTGATTTGTGAGAAGAAACTGTATCTCAAAATTTTAAAGAGAGAACAACTTATATATATATGCCAAAAATAAGGGTAACTACTATGAAGGGATAAAATATGACTCTAAAAATGAAAAATAAAAAATGTTTTTTTTTTAAAAAAGGGATTGATAAGATGTTGGTTGAAAAAGGGAAAAAGAAAAATTCAAAAAAAAAGTTAAAAAAATTAACTTTGAAAAACTAATGAATCATGGTAAAAAAGCCATGAATTCTATGTGCAGTATTCCCCTAGCGCTGGAGTTCTCCCGTTCTCCTTGATCGGTAAACTTGGTCTTGGCTTGCTGGCTGTTCATGCTGATCTTCTGGGAGAGGGGCCTGTTGCCATGGTTCCCAAATGTCTTTGCCAGAGGTGGAATTGCCCCGCCCTTGTCCGTTGGGGCTAAGCAATCTGCTCGGGTTTGCTCTCAGTAGCTTTTTTTCCCTGCAAGCTCCCAGCACAGCTTTGGAGGACCAGAGTGAAAATGATGGCCTCCCAATCTCTGCCCGGAGGAGCTGAGAACTCGGGACCCCGCTCCTCAGTGCGCTCCCAGAGAAAAGCAGTCACTCCCGTCTCCCCGGTCTCCACCCGCACTGCGTGCTCACCCGGCCTGTGACCGAGCGTTTCTATCTCTGGCACCCGACCCCGTGTGGAGTCTCCAAACCCAGCAGATCCCTGCGGTGCGCTCCCGTGCCGCTCCTCCCAGGGGAGGAAGGGGAGTCTCCCTGGATCTGCCACTTGTTGGGTCCCTGCTGGAGGAGCAGTGGCCCGACTGTCACCGATCACAGTTTATGGCAACCCCGAGCTGAGAGCCCGCACCTCGGCTCCGTCTCTGCAGCCGGCTTCCCCACTCCGATACCCGGGAGCTCTGCTGCACTCAGGCACCCCTGGTCTTTCTCTGACCCTGAGGGTCCTGAGACCACACTGTCCCGCCCCCAGCTTAGCCACTGGAGTGACGTCCCTCCGCAGAGCCGACTTCTAAAAGTTCCAATTTTGTGCTCCGCTGCTCTGTCACTTGCCAGAAGCAGCCAAGGGAGGCCCCCTCCCCCGCCGTCTATCCTCCCGAATATCTCCTCGGATTCACTTCTCCGCACGTCCTACCTTCCAGTAAGTGGTCCCTTCTCTGTTCAGAGAGTTGTTTCTACTCTCTTCTTCGATCTCCTGTTGAGTTTGTAGGTGTTCAGAATGGTTTGATCCCTATTCAGCTGAATTCATGAGACCAGATGAAATCCAGGTCTCCTACTCCTCTGCCATCTTGCTCCACCCCCCTTTATCACTCTTTTTTTATGCAGCAGTTAATGTACATCTTATTCTCATGCTATATTTTGAATCAACAAATAATTTTTAAATAAAAAATTATTCTATCGAGTTTATATAATGCAGTGAGGACAATTCTCATTTTTCCCCCTAGGCAACTCATTTACCTCTTAATATAGCTTTCCTTTAAGGCATCCCAGAAGAATCAAAGATTATGTCCCTGTATCCCTGTTCTCAGCAGTGATGTCATTAGAATGCCACAACCTCTTGCTAATGATCTGAATAATTTTCTAGACTACTTATTACATGATATCTTGGGATATCACTGTTTTAAAATATACATATGAATGGAATGTAAATGTGTTATGTGAAACTGTGACCTACCTAATTCTGACCCTGCCTCTGACATGGTAAACCTGATGAAATTCAGGCTGTTTACTGTTTTGGGTCACTAATGTTAGATACAGTAGAAATTTCAACTCTGGAGTTTTTCCCAGTCATGGAAATTGGTTTATAAATATTTTAAAGGGATTTTCACTTCTGTCACTGATTTCAGAGAATAATTGATAAAGCTGCTTTTCCCATGCAGACCTCTTTTCTTTGGTTTGGACTTCCCAGGTATTATACCTTAAGCAAAGATTTGAATAAAATCCATGAAAAGTGTCAATTGAGAATCTATCCATAGCTAACATCTTTCATAAATTGATATTTTCACAAAACCTCTTGATAAATTATATCAATTAATGAGTAACAATAAATTATCTCTTATGACTAACAATTTCTTCATACTGCAGTATCAATTCAGCTAAATATTTTTAAAGATTTAATTATTTGAGAGAGAGAGCAGGGGAAGGGGCAGAGGCAAAGGGAGACAGAATCTCAAACATACTCCGCGATGAGCACAGAGCCTGACGCAGGGCTTGATCTCATGACCCCTGAGACCATGACCTGAGCTGAAACCAAAAGTCAGCTGCTCAGCCAACTGAGCCACCCAGGCACCCCCAGCTCAATATTTTTCTGAATCAAAGCAGTTTTTAAGTATAAATTATAGCAAATTATATGAAGTGACAGTTTAGAAGGACAGAAAGGTTGCCTCGGTAATTACATATTGTTCAATCTAATATATCCAAATACTTCAAAATATTTTTCTGTTCCTTTGCCTCGTAAAACCCTCAACATGCATCTCAAAGTTCATGCACTTTTTCCAGAAGCTCCATCTAATTGACAAAGTACCTCATGAAGCTAGAATGACTTCTAAAAATTAGACAGAATATCCATATTAAGTAATGAAAAATTCTAAACATTTCCCCATTCCGGCTCCTTTATTGTAAAGCTTTATTAATAGCACAGATCCAGTTGAATACCTTATATCATATAACATTTGAGAAGAAATAAATTATAATTTCTTGAATTTATATTCTGCTTTCTCAGAGGAGTTCATCTCCTAGACGTTGTCTTATTAACGTTCAAAATTCCTCTGAAAACTAGGTAGAGATTATTATGTTGAACAGTGATAGAACTGCAAAGAGGAAAGGTGCACTCTAGCTGACTCTGCTCCTCCATTAAATCTTGACTTGAAAAAGACAGCACAAAGAAAAACTAATAGCTGAAAGTGAAGCTGATAGAATAGGGAGTTTAATAGATTTTTTCCCCAATATTAATATAAGATCCATGAGTCAGGGATCATGTGTGGCACTGCTATATTTCTAATTTTTAAGAAGAATGACTTATAAGTAAGAATGCCTCATTAAATAGTCTTTGAATGAATACTTGGGCCATTTATTGTCATACTTCTATGCCACACATATTCTCTCCTCATACTTGGGTAAAATAACCCACAGCCATAGGAAAATAGATCTACCTAAACAATTATAAAGCAATTTTTCTGCACTTGTAATTTTGTATATTTAAAAATTACATACCAATTTGTTATTAAATATAGTTATTATTTTTTTTTTTACAGATGAGTAAACTGAGGTTTAGCAAGAAAGTTGAGGTAATTTGCCCAAAGCTTCAGGTATAGCAATTGGCAGAGACTGGATTCAATCCTTGGTCTTTATAGCTTCTAAGCTTCTTTCTTTTCTCAGTAGTATACTGTATTCTCACTTTATTATTGTGATTCTTTTTTTGGTTTTCTTTTTAAATGCGATTTTTAAATGTTAATTTCTTTAGTTGAATGATTTTTTTCATTCAATTGAATTAAGATATAACCAGCATTTCTGTACTTCTTATAATAGAGCTCTTACTAATAATTGATGTAAAGAAAAAAGAGAGGAACTGTAAAAATTTTAAAACATTTAGAAAACACCCATTGGTCAAGACAATTCTCTGGAACTTGGCAGAAATTTGCATCAAAGTCCTAAAAAATGGAAAGATGTGCCTATTATTTTTATAATTACAACATCCTTCAGTCCCATCCCATGCAGAGAATTCACATGAGTGAAAGAAACAAAAAATGGCCTGAAGGAATGAAAGAGACAGGGTTCTGAATGGAAGGAGGCCTGAGAATTTGTTCTGTTGGATAAAATCATCACAAATGATGTGGAAGGGTAAGGAGTACCTCTTTATTTTGCATAGCAGTGCTGGAAGGGTCCCCAAAATGATGACAAAGAATTCCATTGGTAATGTTTGCAATTAAGTTACAACTTGAAAACCTTCAGGAAACCCAAAGGTAGTCCTGAGGGTTTGAAGCAGAGTCTTGGTACATACCTCTCACTAACACATAGTTAAGTCAAATTTACACAGGCAGAAATCTTCTTGTAAGGATCCATTACTTTTGCTATGCATCCCAGATCCATCTACAAAATAACAAAGGGTTATAAGCAAAGTGAATCAGTACAGCTTTGAGTTCCTTGTATTTGAGTGGAAATTAGTACTAAAAAGTATAAGGGTTCTGGTTGATTAGCAAACACCAAAAGTGAATTCAACAGTTTTTTTTCCATATTCTAATAAGCACAATTTCTGTGCAGAAGTATAAACTATTTTTTCCTCCTCTAAGTAACAACTGTTCTCAGTAATTTATTTGTAACCTCCATTATAGTTTAAATAAGGGAAAAATCACAGGAGCAGACTGATGAATCTTAACAGACATTCTTTTATGATTATGTATAAAGTAATAGCACTTAAAAAGATAATATACTTCATAGAAATACAGCAAAACCACATATAAGCAGAAAAAATAAACCTTAGCATCACTGGCTTAGAAGACAAAACATAAAAACAAGGGCTTTTCAAAGTGAAGTCAATGGAAATATTGATAACTGAAGTGGTTTTGCATACACAGGTCAGACATTTTATGGATCTGGGAGCCACTATGTTTTGTTATCCCAGGTAGGAAATAAATAGTAGTTTTAGTTGCTCTCAGTCCTGAAAATGTCTGCATCTCAATTACCTAATGTACTAATGGTGCATAATGCTACCCAATAAATGTTTGAGAATGGTTGAACAAATGAATTGCAAAGTCGATAATGATGCAGTCCATGGTTTTGTGAACTTAATAGGTTAAAGCAATGCATTTTGACACTAGATCTGTATATCCATGATATTTTCTTAGGTAAAACTGAGTATACATTATACAGTAGTAATCACAATCATTGTGATCATCTAAAAAATACCAGTGCCCTCCACTCTAAGAAATCCTGATTCAATTGCTCTGGGATAGTACTCTTAAAATCTCCCCAAGTTATGCAACTGTGCAGCCACAACTGAGAACCACAGGAATGGTTCTGTATTACCAAGTTGCTGTATTACCAATTAAAGTTTATGATCACCACCTGTAAGCAGGAGGTAGTTATCATCAAGCATCTATTTCCAGCAGTAATCCAAGTAGAACAAATTTTTTGGTAACACTGATGTTGCAGTGGTGGACATATTTAAGATAGACTTAAGTAGACTCAGGCAGTGAATCTTTATTATTTAACAAACATATATTGGGTATCTAATTTGTGGGGACAGTGTCCTGGCACTGGCCACCCAGTAAAGTGCAGGGTAGATAAGGTCTCTACTGTAATGGAAGAGACTACCCTGCCCCATACCAAAGTACTTAAGAGTGACACACACATATAAAAATTAGTGTGTGGTGGGAATATCAACTCTAGATTAGTGACTCTGGACTGTCCTTCCTGGAGGGATGACCTTAAATTGGAACAACAGGGGTGAAGAGAGCATTCTAGGCAGAGGAAATATAATGAAAAAGACCAAGAATGACAAAGAGCTTTTGAGGTTGAGGAACTGAAAGAAGGTCATTGTGGTTGGACTGTAATGAGTGGAGGGGCAGACTTAGTCTTAGCTGAAACTGGTGAGGTATGTTTGCTCTGGACCATGAGAATGGGGATCCTTTATATTTAAAAGATTTAACCTCTTGAACAATGTCAATTTCCTATTCTCTCCATTCAATTTTTTTTTTTTTTTTCTCTATCACCAGCCTAGGCAAAGCCACCACACCTCTTTCCTTGTTACTCCTACCTATCCCCTTATGGAAACTAGCATAGTCCCTTAAAGATAAATAAAATCTGATTATGTCATGATACTGCTTAAAACCTTACAATAGTTTTTCATTGACCAGGAAAATGTCCGTAGCTTTCACGTACTCTCTGGAGCATTCTCTCCTCTCTCAGATCATGTGATCACTGTCACTCTCCCACCTTCTCTAGCCATATTGAATTTCTTTTAGTTGTTCCAATTTACCAGACTGTCCCACACAGATTTCCTCCTTGCCTGCTTGTCATGTGTGATTTAACCTGGTCATCTGAGAACTTAGATATATAATTGTTTTGTTTTGTTTTGTTTGTCCCAAGTTAGAGTATAAACCAACATGTAAGCCTCTAGCATACAACCTGACCTTTATTTATTGAATTAACCTATAAGAGAAAAGATAATAGCACTGAGATTTTTTTACCAAAAACTCCTACACTGATCAAACACCTGACCTTTTCTTCAAATAATTTCCATCAGAAAACTGTAGTTTTTTATAGAAGCACGTGGTAATTTTTATTCTACATATAACAATACTTTTTCAAATAAAAAGCTTGTGATATTGTTAAAAACTGAGGGATTTTTCTAAGCTTTGAAAGAGATCAGAAAGTGATGGGTAAAGAGCGAAGCACCCTTCACACAACTCTGTGAGCACAGAACTAGTCATTTACTACACACAACACTTAGCCACTTCCACAACTCACTCTGACAAATCTTACCACAAAACCACATGCTCTTCCAATTGCTTGACAGAAGTTCAACTTGAAAAGCTTTCCTTCAGTGTAGATTTTCTGTATGTTTCCAGTTAGTGATAGAAGTAAAACCTGTCACAGCTTGTGTGGGCTTGGCTCTCTTGAGGTACTTGGGGACCCAAATAAGGAACCAGGGGAGGCATGAAACATGAGAATAAGAGAAACCATCAGAAACCAGAAAATAAGACAACCCACATGGCTGTGATGCAAGTCAGCTCTCCTTTGAGAACCTGGATAACATTTTATGTGGTCTCTTTTCCAAGGAGAATGATCTGGTAGGTGAGAAAAGACAATATTTGCCAAGCAGTAGAAATGCTCAAAACTTAGGCATGGAGTGAATTACATTTTGAGATGGTTAGTTTGGAGGAAGATTGGATTCCTGGTAGCTCTAAACTGTGGAAAGAGGTGAGATGGCAGAAAGAGGCTGTGTGACTTTTTGAAAGACTTCTGGACCGGTTAAGTGATGAAGTGTTCAAAGCAATGCTTCATTTCCCCAGGGATGCACCGACTGCAATAAAGTTGGAAATCAGGCAAACACAATCATAAAGAATGTGTAAGCCTAGTGGGGGGAGAGTGGCAAGGGGTGAAGATCCGGTTCCACTGGCTGACAGGTTCCTTGGGTTCCACACAGATACAGCTAATATTCTAAGGGCTGAAAACTTAATTCTAACCCCCCAGTTAGCAATAAAGAATGAAGCTGCAGCTGACTGCCATGTTAGCTGAGGATTGTGGCACAGGACTTGAGAGAGCCAAAGCTTGTTGCTTGAAAGGATTTCAATAGCTGTTAAGGCCAATCATGGAAGTAATTATGGGATAGGGAAAATTACATTTATCGGTTCTTCTCATTTGATTTTGCTGCCTTGATGTGTCATTCTGGCAACCCAAGTTGGCTTTTCCCAACTTAGTTCTCCGCTATAATATTGCATACTTCTCAGACATCCTTCCCTCTTTTTATTTTATTTTTTTAGAGATTATTTATTTATTTATTTATTTGAGAAAGAGAGCACACAAGCAGGGGGATTGGCAGGCAGAGGGAGAGAGAGAAGCAGGCTCCCCACTGAGCAGAGAGCCTGATGCGAATCCCAGGACCCTAGGATCATGACCTGAGCAGAAGGCAGACACTTAACTGACTGAGCCACCCAGGCACCCCTCAGGCATCCTTTTTTTAAGTGAAATATTAGCATTCAACAGATGTCTCTTTACCCTGTTTTTTTTTTTTTTTTTTTTAAAGATTTTATTTATTTATTCATGAGAGAGGGAGAGAGAGGGAGAGAGAGAGAGAAGCAGAGGGAGAAGCAGGCTCCCAAGGAGCAGGGAGCCCGATGTGGGACTCGATCCCAGGACCCCGGGATCATGACCTGAGCCGAAGGCAGACGCTTAACCATCTGAGCCACCCAGGCACCCTCTTTACCCTGTTTTTAAAGCACTGACACTGAAAAATGCAGTCCCTCAGGCAAGGAACAGAGAAGGAAAAGCTTAGGAAAAGAGATAGCATGATGTTACAATCACAACTTCTGGAACCAAATTGCCTTGGGTATACATATTAACTATATAACCTACATGCGGCCTCAACGTCCTTGTCTGTAAATTGATAACAGTAACAGCAGCATTTACCTTGCTGGGGGGTGTTGTAAAGATTGAGAGAATATAAGCAAATTGCTAGGAATAGTACTCAGAACAAACTAGTTTTCAAGAAATCTTAGTGATTATTGCTTTTTGGAATTACTCAAATCATAGCATTACAGTAGCTTTCTACTCACCCAGTGTAGGATGAGAAGTCAGATCTAAAAGATGTAAACACGTCTGAACCACCCAAACCCATGTAACATTACCTTTAAAATTTCTTTTAATGGAAATATAGTTGACACACAACGTTAGTTTCAGGTTTATAACATAGTAATTTGACAAATCTATACCTTACCCTATCCATACATAAGTATAGCTACTGTCTGTCACCATGCAACACTGTTACAGTATCATTGTCTGTGTCCCCTATGCTATACTTTTCATTCTTGGTGACTTATTCATTCCATAACTGGAAGTCTGTATCTCCTACTCCTCTTTCCCATTTTGCCCACCCACCCTCTGGCGACCATCAGTTTCTTCTCTATATTTACAGGTCTAATTATATTCTACTCATTGGTTTGCTTTTTCTGTGGTTTCTTTTTTGAGGTAAGTGAAATCATATGGTATTTGGCTTTCTCTGTCCAACTTATTTCACTTAGCATTAATACAATCTATGTCCATCCATGTCGTTGGAAACGGCAAAATTTCATCCTTTATGGTTGAGTAATATTCCTTTGTGTGTGTGTGTGTGTGTGTGTGTGTGTGTGTACCATCTTCTTTATCCATTCATTTATAGATGGACACTTGGGCTGCTCCCATATCTGGGCTATTGTAAATAATGCTGCAATAAATAGGAGTACATATATCTTTTTAAAGTAATGTTTTTGTTTTCTTTGGGTAAATACTGTATCATATGGTACTTCTATTTTTAATTATTTGAGAAAACTCTATACTGTTTTCCACAGTGGCTTCACCAATATTACATTCCCACCAACAGTGCACAAAGGTTCATTTTTTCCCCACATAACTCACCAACAGTTTTATTCATGTCTTTTTAATTCTAGAAATTCTAAAAGGCGAAAAGTGAAATCTCATTGTAGTTTTGATTTGCATTTCCCTCATGATTGGTGATGGTGAGCATCTTATGTGTCTGTTGGCCACCTGTCTGTCTTCTTTGGAAATGTGTCTATTTCCGTCCTCTGTCCGTTTTTTTAAAATATTTTATTTATTTGTCAGAGATAGAGAAAAGAGAGAGCACAGGCAGGGGGAATGGCAGGCAGATGTAAACACATCTGAACCACTGAGCAGGGAGTCCAATGCGGGACTTGATTCCAGGATCCTGGGATCATGACCTGAGTTGAAGGCAGATGCTTAACCAACTGAGCCACCCTGCCATTCCCCTCTGTCCATTTTAATTTTTTTATTAACATATAACGTACTATTTGTTTCAGGGCTACAGGTCTGTGGTTCATCAGTCTTACATAATTCACAGCACTCACCATAGCACATACACTCCCCAATGTCCATCACCCAGTCACCCCATCCCTCCCACCCCCCACCACTCCAGCAACCCTCAGTTTGTTTCCTGAGATTAAGAGTCTCTTATGGTTTGTCTCCCTCTCTGGTTTCATCTTGTTTCATTTTTCCCTCCCTTCACCTATGATCCTCTGTCTTGTTCCTCAAATTCCACATATCAGTGAGATCATATGATAATTGTCTTTCTCTGGTCGGCTTATTTTGCTTAGCATAATACCCTCTAGTTCCATCCATGTCATTGCAAATGGCAAGATTTCATTTTTTGATGGCTGCATAATATTCCATTTTACACACACACACACACACACACACACACACGCATATCTTCTTTATCTGTGTGTACACACACCCCATATCTTCTTTATCCAGTCATCTGTTGATGGACATCTAGGCTCTTTCCATAGTTTGGCTATTGTGGACATTGTTGCTATAAATATTGGGGTGCATGTGCCCCTTTGGGTCACTACATTTGTATCTTTGGGGTAAATACCAGGTAGTGCAATTGCTGGGTCATAGGGTAGCTACATTTTCAACTTTTTGAGGAACCTCCATACTGTTTTCCAGAGTGGCTGTACCAGATTGCATTCCCACAAACAGTGCAGGAGGGTTACCCTTTCTCCGCATCCTTGCCACATCTGTTGTTTCCTGACTTGTTAATTTTGGCCATTCTGACTGGTGTGAGGTGGTATATTATTGAGGTTTTGATTTGTATTTCCCTGATGCTGAGTGATGTTGTGCACTTTCTCATGTGTCTGTTGGCCATTTGGATGTCTTCTTTGAGGAAATGTCTGTTCATGTCTTTTGCCCATTTCTTGATTGGATTATTTGTTCTTTCGGTGTTGAGTTTGATAAGTTCTTTTCTTTTTTTTTTAAGATTTCATTTTTATTTATTTGACAGAGAGAGACACAGCGAGAGAGGGAACACAAGCAGGGGTAATGGGAGAAGGAGAAGCAGGCTTCCCACAGAGCAGGGAGCCTGAAGCAGGGCTCAATCCCAGGACCCTGGAACCATGACCTGAGCTGAAGTCATACACTTAATGACTGAGCCACCCAGGTGCCCTGGCAAGTTCTTTATAGATTTTGGATACTAGCCCTTTATCGGATATGTCATTTGCAAATATCTTCTCCCATTCTGTCCGTTGTCTTTTGGTTTTGTTGATTGTTTCTTTGCTGTGCAAAAGATTTTTATCTTGATGAAGTCCCAAGTTCATTTTTGCTCTTGCTTCCTTTGCCTTTGGTGATGTTTCTAGGAAGAAGTTGCTGTGGCTGAGGTCGAAGAGGTTGCTGCCTGTGTTCTTCTCAAGGATTTTGTTGGATTCATGTCTCACATTTAGGTCTCTCCTCCATTTTGAGTCTATTTTTGTGTTTGGTGTAAGGAAATGGTCCAGTTTCCTTCTTCTGTATGTGGCTGTCCAATTTCCCAACACCATTTGTTGAAGAGACTGTCTTTTTTCCACTGGACATTCTTTCCTGCTTTGTCAAAGAGTACTTGACCATAGAGTTGAGGGTCCATTTCTGAGCTGTCTATTCTGTTGCATTGATCTGTGTGTCTGTTTTTGCGCCAGTACCATACTCTCTCGATGATGACAGCTTTGTAATAGAGCTTCAAGTCCGGGAATTGTGATGCCACCAGCTTTGCTTTTCTTTTTCATAATTCTGGCTATTCTGGGTCTTTTCTGGTGCCATGCAAATTTTAGGATTATTTGTTCCATTTCTTTGAAAAAAGTTGATGATATTTTGATAGGGATTGCATTAAGTGTGGAGATTGCTCTAGGTAGCATAGACATTTTCACAGTATTTGTTCTTTTAATCCATGACCATAGAACTTTTTTCCATTTCTTTGTGTCTTCCTCAATTTCATTCATGAGTATTCTTTTTTTTTTAAGATTTTATTTATTTATTTGAGAGAGAGAGAATGAGAGATAGAGAGCACGAGAGGGAAGAGGGTAAGAGAGAGAAGCAGACTCCCTGCTGAGCAGGGAGTCCGATGTGGGACTCGATCCCGGGACTCCAGGATCATGACCTGAGCCGAAGGCAGTTGCTTAACCAACTGAGCCACCCAGGCACCCTCATTCATGAGTATTCTGTACTTTTCTGAGTACAGATTCTTTGCCTCTATGGTTAGATTTATTCCTAGGTATCTTATGGTTTTGGGTGCAATTGTAAATGGGATCAACTCCTTAATTTCTTTCTTCTGTCTTGTTGTTGGTGTATAGAAATGCAACTGATTTCTGTGCATTGATTTTATATCCTGCCACTTTACTGAATTCCTGTATGAATTCTAGCAGTTTAGAGGTAGAGTCTTTTGGGTTTTCCACATAAAGTATCATATCATCTGCAAAAAGTGAGAGTTTCACTTCTTCTTTGCTGATTTGGATGCCTTTTATTTCTTTTTGTTGTCTGATTGCTGTGTCTAGGACTTCTAGTACTACGTTGAACAGCAGTGGTGATAGTGGACATCCCTGCTGTGTTCCTGACCTTAGGGGGAAAGCTCTCGGTTTTTCCCCATTGAGAATGATATTCGCTGTAGGTTTTTCATAGATGGCTTTTATGATATTGAGGTATGTACCCTCTATCCCTATACGCTGAAGAGTTTTGATCAGGAAAGGATGCTGTACTTTGTCAAATGCTTTTTCTGCATCTATTGAGAGGATCATATGGTTCTTGCTCTTTCTTTTATTAATGTATCACATTGATTGATTTGCGGATGTTGAACCAACCTTGCAGCCCAGGAATAAATCCCAGTTGGTCATGGTGAATAATCCTTTTAGTGTACTGTTGGATCCTATTGGCTAGTATCTTGGTGAGAATTTTTACATCCATGTTCATCAGGGATATTGGTCTGCAGTTCTCCTTTTTAATGGGGTCTTTGTCTGGTTTTGGGATCAAGGTAATGCTGGCCTCATAAAATGAGTTTGGAAGTTTTCCTTCCATTTCTATATTTTGGAACAGTTTCAGAAGAATGGGTATTAATTCTTCTTTAAATGTGTGGTAGAATTCCCCTGGGAAGCCATCTGGCCCTCCGCTCTTGTTTGTTGCGAGATTTTTGATGACTGCTTCAATTTCCTTACTGGTTATGTGTCTGTTCAGGTTTTCTATTTCTTCCTGGTTCAGTTTTGGTAGTTTATACGTCTCTAGGAATGCATCCATTTCTTCCAGATTATCTAATTTGCTGGCATAAAGTTGCTCATAATATGTTCTTATAATTGCTTGTATTTCTTTGGTGTTGGTTGTGATCTCTCCTCTTTCATTAATATTTTATTTATTTGGGTCATTTCTCTTTTCTTTTTGATATGTCTGGCCAGGTGTTTATCAATCTTATTAATCTTTCAAAGATTTCAAACCAGTTCCTAGTTTCGTTGATCTGTTCTGTTCTTTTGGTTTCTATTTCATTGATTTCTGCTCTGATCTTTATTATTTCTCTTCTCCTGCTGGGTTTAGGCTTTATTTGCTGTTCTTTCTCCAGCTTCTTTAGGTGTAGGGTTAGGTTGTGTATTTGAGACCTTTCTTGTTTCTTGAGGAAGGCTTGTATTGCTATGTACTTTCCTCTTGGCACCACCTTTGCTGCATTCCAAAGATTTTGAACAGTTGTGTTTTCATTTTCATTTGTTTCCATGATATTTTTTAAATTCTTCTTCAATTTCCTGGTTGACCCATTCATTCTTTAAGAGGATGCTCTTTAGCCTCCATGTATTTGAATTCTTTCTGACTTTCCTCTTGTGACTGAGTTCTAGTTTCAAAGCATTGTGATCCAAAAATATGCAGGGAATGATCCCAGTCTTTTGGTACTGGTTGAGACCTGATTTGTTACCCAGGATGTGATCTATTCTGGAGACTTTTCTATTTGCACTAGAGAATAATGTGTATTCTGTTGCTTTGGGGTGGAATGTTCTGAATATATCTGTGAAGTTCATCTGTTCCAGGGTGTCATTTAAAGCCTTTATTTCCTTGTTGATCTTTTGCTTAAATGACCTGTCCACTTCAGTGAGGGGGATGTTAAAGTCCCTGACTATTATTGCATTATTGTCAGTGTGTTTCTTTGATTTTGTTATTAATTGGCTTATATAATTTGCTGTTCCTATGTTAGGGGCATAGATATCTAAAATTGTTAGATCTTGTTGGATAGACCCTTTAAGTAGGATATGGTGTCCTTCCTCATCTTTTATTATAGTCTTTGGCTTAAAATCTAATTTGTCTGATCTAAGGATTGCCACCCCAGCTTTCTTTTGATGTTCATTAGCATGGTAAATTGTTTTTCACGCCCACACTTTCAATCTGGAGGTATCTTTGGGTCTAAAATGAGTCTCTTGAAGACAGCATATCAGTGGGTCTTTTTTTTTTTTTTTTTTTTGTCCAATCTGATAGCCTGTGTCTTTTGATTAGGGCATTTAGCCCATTTGCATTCAGGGTAAGTATTGAAAGACATGAATTTAGTGCCATTGCATTGCCTGTAAGGTGACTGTTACTGTATATCGTCTCTGTTCCTTTCTGGGCTATGTTACTTTTAGGCTCTCTCTTTGCTTAGAGGACCCCTTTCAATATTTCTTGTAGGGCTGTTTTATGTTTGCAAATTCTTTTAGTTTTTGTTTGTCCTGGAAGCTTTTTATCTCTCCTTCTATTTTCAGTGACAGCCTAGCTGGGTATAGTATTCTTGGCTGCATATTTTTCTCATTTAGTGCTCTGAATATATCATACCGGTCCTTTCTGACCTGCCAGGTCTCTGTGGATAGTTCTGCTTCCAATCTAATGTCTCTACCATTGTAGGTTACAGACGTCTTGTCCTGAGCTGCTTTCAGGATTTTCTCTTTGTCTCTGAGACTTGTGAGTTTTACTATTAGATGTTGGGGTGTTGACCTATTTTTATTGATTTTGAGGGGGTTCTCTGTGCCTCCTGGATTTTGATGCCTATTTTCTTCCCCAAATTAGGGAAGTTCTCTGGTATAATCTGCTCCGATATACCTTCTGCCCCTCTCTCTCTTTCTTCTTCTTCTGGGATCCCAATTATTCTAATGTTGCTTCATTTTATGGCATCTCTGGAATTCTCCCCTCGTGATCCAGTGGTTGTTTTTCTCTCTTTTTCTCAGCTTCTTTATTCTCCATCATTTGTCTTCTATATCACTAATCCTCTCTTCTGCCTCATTTACCCTAGCAGTTAGAGCCTCCATTTTTTATTGTACCTCATTAATAGCCTTTTTGATTTTGACTTGGTTAGATTTTAGTGTTTTATTTCTCCAGAAAGAGATTCTCTAGTACCTTCTATGCTTTTCTCAAGCCCAGCTAGTATCTTTATAACCATCATTCTGAACTCTAGTTCTGACATCTTACTAATGTCCATATTGATTAGGTCTCTGGCAGTCGGTATTGCCTCTTGTTCCTTGTTTTGAGGTGAGTTTTTCCATTTTGTCATTTTGTCCAGACAAGAATAGATGAATGAAAGAACAAAATGATAAAAGGGTAAAAACAACCCCAGAAAAAATATGCAGTAAACAAATCAGAAGAGACCCGAAACTGGGGGGAAAAGAAAAAAAAAAAAAAAAGAATATGATCAAGCTGGTGAATAGAAAAGAGCCACACACTAGATTTTGGGTGTATTTTGGTCTGTTAAAAGAAACCGTATCCCAAAATTTTAAAGAAAGAAAAACTTATATATATATAAAATAAGGTTAAATACAATGAAGGGATAAAATATGACTGTAACAATGAAAATTAAAAAAGAATTTTAAAAAGGAATTGATAAGATTTTGGTTGAAAAAGGAAAGAAGAAAAATTCCAAAAAAGAAAAAAAAAATAGTAAAAGAAAAAAATAAAAAAAAATTAACTTTGAAAGACTGAAGAATCATGGGGTTAAAGCCATGAATTGTAAGTGCTGTATTCCCCTAGTGCTGGAGTTTTGCACTTCTCATTGATCAGTAAACTTGGTCTTGGCTGGCTGTTCTTGCTGATCTTTCTGGGGGAGGGGCCTGTTGCAGTGATCCTCAAATGTCTTTGCCCGAGGTGGAATTGCCCTGCCCTTGCCAGGGGCCAGGCTAAGTAATCTGCTTGGGTTTGCTTTCGGTAGCTTTTGTTCCCTGTAAGCTTTCTGTACAGATTTTGAGGATGAGAGTGAAAATGGCAGCCTCCCAATCTCTGCACCGGAGGAGCCGAGAACTCGGGGCCCCACTCCTCAGTGCACCCACAGAGAAAAGCAGTCAGTCAGTCCCGTCTCCCCAGTCTCCAGCTGCACTCTGTGCTCACCCAGCCTGTGACCGAACATCTCTATCTCTGGCGCACGACCCCGTGTGGAGTCTCCAAACTCAGCAGATCCCTGTGGTGCACTCCTGCACCACTCCTTCCCGGGGAGGAAGGGGAGTCTCCCTGGATCTGCCACTTGTTGGGTCCCTGCTGGAAGAGCAGTGGCCCGACTATGCCATGGATCACGATTTATGGCAACCCTGAGCTGAGAGCCCACTCCTTGGCTCCGTCTTTGCAGCAAGCTTCAGCACTCTGAAACCTGGAAGCTCTTCACTCAGGCACCCTGGGTCTTTCTGTGACCCCAAGGGTCCTGAGACCACACTGTCCCAGCAAGGATTCCATCCCCAGTTTAGCCACTGGAGCAATGTCCCTCAGTGGAGCAGACTTCTAAAAGTTCTGATTTTGTGTTCTGCTGCTCTATCACTTGTGGGTAGCGGCTGACGGAGCCTCCCTCCCCCTGCAGTCTATATTCCCAAATATTGCCTTGGATTCACTTCTCTGCAGGTCCTACCTTCCAGAAAGTGGTCTCTTTTCTGTTCAGAGAATTACTGCTCTTCTTTTCTTCAATCTCTTGTTGAGTTTGTAGGTGTTCAGAATGGCTTGATAACTATCTAACTGAATTCCTGAGACCAGTTGAAATTTAGGTCTCCTACTCCTCCACCATCTTGCTCCTCCCACCCCTCTGTCCATTTTTAAATGAGATTATTTGGTTCTTGCTATTGGGTCGTATAAGTTTTTTGTTTTTTTTTTTTTTAGCTGTATAAGTTTTTCATATATTTTGATATTAACCCCTTACTGGATATGTTATTTGCAAATATCTTCTCCTATTCGGTAGGTTGCCCCCCTTTTTTTTTGATGGTTTCCTTCACTGTACAAATACTTGGTATTTTGATATAATCCCAATAGCATATTTTTGCTTCTGTTTCCCTTGTCTGAGGAGACATATCTATAAAAATATTGCCATGGCCAGTGTTAATGAAATCACTGTCTATATTCTCTTCTGGGAATTTTATGGCTTCAGGTCTCATGTTTAGATATGTAATCCATTTTGAATCTATTTTTATGTATGGTATGAAGAAGTGATTCAATTTCATGCTTTTGCATGTAGCTGTCTAATTTTCCCAGCACCATTTATTGAAGGGACTCTCTTTTCCCCATGGTATATTCTTGCCTCCTTTGTAATGGATTAATTAACAATGAGTGTGGGTTTATTTCTGGCCTCTCTATTCTGTTCCATTGGTCTATGAGTTTATTTTTGTGCTACTATCATACAGTTTTAATTATTACATCTTTGTAGTATATCTTGAAATTTGGGATTGTGATATTTCCAGCTTCGTGTTTGTTTCTCAAGATTTCTTTGGCTATTTGGAGTCTTTCATAGTTCCATACAACTTACAGTAGCTTTATTGTGGTTCTGTAAAAAATGCTATTGGTGTTTTGATAATTTGCATTGAGTCTGTAGATTACTTTGGGTAGTATGGGTATTTGAACAATATTAATTTTTCTAATCTGTGAGCGTGGAATGCCTTTCCATTTGTGTGCACTTCAATTTCTTTCATCAGAGTTTTATGGTTTTTTAGATATTTTGCCTCCTTCATTTTATTCCTAGGTATTTTACTTTTTGGTACAATTGTAAATGGAATCATTTTCTTAATTTCTGATACTTCATTTTTAGTGTATAGAAACACAACTGGTTTTTCTGTACTAATTCTGATTCCTGCAACTTACCTAATTAATTTATTACTTCTAATAGGTTTTTGGTGGAACCTTTAGAGTTTTCTACCTATAGCATCATGTCATCTGCAAATGTTTAACATCTACAGTTTAACTTCGTCCTTTCTATTTGGATGCTTTTATTTCTTGTCTAATTGCTGTGGCTAGGACTTCCAGGACTATGATAAGTAAAAGTGTTGAGAGTGGACATTGTTTCCTTCTTCCTGATCTTAGAGGAAAAGCTGTCCATTTTTCACCACTGATTATGATGTTTGCTATGGGTTTCATATTTGTGGAGGGTTTTTTTTTTTAAAAAACATGAACGGATGTTAAATCTTGTCAAATGCTTTTTCTGCATTTATTGAGATGACCATATAATTTGTATCTTTTGTTATCTGAATGTGGTGTATCATGTTGGTTGATTTGTGCATATTGAACCATTCTTGCGTCCCCAGAATAAATATCATTTGATTGTAGTGAATGATTCTTTTAATGTTTTGTTGAACGTGGTTTGTTTATATTTTGTTGATGATTTTTGCATTTATTTTCATCAGGGATACTTACTGTAGTTTTCCTATTTTGTAGTATTTTTTTGGTCTGGTTTTGGCATCAGGATAATGTTGGCCTGTGGAATGTGTTTGGAAGTTTTCCTTTCCCTTCTTCTTCTTCTTTTTTTAATAGTTTGGAGAGAATAGGTATTAATTCTTTTTTAAATGTTTGGTAGAATTCACATGGGAATTTATCTGGTCCTGGACATTTGTTGGAGTTTTTGATTACCAATTCAAGTTTATTTCTAGTAATAGTCTCTTTAGATTTTCTATATCTTCCTGATTCAGTTTTAGAAAATTGTATGTTTTTAGGAATTTATTCATTTTGTCTAAGTTGTCCAGTTTTGACATGTAATTTTTATATTCTCCTATAATCCACTGTATTTCTGTACTGTAAGTTGTTACTTTTTCATTTCTGAATTTTTTTGTAGTCCTCTCTCTTTTTTGATGAGTCTGGCCAAAACTTTATAAATTTTATCTTCTTAAAGAATAGCTTTTGGTTTTGTTGATCTTTTCTAATTTTTTAAAGTCTTGTTTATTTCTGCTCTGATCTTTATTGTTTCCTTACTTCTACTAACTTAGGACTTTGATCTTCTACTTCTTTGAGGTGTATGGTTAGATTGTTTGATATTTTTTCTTATTGCTTGAGTTATATCTGTATTGCTATAAATTTCCCTTTAAAACTGCACTAGTTGTATCCCACAGATTTTGGATAGTTGTGTTTTCATTTTCATTTGTCTCCATGTATTTTCTATTTCCTCTGATTTTCATTGACCCTTTGGCCATTTAGCACCAGGTTGTTTAGCCTGCATGTGTTTATTTTTTTCCATTTTTCTTTTCTTGTGATCAATTTCTAGTTTCGTATAGTTGTAGTCCAAAAAGAGGCATGATACATTTTCAGTCTTCTTAAATTTATGGAGAATTGTTTTGTGGCCTAATATGTGATCTATCCTGGAAAATATTTCATATGAACTTGAAAATAATGTGTATTCTTCTGTTGTTTTTGGATGGAATGTTTTCTGCATATCTGTTAAGTGCATCTGGTCTAATGTGTCATTCAAAGACACTGTTTCCTTGTTGATATTCTGCCTAGATGATCTATCCATTGATATAAGTGGGGTGTTAGACTCCTCTACTATTATTGTATTATTGTCAATCTCTCCCTTTATGTCTGCTATTACTTACTTTATGTATTTAAGTGCTCCCATAGTAGAAGTATAGATATTTGCATTTCTTACATCCTGTTGTTGAATTGACCTTTTTATCATTATGTAATATGCTTCTTTGTTTCTTGTTTCACTCTGTTTTAAAGTCTATTTTGTGTGACCTAAATATTGCTACTGTTTTATTTTTGTTTTTGCTTCTATTTGCATGGTATGTTTTTGCATCCTTTCCCTTTCACTCTATATGTGTCTTTAGGTCTGAAATGAATCTCTTGTAGCAGTGTATAGATAAGTTATGCTTTTTATCTATTCTGCCATTCTTTGTCTTTTGATTGGTGATTTAGACCAGTTATACTTAAAGTAATTATTGATATATATACACTTATTGCCATATTGTTTTCTGATTATTTCTGTAATTATTCTGTTTCTTTTTTCTTTTGCTCTTTCCTTATGGTTTGATGGCTTCCTTTATTGTTATACCTGAATTTCTATTTATTTTTTTGTGTATCTGTTATAGATTTTGGTTATATGATTACCATAAGGTTCATATATAGAATCGTAAGTATATAGCAGTCTATATTAAGTTGATGGTCATTTACATTTGAACACATTCTAAAAGAACTTTTTTATGACCTCCTTCAAGTTTTATGCATATGTCATATTTTATATTTTTCCAGTCATAATTTTCTTCTAATTATGGCCTTTTCCCCTTAAAGTCCCTTTAACATTTCTTGTAAGTCTGATTTTTTGGTGATGAATTCTTTAATTTTTGTTTGAGAAAGACTTTATCCCTTCTCAATTCTGAATGATAATCATCCTGAGCAGAGTATGTTTTCTTGTTGTTGTTGTTGTTGTTGTTCTTTTATTTATTTATTTATTTATTTTTACTTTCTGGTTTTAGAATATAGCATACCATTCTCTTCTGGCCTGCATAGTTTCTGCTGAAAATTAGCTGATAGCCTTATGGTATTTCCCTTATATATAACTTTTGCTTTTCTCTTGCTGATTGTTTTTAAAAAATTCTCTTTAACTTTAACCTTTGACATTTTAATCATTATGTGTCTAGATGTGGACAAACTTGGGTTCATCTTTTATGGAAGTCTCTTAGCTTCTTGGATCTAGAGGTCTATTTATTTTCCCAGTTAGAGAATTTTTCAGTTATTATTTCTTCATATACGTTTTCTTCCCCTTTCTCTCCTTCTGGGAACCCTATAATGTGAATGTTACTTTGCTTGATGTTGTTCAAGAAATCCCTTACACTATCTTCATTTTTTTTTAATTCTTTTTTTTATCTTAGTGTTGTTTGGGAGCTTTCCATTACCCTGTCTTCCAGATTACTGATTTATTCTTCTGCATCTACTAATCTATTGTTGATTCCTTCTAGTGTTTGTTTTTTTTTTTTTTAATTTTAGTTATGGTATTCTTCTTCAACTCTGATTGGTTCTTTTTTATATTTGCAATCTTGTTGAATTTCTGAGATCCCCCACTGCTCTTTCCAGTCTGGTGAGCATCTTTATGATCATTACTTGAAACACTTTATCAAACATAATGCTTCTCTTCACTTTATTTATTTTTCTGGGGTTTCGTGTTGTTCTTTTTTTGGAGCATATTCATATGTCTGTCCATTTTGCTTGACTTTCTGTAATTGTGAATTAGGCAGAATAAATACTTTTCCTAAATGTGAAAGAATGGTCTCATGTATGGTCAACCCCTGTATAAAGTATGCATACCAGGTGACTTTGGCTGGCTGGTTGGAGCTGTGGCTGGGGTGGGTTGGGAGTCCTGGGGCACACTCTGTTAGGGTTTCTTTGAGATGGCCAGAGCTGAAGTGGGCATGGGCTTGGGCAATTAGGGCTCTCTGCATAGAGGATACCCTGGCAGGATAGGTGAAGCTGAATTGGATATAAGCCTGGGGATCCAGGACTCTCAACATAGAGTGTACCCTGGCAGGATAGGTAAAGCTAAAGGGGGCATGGGCCAAGGAAGTCCCTGGTTTATCTACACAGAGGGCACCCTAACAGTATAGCTGAAGCTGAAGTAGATGCAACCAGGATATCCCATGGCTCTCCATACAAAGGGCACACTGGTAGGGTAGCTGGAGCTGAAGCAGGGCATGAGCCAGGGGGTACCAAATGCTCTGCACAGGAGGTACCCTGGTAGGGCAGGTGGAACCAAGGCAGGGTACTCCATTCAGGTGGCACCCTGGTAGGCCAGTTGTAGCTGAAATGGGCACTGTCTGTGGCAGTGCCAATGCTCTGCACACAGAGAGCATCCTGGGAAGACAGCTGAAGCTGAAGTGGGTGCAAGCCAGGGTACCTTGGGGTCCTTAGTACAGGGGGTGCCCTGGCAGTGTGATTGGAGCCAAGGGACCATGGGCTGCGGTGTCCTAGGGCACTCCACACGCAGGGCACCTTGGTAGATTAGCTGGGGCCAAAGTGTGGTATAGGATAGGGGTCCTGGGGTGCTCCACAGAAGAGGCACGTTGGCCAGGTAGCTGGAGCCAAAGCAGTCAGGGGTCAGAAGGTCCCAGAATGCTGTGTGCCAGAGGTGCCCTAGCAAGCTATCTGGAGCCAAAGTGGTAGGGGCCTGGAGTGTTCTGGGCTGCTTTGTGTCTCTTTCCCCTTGGCACAATGACTGGAGCTGTAATGTGTAATGAGCACTGACAAGGAGTGTCCCGGTGTGTGCCACCCTGTGGGCTGCCTCTGTGCTATGGCTGGGGCTGGGTAGGCTAGAGGTCTGGTGCTTATGAGGTGGCAGGCCAGCTATGGCACCTGGAACACTGCTCTTCTCTGCTCTATCAAGATTGGGGGCGAACATCACCTGCGGTGCTTGCCAGCCCTTCTGACCTAGACAGATTTCCAGCAGCTCCCCCACTATTTGGTGGAGTTTTAAGGCTGGATCTTTTCTATACCGATTGCTATTTGAAACAGCAGCTTTTTTTTTCTGTGCCCCAGGGTGGATGAATCTGCTCAAGGTCCCTCAGCCCTATCCTTCCCCACAGTAATTGGCAGCTTCCAGACTGAGGATTTCCCTTCATTACTGTACCGCTGTCTCTTTCGCTATTCTCTGTGTGGTCTGTCTTTGACTGTGAAGAAACTGTCCAGTCAGTCCTCAGTTTTTCTTCAGGAGGAATTGCTCCATAAATCAGTGTTGGTTTGGCATGTCAATGGAGAAAGTGAGTAAAGGGTCTTCCTACATTGCCATCTTGGACCAGAACTCTTATTTAGTCCCTGTGGCTTTATCTTTGTACTCCACATCATGTGTAAAGTACTTAACATATCTGAAATACTGAATGTTCAACTACCTATAAATAAGTTTCTTACATACACACTTTCACTCTTTAGATAGAGCTAAGTCTCCAATAATGATCTAAAGATGATAGTGGTTATTGCTAAAGCCTGGCTGAATTTATCTTGCTGTCTTTTATCTTTCCTTTGACTTTATAGTACTTGAAAAAATTGATTTGTTTTACAAATAACTACTGTGTACTTTGTCTTTCTTAATTTGGGCAGCATTTTTTTTTTCTCTTTTCTTTCCCTTCCCACTCTTAATACCTCAAGTGAGGCTTTGTCTATGTGTGTGATGAATTCACATTACAGTTAGTTAAATAGATGTGTACAGAAAAAGGTAAATGGTTTTCAAAATTAGACTTAAATAAGACAGAGTAATCAATGAATAGATAGATACAAGAATCCTAGCCTTTGAATTGTTTTGTTTTTACTAAGTTATCTACACAGTGAGATCTGAAATCATCATTCTTAAATAAATCACATTTTAAAAAAACTGCAGCCTGTCTGATTTTTGCATTGATTTAATATGTACAAGCTTTTCAGGTTTTTGAACATGGATTCTGGAAACAAATCTTCTATCATTTACTGTGTGATGTTGGGAAAATCACTTAAGTTCTCTATGTTGTAGTTACACCATGAGCTGTATGAGGATAATAAAATTACTTCCCTTAGAGGGTTATGTTGAAAATGATGTGAATTAATTATAAAATGCTTAGAACAATGGCTCACATATAGCAAGAGCTATATAAATGTTTGCTATTTTTAAAATATAAGAATCACATGGCAAGAGTAAATTCCAATAAGGTGATCTTTATACAGTATAAAAAGAGAAACTGATAGAATTGTGAATTTGTCTTTTGAATTTTCATAGAATCAAAAGAGAGAGCCAGAAGAGTGTGTGTGTGTGTGTGTGTGTGTGTGTGTGTATACACATGTGCGTATGCATGCATGTGTATGTTTGTCTATTTTGGCTCCTTCTTTAATATAGCAACTCTAGTTCACACTCCATTTAGCTAAATGAAAGATGTTTACACACCCTTTAAGGCTGTTGCTCTTCCAGTCCCTCTGGCAGCAGATACAAGAGAATAACATCCTGCTTTGCATGGCTAAAGGTACCTCAGCTGCAAAAACGTTGTATTGAATGTGTTTGAGGAAATAAATGATAGGCTCTTCTCACAAAGACTGTATCATGTGTAAGAGAAGTTTAGTCTTTACCTTTCAATTTTCCGTGCAGTTAGCTATTATCCTGAAACATTCCTGGATTCCGAGAATGCAATCAGCAGCTTCAGGAACTGACAACATTTATAAGCTCCAACTGAGTGGTTTCACTCTGTTGATCCTCAGTTCCAAAGGATACATGAGGGTTTTGGTCACAAGTGGAAAAACATTTGAATTCGTGTTTCAAGTGGAAACCTCTTTAGCCATTTTAATGTACATGTTGATTGGAACAATTTCACAGAAGGGGTATTTTAGAGGGTTTTATATAAATTAAAGGATCCAGGGGTGATTTATCCCATCTTTTTCCCATTCCTCAGTGATTTAGCTTAAAACAATAAAATTTGTAGTATTTTTTTTTTTTTATTAAACCATGGTTGACATATAACATTGTATTTAGTATCAGGCGTACACCATAGTGATTTGACAGTTCTATACATTACTCCATGCTTACCACTATAAGTATAGTCGTCATACATTATTATAATATTATGGATTTATTGCATATGTTGTACTTTTCATCTCTAAGACTTATTTATTTTATAACTGGAAGTTTGTACCTCTTAATCTCCTTCACCTATTCTGCCCATCCCCCCACCCACCTTCCCTCTGGCAACCACCAGCTTGTTCTCCACATTTATGAGTCTGTTTCTGTTTTGTTTTTTAGATTCCACATATAACTGTAGTCATATGGTACTTGTTTTTCTCTGAATTATTTCACTTAGCATAATACCCTGTACTCCCATCTATGTTGTGGCAAATAGCAAGATCTCATTCTTTTTTATGGCTGAGTAATATTCCATCATATGGATATATATATATATGGGGGGTGCATATCTTTTCAAATTACAGTTTCTGTTTTGAGTAAAAAAACAATAGTGGAAGTACTAGATCATATGGCATTTCCACTTTAATATTTTTATGGCATTTTTAAAATTTATTATATACATGTATATATATATTTATTTGATTATAGTTGACATACAATTTACATAAGTTTCAGATGTACAACATAGTGATTCAATAGCTATACATTATGCTTTGCTCACAAATGTAGCTATCATCTGTCACCATATAATACTATTAAAATATCATGGTCTATGTTCCCTATGCTGTACCTTTTATTCCTGTGACTTATTCATTCCATAACTGAAAGCATGTATCTCCTCTTCCCCTTTCCCCCTGCCTTTGGCAACCATTGGTTTGTTCTCTATAGGTCTGATGCTGCTTTTTGATTATTTGTTTGTTTTTTTAGATTTCACATTTGAATGAAATCATATGGTATTTGTCTTTCTTTGACTTATTTCACTTAGCATAATACCCTCTAGGTCCATCACTGTTGTCACAAATGGCAAGATTTCATCCTTTTTCATAGCTGAGTAATACCCGTGTGTGTGTGTGTGTGTGTGTGTGTGCATGCCTGTGTATAAATCTATTTTTTCATTCATCCATCAGTGGACACTTGGGTGGCTTTCATATCTTGGCTATTGTTAATAATGCTACAATAAACAGAGGGGTGGATATATCATTTTGAATTAGTGTTTTCATTTTTTGGAGGTAAATACCAAGTAGTGGAATTACTGGATCATATGGTAATTCTATTCTTAATTTTTGGATAAATATCCATACTGTTTTCCACAGTGGCTTTACCAATTTACATTCCCACCAACAGTGCACAAGAGTTCCCTTTGTTCCACATTCTTGCCAACACTTATTTTTTCTTGTCTTTTTTATTGTAGTCATTGAGAAAGGTGTAGGGTGATATCTCATTGTGGGTTTGATTTGCATTTTCCTGATGATTAGTGGTGTTGAGCATTTTTCATGTCTATGGTCACTTGTGTGTCTTCTTTGGAAGCCTGTCTATTCAGGTTTTCTGCCGATTTTTAATCAGATAATTTGTTTTTTTGGTATTGATTTGCATGAGTTCTTATATATTTTGAATATTAACCCCTTATCGGATAATATTATTTCCAATTGTCTTCTCCCATTCAGTAGGTTGCCTTTTTGTTTTGTTGATGGTTTCCTTCACTATGCAAAAACTTTTTGATACAGTCCCAGTAGTTTATTTTTGCTTTTATTTCCCTTGCCTGAGGAGATCTATTTATAAAAACATTACATTAGCCATTGTCAATGATATTACTGCCTGTGTTCTCTTCTGGGAGTTTTATGGTTTCAGGTGTCACATATAGATCTTTAATCCACTTTGAGTTTGTTTTGTGTATAGTGTAAGAAAGTGGTCTAATATCATGCTTTTGTATGCAGTTGTCCAATTTTCCCTGCACCATTTATTGAAGGGACTCTCTTTTCCCCATGTGTATTCTTTCTCCTTTACATTGATTAATTGACCATATAAATGTGGCTTTGTTTCTGGCCTCTCCATTCTGTTCAGTGGTCTGCATGTTAATTTTGTGCTGGTACCATATTGTATTGGTTACTATGTCTTTGTAGTGTATCTTGTAATCTGGGATTGCGATATCTCCAGCTTTATTCTTTTTTTCACAAAATTGTTTTGACTATTCAGGGCCTTTTATGATTCCATACAAATGTTAGGATTATTTGTTCTAGTTCTGTGAAAAATGCTATTGACATTTTGTTAGGAATTGTATTTGTATCTGTAGATTGCTTTGGGTAGTATGGACACTTTAACAATACTAATTCTTCCAGTCCTGATTATGGGATATTTTTTCCATTTGTTTGTGTTATCTTCAATTTTTTTTCATCAGTGTTTTATAGTTTTCAGAGTACAGGTCTTCCACTTCCTTGGTTAAGTTTATTCCTAGGAATTTTATTCTTTTTAGTATCATGGTAAGTAGAATTGTTTTCTTAATTTCTTTTCTTGCTATTTTGTTATTGGTGTATAGAAATACAACCAGTTTTTCTGTATTTTGTATCCTGCACATTTACTGAATTCACTTGTTACTTCTAATATTTTGGTAAAGTCTTTAGGGTTTTCCATGTATTGCATTGTGTTATCTGAAAATATTAACAATTTAACTTCTTACTTTCCAATTTGGAAGGCATGTATATATGTATGTTGCTGGATTAATTTGGCTAGGATTTTCAGTACTATGTTGATAAAAGTGGTGAGAGTGGACATCCTTGTCTTGTTTCTGATCTTAGAGGAGAAACCATCAGTTTTTCACAAATGAGTATGTTAGTTGTGGGTTTCTCATATTTGTGGAGGATTTATATAATGAATGGATGTTGCATTTTGTCAAATGCTTTTCTGTATCTATTGAGATGATCATAGGTTTTTATTGTTCCTCTTGTTAATATGATCTTTCCTGTTGATTGTTTTGTGAGTATTGAACCAGCCTTGCATTCTTAGAATAAATCCCACTTTGATCATGGTGAATGATCCTTTTAATGTATTGATAAATGAAGTTTGCTAATATTTCATTGAGGTTTATTACATCTGTTTTCATTAGGGATATTTACCTGTAGTTCTGTAGTTTTATTTTTTTTTGTAGTCTCTTTGTCTCATTTTATATCAGGCCTTGTAGAATGTATTTGGAAGCTTTCCTTCATCTTTTATTTTTTTTTGAATAGTTTGAGAAGAATAGGTATTAATCTTTCTTTAAATATTTGGTAGAATTCACCTGTGAAGCTGTCTGGCTCTGGAATTTTCCTTGTTGGATGTGGTTTGTTTGTTTTTTGGGGGGGATTTTTTTTAATTTAACTTTACCACTAGTAATGGTATTTTCAGATTGTCTATGTGTGTTTCTAGAAAGTCATTTTTTTCTAAGTTGTCCAATTGTTTGGAATGTAATTGTTCACAGTGGTTCCTCAAAATCTTCTGTTTTTCTGTAGTATTGGATATTACTTTTATTTCTTATTTTTATTTGGATCCTCTTTTTTTTATGAGTCTGGATGAAAGTTCATACATTTTGTTTATCTTTTCAAAGAACCATCTCTTGGTTTCATTGATCTTTCTTTTCTATTGTGTTTTAGCAGACATTTCATTTATTTCTACTCTGACATTTATTATTTTCTTCCTTCTACTGACTTTGGGCTTTGTTCTTCTTTTTGTATTTCCTTTAGGTGTAAAGTTAGATTGTTTGAGATTTTATTATTTCTTGAATTAGGCTTGGATAGCTATAAATTTCCCTCTTATAACTGCTTTAGCTGCATACCAAGGATTTCAGATACTTTCCTATTTGTCTCCATGTATTTTTTGATTTCCTCATTTCTTCATTGACCCATTGGCTATTTAACAGTATGTTGTTTAGCTTGCATGTTTGTGGGGTTCATTTTTTTTTGTTTCAGTATTTTTTTCTTGTGATTGATTTCTAGTTTTATACTGTCATGGTCACAAAAGATGCATGATATATTTCAATCATCTTAAATGTATTGACTTGTTTGTAGACTAACATGAGATCTATCCTGGAAAATGTTCCATGTGTACTTGAATATAATCTGTATTCTGTTGTTTCTGGATGGAATTTCAGTGTGTATCTGTCAAGTTCATTTGGTCTAACGTGTTGTTCAAAGACATTGTTTCTTTACTGATTTTTCACTCTGGATTATCCCCTGCTGTAAGTAGGGTGTTTAAGTCCCCTACTATTATTGTATTACTGTTAATTTCTCCCTTTGTGTCCATTAATATTTGCTTTATGTATTTAGGTGCCCTCATATTGGGTGTGTGTGTGTAAATATATGAATGATATATCCTCTTACTCGATTGACACTTTTATCATTTTGTAACACCCTTGTCTCTTGTTATAGTCTGTTTTAAAGTCTGTTTTCTCTTTTTTTTTTTTCCTGCCATTTTCATGGAATATCCTTCTCCATCCCTTGATTTTCAGTCTCTATATGTCCTTAGGTCTGAAGTACTGTCTTGTAAACAGAATATAGGTGGGTCCTTTTTTTTTTTTAATCTATTCTACCATTGTATGTGTTTTGACTGGAGCATTTAGACTAGTTACATTTAAAGTAATTATTGATAGGTATGCAATTACTTCCATTTTATGAATTGTTATCTGGTTTTCATAGTTTTTTTTTTTTCTTCTCTCTTTCCTTATGGTTTGATAGCTTTCTTTATTGTTATGCTTGAACTCCTTTCTCTTTATGTGTGTGTGTGTATGTGTATCACAGGTTCTTGATGTGTGGTTATGATGTGGTTCATATATAAGATCCTCTGGGTATAGCAGCCTACATTAAGTTCATGTTCTAAGTTTGAGCACATTATAAAGCACTAAATTTTTATTCCCCCTTCAATGTTTTATGTATATGATATCATACTTTTTATCTTTTTACTTTGTGTATCCCTTGAATAATTTTTGTAGATATACTTAATTTTACCACTTTTTTGTTTTAACCTCCATACTGGCTTGATAAGTACTTAATCTTTTTCTATGTTTGCTTTTACATGTGAATTTTTTCTTTTATAATTTTCTTCCAACTATGGCCTTTTCTTTCTACTTAAAGATTTTTTTTCCCAGATTTTATTTGATAGATAGATAGCGAGAGATAGCAAGAGATAGAAAGAGCACAAGCAAGGGGAGCTGCAGGCAAAAGGAGAGGGAGAAGCAGGCTCTCCACTGAGCAAGGAGCCTGATGTGGGCCCCGATCTCAGGATCCTGGGATCATGACCTGAGCTGAAGGCAGACACTTAACTGACTGAGCCACCCAGGTGCCACGTAAAGAATTATTTTTAACCTTTTTTAAGGCTGGTTTAGTTGTGAGGGATTCCTTTAACTTTTGTTTATCTGGAAAACTCTTTATCTCTCCTTCAACTTTGCCAGGTATAGTATTCTTGGTTGTAGATTTTTGTTTTTGTTTTTGTTTTTTTCTTTCATCACTTTGAATATTTCATGCCATTCCCTTCTGGATTTCATTTTCTCCTCAAAATTCAGGGATACCTTATAGGGTTTGCCATGAGCTTGCTAGTGTGCAAGGCTGACCCACATCCTGGCTGTTTGTATTCAACAGCTCTGACAGCTATGGGTGCACTGAAGGGTAGGGCTGCTCCCTGTTCAGCCAGCTAAGAGGCCTGGCTGCAATAAATGTGTGCGTGCTGGCATATCAGGTTATCTTCCAACCCCCAGGGCAGGAATCATTTTGGAGGGGCACCAGTACCAGCTGGGGCTGCTTGCTGGTTTGGTGAGGCAGGAGCCACTTTGGAGGGTGACCTGCCAAGGCAGACAGGTTGGGTGGGACAGTTCTGGAGGGTAACATCAGGGAAGCTCACATAATGCAATCAATGTAAATGGAGAATGTTAGAACTGGCTCCCATAAGCATCCAGCTATCTAGGCTGGAGGAGCACAAGAAAATGGTACACCAAACTTTTGTTCTTGGGGAAATGTGCAGAAAGGGGAAATTTGACCCTTTGCCACAAGTCCTAAAATTAGTCAGTAAATCTTCACATGTATTCCAGGTGCTTTCCAAGCTGTTGTTTCATGGCTGTATCCCCAGCATAGTTATTTAAAATACTGGGGACTCAGTTTCTTATTGCCCCCTGGGTTCTCCTGAAGTTAATCCCTGCTGATTTTCAAGGCCAGATGTTATGGGGACTCATCTTCTCAGTGTGCATCCCCAGGGCCAGGCATACCTAGTATGGGATCCAATCCTCTCACTTCGTGGTGCTTGTGATGTGTCTCCCATTTTTGGTCAGTTGTGCCAGGGGTTTGGTTCCTGATCCCATCTCTGCTCCCTTTATACTTTTTGATGTAGTCTCTCTCTATGACTAGTTGTAGAAGATCTGTTCTGCCAGCATTTGGATCATTTTCAGAGGTAGTTGTAACATAGTAGTTGTTGTCTTGGTGTGTCCATAGGACAAGGTAAGCTCAGGATCCTCCTACTCTGCCATCTTCCCTGCCCTCCTCTAAAATTTCAGTATTTTCATCAGGAATATAGAAGTAAAACTTCTTCCCTGGCCTGAAAATAAAATATTTTCAAAATTTGGGGGAAGAAAGGAATCAAAAAAGGACAGTTAGTTCTCTATCAGTTAGTTCTTTTCACAATAAGTACACATAAAAACCATCTCCAAACTCAGTGACTTATTTCTCAGTCACAATCTGCAGGTCTCCAAAGTTAGGCTAATCTAGGCAAGGCTTAATTGGACTTTGCTTCAGTATGTGGGTTGAATTCAAATCTGTTCCACATATCTCTCTTCTTTGGACCAGCAATAATATGTATTTAAGGCATGTTCTTTTCATACTGAAATACAGGAGTATAAGAATACAAGTCAGACAATGTAAGCATATTCCAAACATCATACCGTGTCTGTCATAATCTAATAGGCAAGTTGGCAAAAATGTAAAAAATTTTACATAAAAATTTGTGTGATGGCATGAGCAGAGCATGATAGATAATGGAAGAAAGTCACCAAAAAAGGAGAATTGAGCTTCTGGCTTTAGGAAATGATATTAAAATGATACCCCAAAAGTTAGAGGCAAAGGATGGGGTATGTAAATATGTGTGGGTTAGGGTTCTCTAAGCCAGAGAACCTCATATGTACTGAACTCAATGAACATTGAATGTTTGAATAGATTAAAACTGTAATTAATTTGTTGAATCAATTCATTCTTCCATTTAAAAAAACAAATATTTACTGATTTCCTACAATGTTCTAGGTATATTCCTAGCTGTGGGAGTTCAAATGGACAAAGCAGATAACATTGTGTGAGATAGTAGTAAGTAAGTCCTCTGGAAAAATTCAAACAGGAAAGACACTGTAAGATGTCTGTAAGAGGCCATTTTCATTTTAATTGGCCAAGGAAAGGCCAAGAGGGTGACAAAATAGATGAGGAAGCAGGCATACAAAAAATTAGTGGCAGAGCACTCTAGGCATAGAAAAGAATGAGTAAAAAGCCTTGAAGTGGAAGAGCAGTTAGTGCATTCCAGGAATAGCTAAGAGGCCTGTGTGACTAAAGTAAAGTATGTGAGCAGAAGAGTGATGTATTTGAGCTATGTTTTAACAAGATCACTCAGACAGCTTGGTGGAGAATAGGCTGTAAGGAAATGCATCAGAGAGAATATATGTTGTAACAATCTGAAAATATCAAAGGCTTATTAAAATTATGTGTTTATTGTTCACACAAAACCCAGTGTAGATGTTCCTGGATGGGTATCTCTCTTGGATCACTCTCTTCTAATTAGTGACATATGGATCCATATTCTTTCCCTCTTGTGATACAGTGGTCTTCCACAACAGATCTCTGTGGCTTCTGGGGAAGGGAACATGAGAAATGAGTAATGCATAATCAACCACCTCAGCTCAAAAATATGACCAACTCAGTTGCCTTCCATTGGTTAGAATTATTCACATGGTTCCACCTATGTCCTACAAGGCTGGGAATTTTAGTCCTTGGTCAGGCACCTACCTTCAAGTAAAATATAAGTCTAGCGATTTCTGCTATAGGAAACAAGAACAAAGGCAGGAAAACCAGTTTTGAAGCTATTATAATAATATATGTGATAATAGATAGGGATTAGACTAGAAGCCTAAGAATGAAAGCAACTGTAATCTGGATATATTTTGAATATAGCACTGATAGAACATGCTAATGGATTAGATGTGGAGTAAAAAATAATTTAAAAAAAGGGGGGGTGGGGTGGGGTGGGGTGGGGAGGAATAAATATTAACCAAATATCCATAAGAGAAATGAGGAAAAGTATAGGAGTAACTGGGAGGTGATAAGGAATTCCAATTTGGCATGTTAAATCTGATTTGCCTAGAAGATATTTAAGGACAGATAAACACCATGCAGTTGGACTCGAGTTTGCAGTACATGGGACAGGTCTTGGATGGATATAAACATTTAGCAATGTTTATTCATAGTATTAGAAGCCATAAATCTTGAGAAAATCACTGGAGAAAGTATAGTGGGAGACAAATAGGTGTTCAAAAAAGGATCTGGGAAAAGATGAAGAATCAACATAGTAAACAGAAGAAAACTATTGAGGTGAGAAAAAAATAGATGTAATGCACTAAAAGTCAAATGAAAATATTCCAAAGAAAATAGAAAAATCATGTTTATTGCCCCTGCTAGGCTCAATGAAAGGAGGTCTAGGAGTTAGGTGCCAGATTTAATTAGGTGGAGGTCATTGATATTTCATTCTGGCAAAATGGTGGTTATAACAGATTGATTCGAGTGAGTTTAAAAGAGGAGAAACATTGGAGACAGTGAATATAGGCATCTCTTTTGATGAGTTTTGCTATAAAGAAAAAATAGAGAAAGGGCCGAGTAGTTCAAAAGCAAAGTAAAAAGAAGTGTTTGCTTGTTTTTAGGTAAACTATGGGGCAAATAAGCCCATATTTCTTCTGGTTGCTTCAGTTTTTGTAGTGAAATAGGAAGTAAGGCTGTTATATGTGAGCATGAGTTGTTGGAAGTTGAGCAAACAAGAGTAGGTCATAAGTAGTCATTTAGGAATATGAGAGAATGAAAGCACTAGGAGAAAGTGGTATTACTGACTGACAACATTAAGGGCCTACTAGATTTTACTAAGGTTGTGGCTTTGCCAATTAGGTGCCATGAGGAGAGAAAATGGCAAGAGAAATGGGAGTATATGTAAGGGAGTGATTATAATAACAGGCCATGGAATTAAGCTGGATAAGATAATAAATTAGGGCTCAAGGGTGTGAAAAGGAAAATATGATGGGATGTTTAAGCATGTCTGAAGAACTGTTGGAATTGAGAAACTAGCTGTAAAGGTGGGCCATGGTGATGCAAGAGTGAAAGGCTTTAAATTGATATTATGGAAGGAGTTGGGTTATTGGTAATGACAAGATCTAGCATATGACCTTGAGAGTGGAGGACTGAGGGAAAACAGACTAAAATCACTGGAAGGGAGGAGGCCAAGGAATGGAGAGGTCAGGGTATTGGAAGAATCCTGTAGGACTATGTGGACATTGAAATCCTCAGGAATTATGTTTTCAAAGTTGAAGAAAATGAGAGCCAGCTTACAAATTAAACCTTTAATCAGTGAGGGAGAGAGACCCACAACATCTGTAAAGGACTGCAACTTGAGAGGTCCTGAGTGAGAGAGTCAGATGATCAGCGACTCAAAGCTGGGTGTTTTCTGGGAAGTGGGTGGAGGAAAAGAGTTTAGTAGCAGAGCAAGGAAAAGATGTACCACAGCTTCATGCCCCATGATAAAATGATTATGGGAGAGAAATCAGGTATCACTCAAAGGCTGAAGAGGAAAATGACTCTCAGGAGAGAGTTGGAGTTCCTCTATAACAAGAAGGAAAAAGGAACATTCAGAGAAGAAGATGAGGATGGATCTAGAGGAAGGGGCTGGAAGATTGGCCATGAGTCAAAAAGGACCTGGGGGAAGGATTTCAGAAATCAGGAAGGATAGAAATGGGGGCAGATATGCAGACGGGTATGGAATGGAGGGTAGGGAATTAGAACCTGGGCTCATTAAGGTAACTGACGTAAGGGCGCATGGGTGGCTCAGTTGGTTAAGCGACTGCCTTCTGCTCAGGTCATGATCTTGGAGTCCAAGGATCGAGTCCCACATCAGGCTCCCTGCTCAGCAGGGAGTCTGCTTCTCCCTCTGACCTTCCCTCTCGTGCTCTCTATCTCTCAAATAAATAAAATCTTGAAAAAAAAGGTAACTGACATAGATGTGAATAAAGACCACCAAAGAATAGGCCTTGAGACCATCAGGACCAAAGTATTAATGAGCCTATTACCAAGGATCATAGGTCTTTCTAGAACACTCAGTGTACTGGGGTTCCTTGGTGACTCCTGTCAGTGGCTAGGAAAAGAGAGGGAGGCTGCACCCAATTAATGGAAAGGAAAAGGAAAGTAGAACCCACCACATTCTAGAAGGGAATTGACTCCATTCTCATTTCAGGAAAACTGAAAGCTCTTCCTGATGGATTCAGGAGCCTTGGAGCCTGTCAATCGCTCTGGCCTCTAATTTTTAATATTTTCAAGATTATGTAGTATGTTGTGTTCTATATGCCTAATCTACCATGTGAGACTACAACAGCACAGTTGAGAGAGTCAGACATCCTGAGTTCAGAGGGATGAGCAACTTACCCTCTCATACTCAGTCCCACTTTCAAGTAAAACTGAGGTAATAGAGAGTTCAGAGGTTATTGTGAGGATTTAGTTAGCATTTGTTTAAACGGCTTCAAGTAGTTAAGATGAAGTTCTCAGACACTTTAATAATTTAAAATAGTTTGTGATGTATTATCTGAAAAAGAAAAGAAATTTGAATTCTACATCAGCTTCTTCCCAGTTATGCAATATTAGACAAGCCATTCAATCTTTTAAAAATAGATGATTTGTAATATCTATTTTACAGAGTTGATAAGAGGTCCCAGTTCTTGTTTCATATGTGATTTGGATTATCAGTAAATCTGTCACTTGACCTATATAACCAATAAAGCATGTGTTTTAATTAGATACCATAATACAATTTATTAATAAAACCTACCAGCTTCCATGGAACCCTCAGTGGGGGAATACATGGCAATGTGGGGTATAAAAATAGTGTTTAAACATTACTATTTTGAATATTATCACAAAAGCATTTCTGGTTACAATCATTCTTGTCTAAATTAGATGAGCTATAAGTCAAATCATTTTCTAATTGGGGGTCCTACTTCAGTACTGTGAAACTTTTTTTTTTTGCACCCCCTGACCCATGTGCCTAAATAGTAAATGATATAATAAAGAGCATTTTAATGGATATAAATTCATTTTTCATCTGGGTTAAATCCTTGTGAGGTCAGGGATAAACAACTGCTTTCCTCTGACAAGAAATTATACCTTAAAAATGTCCATCGGTCTGTTTGCCTTACAGCCAGTTCTCCATGTCCTCTAGTGGTCCTTTTGCTCTAAGCAGTGGTTCTGTTCCATACTGCTTAAATGCTTAGGACCCCAACACTGTGGAAACACTTTCTTATTCAGGAATCAAGTGTTAAGGCTTTGAAGGCTCAAGAGTTCAGGGGAGGTTTTTGGGGAGATCTTTGACAGAACACCACCATTGGCCCCCAGTGCAACAGAGCTACATCGAGTCTGTCCTTGTTTTTGGACTGAACCTTCAACATTGTACATTTGAGGAAGACTGAGACCTCTTTGAGTTTTGTTCCATGAAGTTACAAGAGTAACTGTCATGACAAAAATATAATGGCTAAAAAAATAACAAAGCTATTCTGAAGAAAATTTTCATCTCTCAAAGTAATCCTGTGAAAATTAGAGGTAAATTCTTTAAGACCATAGATATTTCTCATTATTGCTTTGTAATTTAGGTATCCTACTTCGAATTTTTACACAAAGATGTATGATATGGATAATGTTGATCTTTAGCATTCAATAATCACATTTACTATAAGATGTTATTTGTGCCTTATATTTCAAAGTGGCACAGAAAGTACTGAGTAAAAGAATTCATCAGAAGTGTTGATAAGATTTTTAATTCCTTCTGTTTCCTTTGATATTTTTCTTAAGTAGAATGTGTAAGCAATGCAGCCCATACGTAAAACACATCTCAGTTTGTTTATTCTGCTTTTTATTGCACATTTGAAAATTAATAATTCAATGTTCTAATATTAGCTGTCATCTTAGCTGTGATAAAATTAATAATTCATCAAAATATCAAACAAACCCTGCCTTTTTTTCTAGATGAGAAATAGTTCTTTCAGCCTTGAGAAACCATGTTTGATTTTTTTTTATTTTGGGTCATATAATACTTAGGCATTTAAGTTATAATTGTAATGTGTTCATCTTAAATATAGAAATCTACATATATCACAATCGATGATAAAAAAAAAAACCTTCCTCATTTTATACTTGGTTATTCCTACCCTAGCTTATTTCTTAATGGATGAGCATTCCAATAACTCCATACAAGTGGTGCCTTCAGGATAATGATCTATCCTGGCTGAGTAATAGTCCCATCATTACTCCTAATACAAATAGTAAACATTATTAAGAGTAGTCCCTTTAACTACTGTGAGTATTTAGGTTTCAATGACAGTGTGGTCACCCTACCTATAGACCACACTTTGGGAAATGCATAATCTTTGCCTCTTGGTGAAGCATAACTCCCAGATTTGAAAGAAGTACTTGGATGTTGTGGACTAGAAATGGTTGTGAGATTAGCAATAATCTTCTATACCTTGAAAGGATTGTCTTCTTCCAGGGGTCCTCCCTCCTCCTCCTTTCTGGTGACTCTTACCACCGTCCAGGTTGCTGTGTTCCTTCTCTTTAAAAGTGCATTCAAACCTCATTAGTTTGTGTTTGGATTATTCAAATAAGCATGCATTGTAGCATCCACACTAAAACGTGGAATTTTTGAGCCTGTATACCTAGAAGAATTTTTCATACTTTTAATCCACTATGTGCAAAAGATCCTGATAAATCTGTCAATAGAAACAAAATAAGATGACATGTTAAAAAGCCTATCTTTTCCTCCTATTTTTCACAAAGTAAATGGGTATACTTATAGCAAAGAGAAGCCATGCTTACAATTTTCCCCCATTTGATAAAATTACAAAATTCATTTATCATGAGTTTCTATATAAGGATTCTATTTCAAAAAAGACAGTCCCCACTTTACAGAAGGTAGTGTGTTTGGCCCTATAGGTAGCAATAAAGGAAAGTGTCATCCATTCTCTTAACATAATCTAATATAGCAAGTAGACAAATATTTGTTTAAATTGTGATATGCTATGGAAACACATAAGATGGTTAACTCAATGCAGCGCTATCTTTTCTCATAGACATCTAGGTAATGGAAAATTTTGTCAGGGAATCCATTAACAACCAATTCCAGTTGAGGACAGTAGTGATATTACAATAAAATTTCTCATGAAGTTTTATTCAACCCACATTTGTTGAATAAGGACCTACTATGTGCAAACTACTTGGCTCTGAAGGTGATAGTATGACATCATATCCTCTGCCAATAAAAAAAGGTTAGAGGTGGTGTATAATATGCAAAATAGGTGGTTTTTGTAAAAAGAGCTTTATTAACATGATGTAAGATTTGAGACAAAAATTTCCTGTGGGCTAGGGAAAAACGTGACCTTTTAGAATATTGAAGGTTATAGTCTAGCTTAAACTTTTAATAAATGTTATCACAGAAAAATATGCTCAGACAAACCTAATTTTCTATTCAAAATATTTCATAAGTGTTCTGACAAAGATAGGATTTGTTCATTTCTTCTGTTATCTTGGGTTTTACTTGTTTGATACAGACTAGAATATGGGTCTACTCCCAATTCATTTTATTTAGGACCCCAAAATCTCCCTCAACGTGACCATACTTCATAGCTCTGGGTCTCATGCACATATTTAATAATATGACAATTCCTATCTATATAATCCTTCAGAAACAGTCTTCCATGTCTGATATGCTCAGTCATCTCACACTAGATGGCAAGAACCTGAGGAGCATAGACCTTATGTTTGTAGAATTTTTTTATATATTTCCTTACCCATAGGTGGCCTTCAGTGGATTGGACCAACTTTCTATCGCCTGGAACTGATTTGGGAGATTGAAGGGTCTCAATCTAAAGTCAGGAATTATGGAAAAATAATCTGTTCCCTAATCAAAGATTTTTGTATTATAGTAGGCCAGTGCTAAGATCTGAATTTTTATATCCCCCTCAAGTTCATGTTAAAATCCTAGCCCAATGTGATACTCATTAGTAGAGCTTTGGGAGGTGATTAGATCATGAGAGCAGAGGCCTCATGAATTAAACTAGTGTCCTTATAAAAGAGACCAGAGGGCTGCCAACTTTCCACCAGGATAAAGCTACAACCTGGAAGAGGGCCCTCACCTGATCATGCAGGTATCTTGATCTCAGACTTCCAGCCTCCAGAACTGTGAGAAATAGAAGCTACCCACTGTGACATTTTGTTATAGAAGCCTGAACAGCATAAGACAGGTACCTTGGAGCACACAGGAGTTCTAGAGATGAATGAAGATATAAGTAAACCAAGCAATTATAGTTCATTCTAAGAACTACATTTCAAGTTACATTAGGTTAAAAATTGAACAAAATCCCACTTTACATTCTTAATCCCATGAAACATTCTATGTATCTTTCTCTTCTGAGGCAGATAACTAAAAGCTAAAATGAGGAAAGAACTTAATAACTAATAATACACTATGATTGAAATACATTTGTCTTAGGGAGACAGGAACATTGCACATGTCTATTATATAGCTTAAGTTCTCAGGGCTACTTGTCAGAATTAGTTTCTCCTGTATACCTTTAGGGCATAGGCTATCCCATAATATTTGAAACTGGCAAGTCAAATTTGCTTAGGAAATTTCAAAATTACAAACTTTTTGATCCGCTTTTTCTTCTATCAACCACATATATTCTTTGTTAGTATCAAAATCTATTGATTCACAAGATAAATATTGACCTGACCTTGCCTTCACCTCAGTTTATATCTACTTCTTAAGTCAATAAATCTAGAAACCGATCTGACAGCAGTCAATATTAGTTTAAAATTCTTAAAATAGCAGCTTTGCTATAAGATAATAATTCAGTATTTTATAGATTCTGCCTCAAAGAGGCGAAAAGGCAATGTAACTTCCCAGTTTGCTACATAAAGCTATTTCTGTGTCATTTGGTTTCAAATACAAGAATCTCATGCCAAAGAACATCTCTACTTTAATGCCTACATAACTTCTAATCTCTGACCCAAAGTATTTGAAATACTTTATCCCACTTGCTGGTGGCAATTGAATACTAGTATCTTGCTTTGATTTTACTTATAATTAAGCTCTGTAATTATTCTTCAAATGACTGATGCTTTCTGTTGGGCTCAGTTCCCTCTGGACTGAATTTTACCTGGAGGTATAATAAATATAGTCAACAGCCATACTGGACTTTGGAAGTTAAAGGCAATAATGCATTTGTTACCTCATTAATCAGCTTGTTTTTATCTTTTCAAAGTCTAGGAGAAATAAAACCATGGGTCAAGATTTGCATCTATTTATACTATAGATAAAGGAGGTAAGCTTAGGGGCCTGGTCTTAACCAAAGCAATGTATTCTACAATTTATTACTTTTTCTTTTTTAAGGCCACGGCACTCATCTTTTACTTATACTATTTCCCAGTGCTTTGGGGGATAGATGACATACTCATACTTCAGAATTCCATAATGAAATCTCCCAAAATGCATTTAAAGAAAAGTTAACTTTAATTTTCCACGTAAGTAACAAGTAAGAAAATTTCATTTCGGAAATAGCCTATACCCAGTTATGTTCTAAAGAAATAGGTTGTGATATTAAAATGTATTTAATCAGACAGTCATTTACAGATTGAATTTAAATGCATGGGAATAAAGGATGGGATCAAAACAAAAAAGATGTTCTCCTATATAGAAGAACATTCCAAAGTGTAATGTGAAACAAAAGTTAATCTTATTCTTTGTCAAGGGCCATCTAACTAGAGGAACATCATGCACATTGGCCAAAGCATGCAAGGGAGATACAAATACTTCAGGAAATTCTGACATCACAGTATTGAAATCACATTAGAAAACCTTGTGAGTGCAAAGTTAATAACCCCTCCAGTAAGTTTTAGTTTGAAGGTAGATATCCTATCTTGTTTATATTCATGATTTTACATGTATGTAACATACTTTGCATATACGTGGCTCTGAAATTCAGTTACCAAACTCACGCAAATGATTTTTATTCCATGTAGATTTAGAAGAGACTTAGTAAATACAGAAAGCAACTATATGTCCTGATCACGACGTGACACGATTTGCCACATACTATGATTAGAGCCAGGGTCATGAAGAAAAGCCTCCTAGGTAATTAGAATGATAAGGTTAGTATTATTCTTTCATTTATTAACTTTTAATCCCACTGTTCTTACAAGTTGCTATTTCATTTTATCCTGTACTATTTCTTATAATCTTTTCCAGCTCTGTAATTGTGTGTTTATCCTGAATTTAGCATTATAAAAATATTAATACCTCATTGAAAAGAGAATTTAGACAAGGTATTTTGAAATTATCAGTTACATAACTGTTGTGAATTGCATTTTTGTAAGTTTTGATAGTAATATAAAAAGTAAGGAAAGTAATAATCCTAACCCCTATCCAAAAGGATTGAAAAAAAAAGTTCAAGGGAACTCCTCATCTAATTATTCAGCTCCCTCTCTTCTCATATCTAAAAAACCGAAAATGGTTAAAGAGATACCATTATTTCCAGAGAACTGGCATTTGAAATTCAACAAAATGCATTCCCCCTTACCTAGAATTCTTTATATTTTTTGTATTTAGTTTTGGTTAACAGAGTGCTGCTTACAGTATCTCTCATTTGTGTAAGTGAAAAATAACTATGTTTTTATTACTTAAAATATTACAAAAAGGGACAATATGCTAAAAATATGCAGTGAACAAATATCATCTGTACAGACTGGAAGAGAACCTTCATAAATTAACCTTATTAGTGCATTACTGTAAGCGAATGCCAAAAAAGCTCCTAATTTGCATTAAGATAGATTTTTCAGGTTGGCTGCATGATTTAATTAAAGAAAAGATTAAGAATCATTAAACAAGCTGCTCTACCTTGCAATAACAGAATTCATATCTGATTCAGGTTAACGAAAACACAGATGGTGATTCAGTAACTGTTGAGTTGCTGTAACAGAATGAAAATGATCCCATTAGTTCTCTGGAAATGTGAGGGAATTTGGAAATTAGTATGCAGATACATTGTATGGTGCTAGACAGCTTGGTCTGCTCGGATCATCGCTGATTATACTTTGTTTGGGTTGGCAACACTGAACTTAATAAATGAAAAAATGTTCCAGTATACCACAGTTGGAAACTGTTCAAGGTTGAAATAGGTGTGCAGGCTTTCAAAAGGAGAGAGTTAAGTAAACAAATGTCAATCAATTCAGAGCTGGCAACTTTTTTTTTTTTTTCCTTTAAAGAGTATGTCTGTTCTTGAGAAGCAAGTGTCATGAAAATGGAAACCCTTTACTGGATACATATGTCTGTGTGGTATTTATTATTACAAAAGTATTTTAAATGCATAATATCACTTTGAGAGAGATGTGCAAGCGTTTTAATAGCTTTTTTCTGGCATAAATAGAAAAATTCAGTCACTATGAGGATTATTTTTCACAAAAAGAAATCAATATAATTCTGATGGAAAATGTTATGACAGGATAAAAAAAAAGTGTAAGCATAATGGCTATTGAAAGTTTAAAGGTGTCAATAAGGACCACAAAGTAATCCTCAAGGAGCCTTCTGGGAAAGAACAACTTAAACCAGTAGCATAGTCAATCACAGCAGCTGACAGCAATAGCCATTGCCTTCAAGAGCTCAACTACACACACAGCTTTCATTTTTAACACCTGGTTCATGCCATCAGTCTGGGTGCTCACTGTCTGACCCTTTGGAACAACTCAGTGACTGCAAAAGCCCATTTGGACAGAGTCTTCAAGTCAAATGATCCTATTCTGCTAACTTGTTGCAATAAAAATGGAGGTGAGATGTTCTATATTAAAATCTTCCCAGAGTATTGAACTGTGCCAAAAACTTTATCCTACACATGCAAATCATCTTAAAACATTAAAAAAATGATATCAAATAGTAATGCACATCCCACAGTGCAAATCATCTTAAAACATTAAAAAAAGATATCAAATAGTAATGCACATCCCACACTTTTAATGTGATAATACTAATCTTACAGACATAACCCCCTTTTCAGAATTAGCACAAAGCTTTTCTCTGGCCATTACTATTTATTTAATTAAACTTCTAAAGAGATTTATATTGCCACTTTTTTCTAAAACTTATTAGAACTTGTACTACTATACATTGTAGACTCTAACACTTGCCAACATTTAAAAGTACGTATATTACAAACATGAGTGTCTTAGTTACAAGCGACACCCCCTCTCGTCCCCCCATTATAAGCCCTTTTTATGGCTTTCAAACTAGATCTATAAGGAAATCATACTAAGAAGAAATGCTACAAAATACTTTCCACACAGTGCAGATACAAACTCAGTATCTGTGATTATAAAGGCCTTGATATACCTCCATTCCTTTTAATGACAACTTTATCTGCTTGGTCTTAAAAAAAAAAAATCCTGTAATTATAATTTCCCCACAGAACCTATACATACTTGATATGCAATATATCAAGTAAGACACTGGATATCTGAATTGTACATGCAATGCATGGTACTATTTTAAGTTGAGATGCTTAGGAAAAAAAATTGATCAAGTAGTTATTTGCCACTACATTATAGTATTGTCATTGTTACAGATCTAATGGAAGCCACCTTCACACTAAATGTATAATGATCTTTTTAGCTACATTTACACATGATTATCTGAAGATGTGCAGTCTCCTCCCACAGTGTTCAGTAAGGATTTCAAGTGGACTTTTTTTTCCCCTGTATAATGCCAGTTTTATCTCCATGTCTGAATAGTCTGTAGAAAGACTAGATTTTGGAAAGTTGATACATGGCAATTTCTAAAATGTTAAAATGACAACTTATTTCCTTTAAAACAAGAGCCTATGCTGTTTCAAATTGGTAGTTTAATTGTTAAGCTGTTTATAGGTGTTGCAGTATTAGCTCTGCAATAACTTGCAGAAAAGTTGATCTATAAAAAGCTAAACAGGCTTATTTTATAAAAATCTTCACCATATAGGCGCCTGGGTGGCTCAGTTAGGCATTTGCCTTCGGCTCAGGTCATGATGGCGGGGTCCTATGGTTGAGTCCCTCCCCAGGCATCCTCCTGGGGGAGGGGGAGGGGGGGAGTCTGCTTCTCTACCCCTCCCCTGGCTCATGCACATTCTCTCTCTCGAGTAAATAAAATCTTTTAAAAAATATAAAAAGTTTCATTCTAGGATTTTTTATAATTAAAAGTTAATTCCTGGTGGCTGTAATTTATTTACTTTACAGAATAAAGCAAACATTTACCAACATTTTAGGTAAACTTTCCCATATGACAAAGTATATAGTATAAATAAAATTTCACAAATCATTTTGCTTAAAAGGTTATTAAAATTAAAATTTAAATATCAAATCTGTGAAAAAGAATGAAGACTTAATATTGCCTTTAGTTGATGTGCATTTACTCATTTAAGTCAACACTTTTAAGATTCTCTCCTTTATTCCACAAGATGCATTAGCGAACTTTAGCAGTACTGCTGTTATTACTTTCATTTCACCAATTATCAACTTGAAATTTCATTACCAAGATTTTCATAGCTAAGCAGGATTTGAACATGGCACTCCTGCTACCAAATTCTGTTATCTCCCCTTTCAGTAAACGTTAACCCTAGCTAATGCAGTAATTGTAACCTTTGCTATACTCTTGACTCACTGGAGCCATTTAGTTGTAAATGATGCAGGTAAGGGGCATTTCTGTATTCAATTTGTACTGCATCGAATTGATTTCAACTTGTTGACATGTTTCCTTGTAAAGTGTCCTGTAACTGGTTTCTCCCATGTGTCGTCTATTTTTCCAACAATGTACAGTAGATCTAAGTACTGATCTTGGTCACCCCTGTGTTCAAGATGAAGAGTAAATGCCTCTGGCACAAGCATCAAAATCCATATGAAACAGGAATCAGTTTCCATTGGAGAGAGCCTTTATTCACAACCAATAAAGTAATATATTCACTTATAAATTCCTAACTGAACCAGTTGTTTCCCTTATGTGGTGGGAAGAATTTCTGGAGAGAAAGCAAGACTCTGTTCAGAGAAAAGAAGGTCCTGAGCTACTAATATTTAGCAACCAAGTTATCTGCCTACCTGCCCTGGAAGAAATTCTGTTCTTGTTCTTTCCAGAGTAGAGCCACTGTTCTACATGCTCTGCTTAAGGCTGATCTGCTCTTAACTAGAAGGAATTTCATCTACTGCAGAGGCAAAGTCTAAAAATAAATTAGTGGATGGAGGAGAGTGTCCAATTACAAATTACACTATCCATATGAGAAATAAAAGTAGGGGAAGGGAAGGAGCTTAATGGAGAAGAAAAAGGAAGAAGAGGAGGAAGAAAGAAGGGATAGGAAGGGGGAGGGGAAGGAGAAAGGGGGAAATGGAGGAAAGAAGAAGGGAGGAAGGGAGAAATCATGGTACAAACAAAAAGTGATTAATTAAAAAACAAAAAACAACTCCAAGGAGGAGGTGGGAACAGGTTGTGAGAAGGCAGATGGGAAAACCCTGGTGATCCATATACCAAAACCAAATTGTCATGAATGAATGCAGAATTTATTCTTCCCCTTTTCCCCAGTCAACATCCCACCCTATCCCTCTATCTTCCCATGGAAATAAATGAACTTAAATGTGGTACTCCTTCCCTGACAGGGTTCTCATTTACTCCCCAGCCCACAGACCAGCCTTTGTATATAAGGTGTCAGAGCATGGTCATGAGGTCAGCACCATCATCTAACAGACTACCAAGGGCAAGCAAATAAACAGCAGTAATCCTTATAGGCAGACTAGAAGTATATCAAAGAGGTCTCTGTGAAACCTGTGAATGTCTATTAACAAAATTAATATCTTAGTACTTTGGTTATATAGGTCATCTTATATTTTGTAACTCTAATTTCCTCAGGGGTCAAGAAAAGATATTAATATGTAAACAGAAAGCAAATCTAGCAAATATGAATTCTTGTCTTTATGAATATATTTTAGGTTTCTTCTGTAGATAGCTTCCCAAAGGACCAGAGCTTCAACAGTTCTATTCCCTGATGCATTCTATGTTTTTCTACACAGTTACTGATCAATAGCTCCTGGCCACTACACTCCCTTCAAAACAGAGAACCCCACAGAATCCATAGAAGTGATTCCTCAGTGAAGTCTCCCAGCCTAAGGCTGTGCTGACTGCATTGTCATACACGCTGGTTAGGTTGTATAAATGTGACCTCAAAATGAAAACAAATGAGTTGAATATTAAAGACAGTATGGAATTTGGCATAATATCTACAAGATGTTGTAATATACATAAAATATTAATCATTCAATACATATTAGCTATCACTACAGTTTTTATTATTTAGGAAATGTGTATGAGGAATGATGTGGAATGATATGAGGAATCTTGTGGATCAGAATGTGAAAATTAAAATTTTAGACGTGAAAACTTTCCTTTTTCTCCCCCAAAGACAGCCCATCTTTTTCTATAATCTCCCAGAAGTACATCTGAATGGCAAGTCAAGAATTTTCACAATGTCAAAATGGGAAAATGATCCTATTCTCTTTAGGCTGCTTTGCATCTGGAGAAAATAGAGGTGAATTTAAGTGGTATACAACTATTTTGAAAGATTCAGATATCTGCATCTGTCATTTTCCTAGGATGGAATTGGATTCATTTTTAATGAACGCTGAGTAATTCCATTCAAGCCATTAGTTTCATTATTTGGTTCTCCCTACTACACATCATGGCAATAAGTACTATGGAACATAAAAATAAAATTGGGGAAATTAGAAAAATACTTCCTGGAGACATTGCTTGAACTGGGGAATAGCTGTTGTAACTGTTACAAATCTAAGATACAGCTAAGTAAAGAATTAGCAACTTCCAGTGACAGCTCTAGTTAATAAAGAATATAACTCTCTCTATATCTTAAAGATTTACAGAGCCTTTGGTAATATGATCATTGTACTTTCACATGAGATGTCTCCCTACCATTGTAAGGTGCTTTAAGGGCAGGTTAATTTATCCTAATACACACTGAAGAATGTTATAGAAATTGATAGATTTAAAAATACATTGAGAGAAGTAAATTAAGCTGTATAGCACCATTCACATACTCTAAAGCACAGTTCTTGGTTCATGGCAGGTACTCACTAAATATGTATTGATTGATTAAACTACTACTCATGCTTCAAGATCCCTAAATGGAACTAATATTAAGAAAATATTTTTCTAACAAAAATAAACTAATGAAAACTAAGGAAAATAATTTTTCATCCAAGTTGGGAAATTTACAGCATATACTCAGAATTTTAAATCTTCTATGAGCTTAAATATCATTTGGTACAATCCAGTCATTTTATAGATGGCTACATAGAGATCTAGACAGATTTTGGTGGATTTTTGAAAATATTTATATTTTAATTGTTAGGATGAAAACTAAAACTTACACAGTCAGATCAAAAGGTCAAAATAACAATTTGATGTAGTCAGAGACATCATCAAATTTGAAATGGTTATCCAGGACCCAGTTACCAGATTCTTGGAGACTAACCTCATCTTTGGGATACAAAACAGAGTCAAGAGTTCACAATGAAGATAGTATTTTATAGTGTGTCTTTAAAAAGCAAAGCTGAACTGCCATTAAACACTTCTGGGAGCTGGGTTGGGTGTGTTGCCTCAGGCCTCATAAGACCTTTCCTTACATAGGGATCCTTCTTTGAAAGACCTAGAATACTGATGCCTATGGCTGTTTAATAACTATGTTCACCCCTACAGTCAAGATCTGTGACTCGGCACGGGCTGGGGCTGTATTTCTACAGTGTTCCTGGGCCAGAAGATGTGAGTATTCCAATGTACCCGATGGGGTCCCCATGGAGAAGAGGGCCCACACATGGCCCTTGGGATTTCTGTTGAAGACCAGGGCGAGTCTTGACTCCAGCTGGGAGAGTTTGGGAGCAGTGGACTTTGGAAGCCTAGGAGATTAAGTAGTGGCACAGGAATAAAAATGCAATATCCATGCCACAAAATATTGTCAGAGAAACCTTGCAGGGCAGGAAGAATTAATAAATGTGCCCATGAAATGACCATCAGCTTTAAACATCTGCCCACCAGGGGATCTCAATGGTGATAAACAATAGCACCTGCCACAGGGGGCTACACTATTCCCCACAATGCCTTGCATCTCATTTTGACCTATGAGGAGTCAGAAGTAACAGAATGCTAGAGGAGGAGAATGACAATGGATGGCAGGGGAAAAGCAACAAGAAACCCGTACTGCCCTACATTTTCCTCTTGCCACAAGTAAACCCTGGCCTGGGGGAGAGAAGATTTAGTGCCAGATCAATTTAAGAATCAGGATTATTACAAAGAATGAGTGTTCTATTTTCTGAATTGAGACTAGGTTTGTGACTTAAAGCACCCAGAGGACTTTTATCAGTGAATACCCAAAGGAGAAATGGACTAGCTGGAACTTCTCTAGTGACAGGGAAACGCTTTCTCTGACTAAATAAATTTTAAAGGGATAGTGGCAGCCAAAAATAAAGTATTCTGCTTATGTTTCAAACATTCTGCATGAGCTTGGAGAACTGTTTACTAATGCAATTACTAAGTGTATGGAAAAATACACATCACATTTATTGATATAGTATTAAGCCATAAAACATTTCCAAAATAATTCAATAAATTTTGCTATAAGACTAGAAACCTATTTTAAGTTCTTCTATCCCTTCAACTTGTAGGAATCAATACAACTACATATTAAATTTTTTTAGAGCAGTGATTCTCATTTGGGGTGATTTTGTCTTCAGGGGATATTTAGCAATGTCTGGAGGCATTTTTGGTTGTCACAACTGGAGTTTGCTGCTTATATCTAAGGAACAGAGACCAGGGATGCTACAAAACATCCTACAATGCATAGGACAGCCCCTTTAACAAAGAATTATTCAGCCCCAAATGTCAGTAGTTTCATGATTGATTCAGAGCATAATTAGATAAGTATGGTATGTTAGCCACCAAGGCTAAGAAAAGGCACCTAGCATTAGCTTGGCTATTGAACAAATTAAATCCAGATAGCCAATACACTATCTTCCCACGTTCTCACTGGCTACTGCTTGTCAGTTCTATCTTGTAGCACTTCCTTCTCTGATCTGTTCTTCTACCTTAGCACTATTGATGGATGAATGGATGAAGAAGTTGTGGTACATATAAAAAATGGAATATTACTCAGCCATAAGAAAGCATGATATCTTGCCATTTGCAACAACATGGATAGACCTAGAATGTATAGTGCTAAAATGAAATAAGTCAGGCAGAGAAAGACAAATACCATAGAACTTCACTTATATGTGGAATCTAAAAAACAAAACAAACAACAACAATAAAAAAAAAAAAACAGAAATAGACTCATAGAGAATAGAGTGGTGGTTACCAGAGACAGGACAATAGGGGAATGGGCAAAATGGTGGAGATTAAGAGATACAGACTTCCAGTTATAAAATTAGTGACAGATGAAGAGGACAGCATAGGGAATAAAATTAACTGTTATAACATCGTATGGTGACAGATTGTAACTAAACTTATGGTGAGCATTGCATAAAAGAATTTTCAAATCACTAAGTTGTACATCTGAAAGTAATATAGCATTGTATATAAACTATATTTCAATACGTTTTTTTAAATTCAATGTTTGATAAATTGAGCTTAATCCAGAGAAGTAACTGTATAAAAACAATTTATGATTTCAGATTGCAAATTTTGCACTCTCAAGTAGACTGTGATCATTCAATCAAATAAGCTTTGAAAATGCTGACCTTCCTTATCTCTTCCTGTCCCCTCTTTTCCCCTTTCCTTTTCATTCAGCCCCCTTTCCTAACATTACTTATTTTATATTTTGAAATTAGTTGTTTTCCTAACCGGTTAACAAAGAATATGAAATCCACGAGCTACTTAATGTTATCCTGAATTGCTGCAATTCCATGTATAGGCTATGTCTATCGTGTACAGCCCCTGGGTCTTTTTTTCTCTAAACAGCATTAATTTTTTGTTTGTCCTTTTGTATTCTGTTACTCTGCATTAGAGGTATTGTGCCACATTACTGATTTGCACCATTCCAGTCAGATCACACATAATACAGCACAATTCAGTAGGAGTGATCATAAAAACAGAATTATCTTTCACCCTAGGAGGTTTGCCCTTCCTGGTAAAGGTTGAAAGAAATGTATGGAAGCTCATACTAATACTGTTTACAGCTTACCAGGCTGTGAATACAGCACAACTTTAGTAAGGGCAGCTCACTGGGCATTTTTGAGTAGGCTGAAAGGAGTGTAGTGAGGAGATACAAGTAAAAAGTACCTGCCAGCAAAACCCATAGTAATGGAGTGCCATCAATGAAGGGGAGTAAGTCAGAGGGGGAGACGAACCAGGAGAGATGATGGACTCTGAAAAACAAACTGAGGGTTCTAGAGGGGAGGGGGGTGGGGGGGATGGGTTAGCCTGGTGATGGGTATTAAAGAGGGCACATTCTGCGTGGAGCACTGGGTGTTATGAACAAACAATGAATCATGGAACACTACACCAAAACAAATGATGTAATATATGGTGATTAACATAACAATAAAAAATTAAAAAAAATAAAAAAATAAAAAAAAATACCAGCATTATCCAATTGCTAAAGCATTGTCAAGGTAAAACACTTAGATTTCAATTTCACCATGCATCCTTTTTTTTTTTTTTTGCTTTTATTTCAGTGTTCCTTGGGATGAGGACACTTGTAAACATTCATTTGTCTTAATAAGATTGTGCTTCCATAAAAATCCCATTAATTCTAAAATGAGTTTAGATGGGACCTAAGGGTAAAGATAGAGTAAAACTAAAACACAGTGTCTCTTTCCCGCAGTATCTCCTTTCTACTCCTAGAAAAAAAGGAAAACTTCCACAGCCATGACCACCTCAACAATAATATGAAAAGGATAAGAGTGATATGGAAGCCAAAGATAGAAAACGCAAGATTCTTATGTAGCTTGTAGTTTTGTTGGGCTGCTATGCCTTCTTTCTCATTACCCAGAGATAGTGCTGGGGAGACAATGTGAATGTGCAGTATGTATATAATGTATGTATATATTTATTTTTTTTAGATTTTTATTTTCAGAGAGAGAGAGTGCACAAGTAAAGGGAGTGGCAGTCAGAGAGAGAAGCAGGGAGCCCGATGCAGGACTCGATCCCAGGACCCTGGGATCATGACCTGAGCCAAAGGCAGATACTTCACCAACTTAGCCACCCAGGCATCCCAAATGTGCAGAATTTAAAGAAACTATCCAACTTAGATTGAAGGTGTGACTAGCTGCCTGGGTCAGAGGGGATCACAGAAAAGCTACTGGAAGAAGTTTCTACCTGCAGCGACAAGATCTCAGGGGACAAGGTGGAACCATCTGGGCTTCCCCCATTACATAAAATCTTATTTTGGGGGAGGAGTGAAATCATAGAGGTAGCAGCTAATAAGCAAAATCAAATGAAGTTAGGGCTGCCTGGCTAGCTTAGTCAGTGCAACATGGAACTCTTGGTCTTGGAGTTGTTAGTTTGAGCCCCAAATTGGATGTAGAGATTACTTAATAAAATCTTAAAAAAAAATCAAATGAAGCTAAATATCTCAGGTAGTAAAATGGAATTTATTAGAATGAAATATAAAGGGAAATAGGATAATACCTTTGGAAGTAGAAAAAGTGGGAGGGCACATAAAAAGCCCCAGATGGTAGGTGACCTCCTCTCCGCCAGCTATCAACATTGGTGCCATAGGCGTCCTAATATATTCCCTATTAGATGCAGATTCCGGTTCAGGAAATCAAGGGTGAGGCCTGGGATGCTGCATTTCTAACAGGCTCCCATGTGATGCTTGTGTTGCTGGCCCATAAATACTTCAAGTAGCAAAGAAACAGAAGAAATTAACAAGCTGACCTGGATCCATGATAGACACATGTTTTAAGTTCAACCAGGAAAAGAAAGAGGGGTGACAGGGGAAAAGGGGAGAGTGTTTGATTGGTTCAGTGTCCTAGATCATTGCTCTCATGTTCCATACTATTGCTGTGTCAAAATCTAAGAGCAGAATCTACAACCTCCAGCAACACATACATACTCCAAATGAGCTCTGCCTTCTCCCCTTCAGTCCTCTTCTTACACACACACACACACACACACACACACACACACACAGCCAGCTACTCTTAACACCTCTGACTACAGAAAAAGCACAGTGTAGTTCTGAGGTGAAGACAATCTATCCTTAAATAAGATGGCAAAGGGTACCGGAGAATTTTGAAATAAAGACTCTGTTAAGCCAAAGTAAGGAAAATGAAAAGCCAAAGACAAGAATGCAAAAATACTTTAAAGTCAAAAATAAAGGAATAGAACAGGAAAAAAAGCAGATGAAGACCTCAGTCTAGAAGAAAATATAAAGATCAAAACTATATTTCCTATGAGCAATTCACACTACAGAGGAATTTAAACTGGAGCAATTCAGAGATACTTAAAAAAAGAGCTAGCTGAAATTTTGCATAGCTGAGAGTAGATCATTACAAATAAATGTAAACAAAATAAAAGAATGTATACATGACCTGTACTACTAACAGTGAGGGAGACTGTATAAAATCTTTGTGATTGCAGAAAAGAGATGAGACTATTGAATAAATAACAATATTAATAAAGTCAGGAACATATAGATAATACAAGAATATTCAGTGTTACCAAATTAGAGATGTGAACATACAGAAGTGCTCAATGAGTTAACAGAAGATTCCAGTTAATGATGTTTAGTTATATATACAAATTTATGTCAGGTTTTATAAATTCAATGTTTATAGCAGCAATGTCCACAATAGCCAAATTATGGAAAGAGCCAAGATGTCCATCAACAGATGAATGGATAAAGAAGATGTGGTACACACACACACACACACACACACACACACACACACACACACACACACACACACACACAATGGAATATCATGCAGCCATCTAAAGGAATGAAATCTTGCCATTTGCAACGACGTGAATGGAACTGGAGGGTATTATGCTGAGTAAAATAAGTCAATCAGAGAAAGACATGTATCATATGATTTCACTGATATGAGGAATTCTTAAACTCAGGAAACAAACTGAGGGTTGCTGGAGTGGTGGGGGGTGGGAGGGATGGGGTGGCTGGGTGATAGACACTGGGGAGGGTATGTGCTATGGTGAGCGCTATGAATTGTGTAAGACTGATGAGTCACAGACCTGTACCTCTGAAACAAATAATATATGTTAAAAAAAAAAAAGATAGTAGGAAGGGAAAAATGAAGGGGGGATATTGGAGGGGATGATGAACTATGAGAGACTATGGACTCTGAGAAATAAACAGGGTTCTAGAGGGGAGGGGGAGGGGGGATGGGCTAGCCTGGTGATGGGTATTAAAGACGGCAGGTATTGAATGGAGCATGGGGTGTTATACGCAAACAGTGAATCATGGAACACTACACCAAAAACTAATGATGTATGGTATGTGCTATGGTGAGCACTGTGAAATGTGTAAGACTGTTGAATCACAGACCTGTACCAAACAAATAATACATTTTTGTTAAAAAAAAAAAAAGGAAGATAGCAGGAAGGGAAGAAGGAAGGGGGGGAAAATCGGAGGGGGAGATGAACCATGAGAGACTATGAACTCTGAGAAACAAACTGAGGATTCTAGGGGGGAGGGTGGGGGGATGGGTTAGCCTGGTGATGGGTATTAAAGAGGGCACGTACTGCATGGAGCCCTGGGTGTTACATGCAAACAATGAATCGTGGAACACTACATCAAAAACTAAGGATGTAATGTATGGTGATTAACATAATAATAAACTAATGATGTAATGTATGGTGATTAACATAATAAAATAAAATTAAAAAAAAGAAAAGAAAATCATCCAGATGTATCTGGCCCCTACTTCTGAAATTTTCTTTTCAATGTGATGTACTTAGTACATTTTTGTACTATTTTGTGATCTTAGTTGCCAATTCCCTAGCAATAAAAAAACTACATTAAAAAAAAGAAACTGAGGCAAGTTAAATGCATATGATGGATAAAGCTAGATTGCACTGTATATAAATAAAATATAACTGAAGAAAACTACAACTGAGCAACTTACAGGCATTAAACATTAAGGACAACTAGCAAACAAAGCAAACAAAGTGAACAGCCATTTAAGTACATCCTTTTCAGGAAATTACTGAAAGATGGGCAAACAAGAGGGTAATCCAAGAAAGACACAGAAATAAAATCTAAGAAAAGAAGGCAAACTGAATCTTCAGGCAGATGGTGAGGGGGACCTAGGATGATAGCTGTGTAGCAAGCATGAGAAATAAACATCTAGTCCAGATTAGTGGGCTCAGGGAGGGATGTGCCAAAGATTATGCAATGGATAGACAATTGATATGTTTGGACATATTGAAATGAGGTTTCCACTAGGGTAAGATTTGGGGAAAGAATTAGTAATTAATACAAGAAAAACTAAGCAAACAAAAAGTAAGATAATGATTAACTCCAGGAAAAACCATAAATTGTTCAAGATTAAAAAAAAAATCTTAGTTTCCTATGTGGATCTTTTGTAAATAGCATTCACATAGTAAAAATATGAAGTCTGAGATAGAATTATATGGATAGTATGTATCAGATCAAATAACTACAACCATGTAATATTTTATTTGTATTAAATACACAGGGTAGACCATTATCATCCATTTTTTACAAAGGAATTTGTCTAGCTTTATATTGTTAACAAGAGCAAAAATGAATATTTTCTTGAAATATAAGAAAGGCCCATTTGTGTTGCAGTAATATGTGTATAAGGAAAGTCAGTGCTAAATACATTCTGGTTAAGCTGTTGAAATTTAAGAATTATTAAATGATTTTTTTAGGCACCTGAATAGGAATAAAATCCAGACTAGTATCAGCTAGTATCCATTTGTTCATTCCACAAATGATTTTGGAGCACTGCCCTGAATAAGACTTTGTTCAGGACACAAGAAAAAAAGAAAAAAAAAAAAAAACACACAAAACTACCTTCTGTCATAGAGTTTATATTCTCATTAATTTAATGCCAGAAGACAGTGGAACAATGTGTAAAAGTTCTGGAAATATTAAATGCAGATCCAATACAATTTAAATGAAACAGGAATGAAAAAAAAAAAACTCTCAAACATTAAAATGCTCAGAAAATTTAGCACCCATGAGCTTTTTTGTTTCAAGCCAACCAAGAATTAGTTCCAAATAAATAACTCAAAAATAGACTGTGGTAAAAGAACCAGGAATAAGCATTCCAATAATTTAAATGTAAACCTATTTTGAAATAACTGAGAATTTTATTATGAAATGTAATGAAGTTCATTTTAACATACATGATTATAATTTAAAGTCATTAAGAGCCAAAGAAGGTAGGTAGAAAAAGTACATCTTTTCTTTTTATAGCGTATCTAAAAAAATATTGACTTTAGTTTCTTAATTTTTGTAATAATCTTTACTTGAGAGAGATATTTCTAGTAATTTTTATGTCTAAGAGTGATTTAAAATACATTCAGAGGTAGTCAGGAAAAGATGGTAGAGTAGAAGGATCCAGAGCTCATCTTGTCCCTCAGATACACTGAGGTAACAACTATCTCTATAAAATTAACTCTAAAATTGACCTGAAGACTGACAGAGCAGATGTTCCCCAATTAATCACAGAGAGGCAGCCACATCAAAAATAGTAGGAAGGATGAGACAGGGTTGGGAACCAAATCCCCCACAGGACTAACCACAAATGAGAGGGACATCACAAGCATGAAAAGGAGTTGAGAGGAGCAGACCCCACACCAGTCATCTCTGGCACTGGGGACTCACCCTGGGAATATAAGTACCTATAATATCTGGCTTTGAAAACCAGTAAGGTTTAACTTTGGGAACTTTAAAATTCAGTAGGTTTAAAGCCCAGAGAGCCAAATGGCAATAGAAAACTGAGCCAGTGCCCTTAAAGAATCAGCATAATAAATAACTTTGCCTGAGATACAGCATAAAGGCAGCAATTTGAAAAGCACCTGCAGTACATGTGAAGGAAATATATTGACTAATCTTAGAATGTGTATAGGAGGGGAAGGGATCTTCAGGAGATTTCTCCAGGAACAAAAGTGCTGGCAGGTGCCATTTCTTTTCCCATACCCATGCCTAGATAGCCCGACTCTTGCTGGAGCCAGTTCTAACCCTCTCTACCTTGCTAGCATCACTTGCCCTGTTGTGCTCTGCCCTGTCCTTGTGGACCAGCCCCATCTAATCTACTTATGTGGGTAGGCATCCCTCCAGAGCTGCTCCTGCCCTGCCACACCCTGAAGGCAGCCCTGGCAGGGACCTGTGCCACACCAAAATGACTTTTTCCCTGGGAAGGAAGACAAAGAACCCCACACCGCAGCGTGCCCATAATTCCTGCATCCCAGACTCCAGCTGGCTGTGCAGGGAACAACTCCTGCCCCATGGTATACTTGCAGTTGTGGCAAGAAGTCTAATTGCAGATACCTAATCAGATTTCTGACCCCTCCAAACAAGGAACTTCCAGACAGACCCCTCAATGGTACAGGGGCCAAACCCTGCCAAATGCACCACAAGCAAAACGGTCATAACAGCCAGCTGGGCTGAAGGCAATCATGGCTTAGCCACAACAGTAGGACACGTACAGTCCACACAAGGGACACCACCATAGCACCTAACTCTGGAGACCAGGGGGACTGAGCTACAGAGCATTACAGAACTTCTTCTACACAAGGTCACTATTTTTAAAATCAGGAGATGTAGCTGACTTACCTGATACATAGAAACAAACACAGAGTTAAGACAAAATGAGGAGAAAGAGCATCATGTCCCAAATGAAAGAACAAAATCACTGTAGAGAAGCTAAATGAACTGGAGATAAGCAATATGCATGATAAAGGATTCAAAGTAATGGTCATAAGGATACCTACTGAACTTGAGAAAAGAATGGACGATCTCAGTGAGAACTTCAGCAAAGAGGTAGAAAATATAAAAAGAACCAATCAGAGATGAATAATTCAATAACTGAAATGAAAAAATGCTCTAAAGGAAATATGCATTAGAGGATGCAGATTAGAAGATGCAGAAGAACAGATCAGCAATCTGGAAGACAGCATAATGGAAAGCAACCAAGTTGAAAAGCAAAAAAAATGAGAATACGTTAAGTCAGGTGTAATAACATTCATATTATTGGGATACCAGAAGGAGAAGAGAGAGAAGGGGGCAGAAAATTTATTTGAAGAAATAACAGGAATTTCCCTAATCTGGGGAAGGAAACAGAAATCCAGAGTCAGAGAGAGCACCCAACAAGATGAACCCAGAGGCACCTGGGTGGCTCAGTTGATTAAGCGTCTACCTTCGGCTCAGGTCATGATCCCAGGGTTCTGGGATTGAGCCCCACATCAGGCTTCCCATTAGGCGGGAAGCCTGCTTCTCCCTCTCTCTCTGCCTGCCACTCTGCCTACTTGAGCTTTCTTTCTATCTCTCTGTCAAATAAATAAATAAAATCTTTAAAAAAAAAAAAAAAGATGGGGCGCCTGGGTGGCTCAGTTGGTTAAGCGACTGCCTTTGACTCAGGTCATGATACAGGGGTCCCTGGATCAAGTCCTGCATCAGGCTCCCTGCTCAGCAGGGAGTCTGCTTCTCCCTCTGACCCTCCCCCCCCTCATGTGCTCTTTCTCTCTCTTTCTCTCTGTCTCAAATAAATAAATTAAAAAAAAAATCTTAAAAAAAAAAAGATGAACCCAAGAGGTCTACACTAAGATATACAATAATTAAAAGGACAAAAAGTCATGATAAAGAGAATTTTTAAAACATCAAGAAAAAAAAAGAATATTTACAAGAGAAACTCCATAAGGTGATCAGCTGATTTTCAGCAGAAACTTTGCAGGCCAGAAGAGAGTGGCATGGTATATTCAAAGTTCTACAAGGAAAAAAACTTACAACAAAAGAATACCCAGCAAGGTTATCATTCAGAACTGAAGGATAGATAAAAAATTTCCCAACAAATAAATGTTAAAGGAGTTTATCACCACTAAACCAATCTTGCAAAAAATGTTAAAGGGAATTCTTTAAGTGAAAAGAAAGGCCATAAATAGAAGAAAATTATGAAAGAAAACAATTATGGTAAAAGCAAACATATAAAGATAGAATAATCACTTGTAAAACCAGTGTGGAGCTTTAAACAAAAAAGGGGCAAAAAAAAATCAATTTATAAAAATTAGTCAATGGATACACAAAATAAAAAGGCATAAAATATGACATATATATATATGTATATATATGTATGTCTATGCTCCCAACACAGGAACACTTAAATATATAAAGAAATTTATTAATAGACATAGAAGGACAAATTGACAGCAATAGAATGATAGAAGGGGACTTTAATACCCCATTTACATCAATGGATCAATTATCCAGATAGAAAATATCAACAGGAAACAGTGACTTTGAATGACATATTAGACCAGATGGACCTAACAGATATACAGAGAACATTCTGTCCAAAAAGAGTAAAATACACATTCTTTTGAACTGCACATGAAACAGTCTCCAGGATAGATCACATGTTAGGCCAACAAAACAAGTCTCAATAAATTTAAGAAGATTAAAATCCTATCAAGTATCTTTTCTGACCACATGGTATGAAACTAGAAATTACAAGAAAAAATCTGGAAAGAACCCAACACATGGAGGTTAAACAACCTGCTACTGAATAATGAATGGATTAACCAAAAAATCAAATATATTAAAAATAATACAGGAAGATGAATGAAAATGAAAACACTATAGTCCAAAAACTTTGGGATGCAGCAAAAGTAGTTCTAAGAGGGAATTTTATTTATAATGATACAGGCCTACCTCAAGAAACAAAAAAAATCTCAAATGAATAACCTAACCTTATACCCAAGGGAGCTAGAAAAAAGACCAAAGACCAAAACTAGTAGAAGCAGGAAATAATAAAGATCAGAGCAGAAATAAATGAAATAGGGACAAAAAAGCTCAAGAGCTGTTTCTTTGAAAATATAAACAAATTTGATAACCCTTTTCTTTTCTTGACAAGTTTTGCTAAAGAGAGAACTCAAATTAATGCAGGAAGAGAAATAACTGACATCACAGACATATAAAGGATTATAAAAGAATATTATGAAAAATTGTATGCCAACAAATAGGACAACCTAGAAGAAATGGATAAATTCCTAGAAACCTACAATCTCCCAAAACTGAATTGGGAAGAAATAGAAAATATGAACAGACAAATTACTAGTATTGAAATTGAATCAGTAATCAAATCTTTCCCAACAAGTAATAGCCCAGATCCATATGGCTTCATAGTTGAATTCCACCAAACATTTAAAAAGTTGATACCTGTTCTTCTCAAACTATTCTACAAAATAGAAGAGGAAGAAAAACTTGCAAATTCTGTGTATGAAGCCATTATTGCTCTAATACCTAAATCAGACAAAGACACTATATATATATAGAGAGAGAGAGAGAGAGAGAGAAAACAGACCAATATCTCTAATGAACACAAATGCAAAAAAGCCTCAAAAGATACTGGTAAAACGAATTCAACAATAATTAAAAAAAAAAAATTCACCTCAATGTCCATACTAAAAAACAATCATTCCCCCTTCTACCAAATGGGATTGATTTCAGGGAGGCAATGTAGTTCAATATTTGCAAATCAATCAATAGGAAACATCATATTAACGATAAGAGAAATGATAAAACCCTATGATCATTTCTATAGATGCAGAAAAGGCTTTTGATAAACTACATCTTTTTCATGGTAAAACTAAAAAACGTATGTAGAAGGAACATGCCTCAACACAATAAAGATCATATGAAAAACCCACAGCTAACATCATATTCAATGGTGAAAAGCTAAAAATTTTCCTCTAAGATCAGGAACAAGATAAGGATGTCCACCCTTACCACTTACCAACATAGTACTAGAAGTTCTAGATGCAGCAATCAGATAAGAAAGAAAAGGCATCCAAATTATTAATGAAGAAGCAAAATTGTCACTCTTTATAGAAGACATGATACTATACATAGAAAACCCTAATGATTTAACCAAAAAACTATTAGACTAAATTCAGTAAAGTTGTAGGATACAAAATTAATATGTAGAAATCAGTTGCATTTCTATACCCTAGTTAGTAGCAGAAAGAGAAATTAAGAAAACCATCTCGTTTACAATTGCATCAAAATTCCTTACCCCATACACGAATATAAACTCAAAAGGAATTAAAAACCTAAATGTGAAACCTGAAAATATAAAACTTCTAAAAGAAAACATAGGTAGTATTCCTTTTGACATTGGCATATTTATGAATAGATCTTCTCGGGTAAGGAAAACAAAAGCAAAAATAAACTAATGATACTACACTAAAAATTTTACACAGAAAAGAAAACCATCAACAAAATGAAAAGGCTAGCAAAATGGAGAAGATATTTGCAAATGATATATCTGATAAGTGATTAATATTTAAAATATATAAAGAAACTTACACAACTCAACACCAAAGGAAAGCAAATAATCTGATTAAAAACTTATCAGAGGTTCTGAATAGACCCAAAGAGGACATACAGATGGCCAATAAACACATGAAAAGATGCTCAACAACATTAATCATCAGGAAAATATAAATCAAAAGCACAATGAGATATCACCTCACACCAGTCAAAACGGCTAGTATCAAAAAGATAAGAAATAACAAGTATTGGGGAAAATGTAGAGAAAAAGGAACTCTCATGCACTGTTGATGGGAATGTAAATTGGTGTAACTGCTGTGGACACAGTATAGAAGCTCCTCAAAAAAAAAAAATATAAATACGATATGATCCAATAATTCCCCTATAGGATATTTACCCAAAGAAAATGAAATCACTTAATAAAAAAAGATACGTTTTATGTTTATGGCAGCATTATTTACCATAGCTAATATATGGAAGCAACACAAGTGTTCATGAATAGATGAATGGATAAAGAAAGTGTGAGATACAAACACACACACACACCAGGAATATTATTCAGCAGTAAAAAAAGAATGAAATCTTGCCATATCTGACAACATGGATGGGCCTAAAGGATATTATGCTAAGGAAAGTCAGAGAGAGAGAGAGATACCATACGATTTCCCTTATATGTGGAAACTAAAAACCCAAAAAACAGTCGTCTCTTAAATACAGAGAACAAACTGGTGGTTGCCAGAGAGGAGGTGGGTGGAAGATGGGTAAAATAGGTGATAGGATTAAGAGGTAGAAACTTACAGTTCTAAAATGAATAAGTCACGGAGTTGAAAAATACAGCCCAGGGAATAGAGTCAATAATATTGCAATAGTGTTGTATGGTGACAGATGTGATTCACACTACGGTGATCATTGAGTAATGTATAGAATTGTCAAATCACTGTTATACATCTGAAATGAATATACCATCATATATCAATTATACATGAATAAAAAATAAAAAATAAAAAATGCACCTGGACTTCAGCAATTTCTTCAGCATTTCCAGGGGTTTTGTTTGTTTGTTTTTGTTTTTAATTCTAGTTTCAAAGTGAAATTATAGTTGGTAGTTTGTTTTATACACATGTGCATATATATAACTTTATGTTTGACTTTGGGGTAATTTTTTATGTTTGTTTGCTTTGAGTTTGTTATGTTAAGATGTGTATCTTTTTAAACAAATAATACAGACATTTTATATATAAAAATATTTTGCAGGGTTTTTGTTTTGCCCTACTTGTTTTTCTAAATACTTTTTGCATCACATTTAGATGATTGGAAAGTATGTTGGATATCATCTTTAAACTCTGATCAAGAAATTGTCATGAAAAGGGTCAAGATATCATAAAACCTTCCTGGTATTGCCCAAAAAAACAATATTAGGGATGCTATGGTAATTACACAGATTCCAGGTGAAGGCTGTTGTTACACACAAATTGGTTACTTTCAGGACAATAAGGGATTGATAAAAATCATGTTGCAGGGCACTGGAGAGAACAAAATGCCTTGGAATTTCAAGAATGTTCTAAAAATAAACTTTGAGCAATTACAAAAATCTGGAAAATCTGCAAACACTGGAGAATGACCCCTTCTGAACCAGCAATAGAATCATCAATTTCTCAAAAACATACCAAGTGGCGAAATTCAGTTGGGGCCCAACTAGCTATTGTTCTCTCATCCACACCTGAGGAGAAATTGGTGACACCACAGTAAGTTATTCAGTTGTAGTCGTTTATAGTTTAATTCATACATAGGGTAATCCAACCATATCCATTGTGTAAACTTAGTTTGTCTCAGCTCATCATTTTATTGATTTGATGCAGTTAAAGAACTTTGACTTGCTCTGAATTAAAGAACCACATCACATGTTTTAATAAATTAATTCAAGCAACAGATACCTAGTCAACACTGAGTATGTGGTAGGGATTTTGCTAGGTGCTAGGGTTACAAGGTTGAAGATAGTTCCTACCTTGGGGAGTTTATAACCCAGTGGAGAAGAGGATCAAACAGGCCAGTCTTGTGCAGGGTGCTGCTCCCTCTTACTTTTGCAGTCAAAAGGTTCGCCCACTCATTAGCAAAACTGGAAAAAAATGTTTCCAGAGTTCTGGCTTTCATGAGGCCCATTTACAAGCAGGTTTTTTTAAATATTCCTCACACACTTTAGTTGTTTTCCAGCAAAAGCAGACTCCTCTAATCTCACCTGTACACCTAATCTCACCTAGTTCTCTTTGTGATTATAACCCCCTTTCTGTACATGACTGATGAAGATTAAGGTTTGGCACATATTCAGAAAGCCTAAACTCAGATTCCATGTTTAGCTTCAATCACATTATCACCTTTAACCAACTAGAAAAAGTACAGAGAAAATAGCCATGTATCGTAATGTGACATCAACCCATCTTTTTAACCCTTCCCCATGCATTTCACGGATGTTTCCTGAATCCTACTAGGAAGTAGGCGCTGTTACCTGTGTGAGGCCTTTAGCCAAACTTAATCCCTCAGTTTTCCCACACTCATCCTTAAATCTTCTCTACTCTGAAATCTTGCTCTTGTCTCCCTCTCACCTGGAATGTCCTTTTCTCGGCTTCTGAAATATCTCATTCCTGATCACTCTTCACAGCCCAGTTTAGGTTCCAGACTTTGAAAGCATCCTCTCATCATTTCAAGCCATCTTACTTTCTAATCTTCTACAGAAATAGTTGCCTCTAGAACTAACTTGATACTTTGTAGGTCATGTTCAGTATTTCCAGGAAGCTTTCATTATGCTGGCTTTCCTCAAACTGAAATTCTGAAAGTTGGGGGCTTTGTTTTATTTGTGGCATCCTTTGCATTTTCTATGCCAGAACACTACTCCTGGCATGTATTTAATAAAGCTCAGTGAGCCTTTTGCTTGACTGTCACTTTCTCATTCCCCCATGTTCTCTTCTGGTGGTGCTCCATTCTGTATGGTGAAAGCCACTAGGACTTCCCAGAATTCTGCATTAAGGTACAGAGAGGCTGGATAAAGCGGGTTGTTCTAGGTACACATTTCTGCCTCCACAGGTAGCCCCTACTGTGGTAGATTGAGAAAAATCAGACTGAAGGAATCACTATCATACACTGGCATACAGCATCAGTAAATGCAGCTCAGGAGACAGACTAACGGAATGCGAGAGGGAAAATTGAATGGAACATTTAGACCGGAAAAATAAAACCTATCTCAAGATTTTTCACATTTTAGATTTCATATTTCCCAAACACATATGCCAAGTTCTGCCTACATTTCCCCTGGCACTCCATTTCTTCAAGTAGTTTGTTTATTATTATTATGTTAATCACCATTCATTACATCATCAGTTTTTGATGTAGTGTTCCATGATTCATTGTTTGTGCATAACACCCAGTGCTCCATGCAGTACGTGCCCTCTTTAATACCCATCACCAGGCTAACCCATCCCCCCACGCCCCTCCCCTCTAGAACCCTCAGTTTGTTTCTCAGAGTCCATAGTCTCTCATGGTTCATCTCCCCCTCCGATTTCCCCTCCTTCATTTTTCCCTTCCTACTTCTTTTTTTTCATTCTTTTTAAATTTTTATTGTTATGTTAATCACCATACATTACATCATTAGTTTTTGATGTAGTGTTCCATGATTCATTGTTTGCGTATAACACCCAGTGCTCCATTCAGTATGTGCCCTCTTTAATACCCATCACCAGGCTAACCCATCCTTCCACCCTGCCTCCCCTCTAGAACCCTCAGTTTGTTTCTCAGAGTCCATAGTCTCTCATGGTTCGTCTCCCGCTCCGATTTCACCCCCCTTCATTTTTCCCTTCCTGCTATCTTTATTTTTTTTTTAACATATAATGTATTATTTGTTTCAGACTTCAAGTAGTTTTGTTAAAACACTCAGCAGGCCTCCATGAGAAATATAAGCGTATAAAAATGTAGGGTTGTGAAAAGGTAGATTGAGTGTTAGGGGGGGTACAGCGATGACAAAAACAGCCCTAACACAGATGAGTTTCCACACCGTGTGTCACAATTAGAGAGAGAGAGAGAGAGACTCCCTTTCCCACTCTTGAGGGGTATGTAGCCATTTGAGAACACCCAAGACCCAATCATGACTACCAAAGACCCGTGCTGCGTCATCCCATTGCTGGTGGCCAGGAGCCAGCGCTGTCATCACTTGATTTTGTGCTGCTTAGGGCAGAAAATCTGATTGTTCAGCAACATGCAATCAGCTTAAAGCAAATCTGGAAGATGTTACCCAAAGACGAGATGATATCCAGGCCCTGGAATTTTGTGCAAAGAAAATGAAGGATTTGCCTTAAGATAAGAACTGTATCTGAGGCAAGAAATTTGAGACCTTGGGACAAGATTCAAGTCAATAAGTTTAATAGTAAGTCTTTAAGAAACAGGGATTACAACCCAAACAGTCCAGGCAGGTCCTGCCGAGCAGTGAGAGAAGCCAGGGTCCAATTTCTAGAACTAAAATCCTCTCTGTCTTCTATGACTAGATACCACTTATATTCTTCAGAGAAGGTACGCTCCCAAGAGAAGTGGAATTACATTTAAACACTGAGATGATAGAAGTCTTAAGAGCTGAACTGAGTCATGATTTAACTACTTATCATGTAGCCTATAAACTTGAATATGTCATTCTGTCTCCATTAACCTTTTTTTCCCCTTTATTGGAAAAAAGAGGGGTAGCAGTATAAAGTATACTAGCTTTAGTAGTATTTGGGTACAAATCTCCTTTTCTTCCTTCTGCATTCACTCCCCCACCAATCCTGGTGTGCTAATGTAGCAGAAGTGGGATTTATAATATTATGTGTGGTTACAGAAGGAAACAAGACTCTTTTAACATGAAAAGCTGCAGCAAATATATTATTAAAAGGTTACTCTACAGGGGCGCCTGGGTGGCTCAGTCGTTAAGCATCTGCCTTCGGCTCAGGTCATGATCCTGGAGTCCTGGGATCGAGCCCCGCGTCGGGCTCCCTGCTCTGTGGGAAGCCTGCTTCTCCCTCTCCCACTCCCCCTGCTTGTGTTCCTGCTCTCGCTGTTTCTCTGTCAAATAAATAAATAAAATCTCTAAAAAAAAAAAAAAAGTTACTCTACAAAATGCTCTCTGAGAAAGTTCACCCTAAGCCCTTTCTAGTCAATGTCCTGATCCTTTTTTCTCCACCTTCAGGGGCTAAAGTGTGGCCTCCAGCCTTAATGAATGCCAAGGACACAAGAATGGGAGTAGTAGGAGGGTGAGCACGAGTCTTGAAAGGTGAGTGAAAATAGCCAATGCTTATTGAGTGCTTACTATTAGCTAGATACCATTTTAAGTACTATTATTTTATTTAATCCCTGTAACAAACCCTTGAGAAAGGCACTCTTAATACCCATTTTACAGATGAGGAAAGTCAGGTAGGGGGAGGTTAAGTAATGGAGTTACACAGAGTAAGTGGTAAAGCTAAATCTCTGAGGTCTGAACTGAGGCCATGCTCTTTTCCATTAAACTTTACTAAGTGTGGAATTGCCCAGGCAAAGAGGGAGAGAAAGGTTGTTTGGGATAGGAGTCACATGAGTAAAGGTGCAAAGGTATGAAATAGGATTGGTGCTGAGAGCTCTAGAAACTTCAGAAAGTATATAGGAGAAATTGTGAAGAAGTCAGTCATAGCCAAGTCCAGAAATGTTAGGATTTGCTGATTTATGAATAGATGGATCAGCTTGTAATATTAATAGATATGCTTTCCCTGGTATCCCCTGGAATCAATGACCTTTCCCTTGTCTGCTGGGCTAGGAGGCATCAGTTGTGCCAAGAGAGGGTTGATAAATCAGAACAGAAAATATCATCAGTTTGAAAAGGGCTTTGGGATACCGGAGACTATCAGATTATTGTGTTTGTGAACACTAGAGTATTGTGCAATAAAATTTTGATCAGAAAGACTTGGACTGATTCCTAATGTGTAAGAGAAGTTCTCCTCTGATAATAATAATAATAAAAAAAAAATTCTACAGGTTGAGGAAAGGCAGAGAGGAAGGTGGGGATAATATAAACCTTGCAGTAGGGTTGGGATGTCAGAGAAAGGTGAATGTGCTTCAAAACTGAAACAAAGTCCAGGGAGCCAGCAAGATCCAGAGTTCCCAATTACCCAGTGTAGTAAAGGGGCAGTAGCATAGAAATGGCATCATGGAACATCTAGGTAGAAAGATCTTGGCTGCAGCAAGTTTCCAGGAATCCCATAGTGGAAGCAGGTAAAGGTTGTCTACAAGCCAGAGAAGAGCTCAATATCTCTTGCTAGAGAGCTGTCCTGGAGAGGCGTGGTTGCAAATAAGAAGAAAAGAGCAACATGCATGTGCTGAGGAGCAGAGTTCATATTAGTGATCGAAGTCTCAAACAATGTCACTGTGATTGGATGCAGACAACCTGGACTAGCTTCCTCTTGCCCCATCCATCTCTTACCATATTGTTTTAACACTAAGTATTCCTTTCTCAAGAACTGAGTTAGGGGGGCACCTGGGTGGCTTAGTCAGTTGAGCATCCAACTTGATTTCAGCTCAGGTCATGATCTCAGGGTCCTGGGTTAGAGCCCAGTGTAGGGGTCCACACTGAGCATGGAGTCTTGAGATTCTCCCTCCTTCTGCTCTCGCGCCACCACCCCTGCACACATTGCATGCACACGCTCACTCTCACTCACTCTCTGATAAAATAAATAAAACCTTAGAAAAAAAATGAGTTTGGAGATGGGGAACTTCATTCAGTAAGAATTTAATTTGCAATACATAGAGAAAGGAAACTCAAAAGAGAAAATAAATTCAGTTATAGAAAAATTAAATTCCTTATACACCTCAATTTATGACTTGGCATTCATGCCTACTATACACCAAAGTTTTACTTTACATTGATATAGATACAGATATAATCTGTAATGTATAAGCAAATTGAAGGAATTACAGTCAGAGATGGATTTCAAAGAAAGCAATCAACTGGGAAAGGACAGATGATTCGAGAATAGAAGGAAGCAGTGAGCCAGACTGGTGTGGGGAGTAGAACCAACTCCAACTTGATGAGCAGGTATTTCTCAGAAATGGACTAGATAGCAAATTTACATTGATTTAATTAATTTTTTAAAAATGTGCTTATTTCTTTGTCATCCTCTCTGTGTAGGACAGCAAAAGGACACTCTTTTCTTTCCATTTGTAGACTCCTGATCCCCTGTATGAATTTGCTCCAGACAACTATTCCGGCCCTTTCTCGAGTTGGCCCTGCCTATCATATCCTTGGGATGCCTTAAATATTTACATCCTCATTCCTCAACTGACCCCTAACAATTCAGGATGGGGCATTTTATCTTTATTTTTTTTTAAGATTTATTTATTATTAGAGAGAGAGAAAGAAAAAGAGAGAAAAAGAAGAGAGAGGATGCACATGTGAGAGCCTGAAGTGGGTGAGGGACAGGGAAAAGGGAGAGAATCTCAAGCAGACTCTGCACTGAGAATGGAGCCTGACCCAGGCCTTGATCTCATGACCCTGAGATCATGACCCGAGCCTAAATCAAGAGTCAGTCGCTCAACTGACTGAGCCACCCAGGTGCCCCGAGGATGGGGCATTTTATTTTTTGCATTTCTGCTAAATTCCTTGCAAAACTACCTCACCCAGTACTGTAAAACCTTGATGCTATAATTAAATTTTATAATACACTTTTCTGAAGTTTTCGATTGTATTGACTTTAAGTTTTTCCAAACTTAAAAATATGAAGCCCGTAGTTAGATTTGCTTCTGAATTATAACAATGGTACCGAGGACTCCAGTTTAATTTGAATCATTTTAAGCAACCATAACTTTGGGGAGCTCTGAATTTTCTTTATCTCACCTTTTCATGTTCATATATACCAACATATATACCACCTCCCAGTGATCTTTTTTTTTAAAGATATTTATTTGAGAGAGAAAGGGCATGAGCAGAGGGAAGGGGAGAGGGAGAGGGAGAATCTCAAGCAGACTCTGTGCTGAGCATGGAGCCTAATGCTCAGCTTGATCTCAAAACCCTGAGATCATGACCTGAGCCAAAATCAGGAATCGAATGCTTAACCGACTGAGCCACCCAGGTGCACCACTTTCCAATGATCTTAAACACTTTTATATAATCCTTAATTTCTCACCTCAAACTTCATTTTTATTATATCCAAATACTTTTAGCAGTATTTGAATAATTATTTTTCTTTTTCTGTAGTATGTGTCCTCTTATGACATTGCTCTGAAGGGCATTTAAGCTACTCGTCTAAACTCAATTTTCTCATCTCCAAATACAAATACTAAGAAAAATTATTTAGGGCACCTGGGTGGCTCAGTTGGTTGGGCAACTGCCTCCAGCTCAGGTCATGACCCTGGAGTCCCAGGATTGAGTCCCGCATCGGGCTCCCTGCTCAGCGAGGAGCCTGCTTCTCCCTCTCTCCCCCCTCTCATGTACTCTCTCTCTCATTCTCACTCTCTCAAAATAAATAATCTTTAAAAAAAAAGAAAAGAAAAATTATTTAGCTAATACTTGCATGGCACTTGCAGTGTGCTGGGTTCTGTTTTAAGCACTTTGCAAATATTCATTTGGTTCATCTTCATAAGATCTCAAGGAGTAGATACTTCTCATATCCCTACTCTGAAGAAACTATGGCACAGAGGTCAATTTGTCTGAGGACACACAGCTATTAAATTGTGAACGAGGAGTTAAGCCCCTGGCACTTGGCCATTACACAATGCTGCCTCTTCATTTAAAAAAAGCTTAGACTCTATCTGCATGTACAACTTAAACAGAGTTTCTACTCTTAAGGCACTGACAATGTCAGTACTAAAGTACTAACGGTACTGACAATTTAGTACAGATGCTTACACTCAAATGATCAATAATACTCACCTGCTTCAAACGACTATTGAGGATCTGCCTTCAAAGCATTGACCATACATCTGGCAGACGTTGAGCCTTATTAAATGTGGATTATAATTATACACTAAAGACACTCTAATAGGCTTGCTAACCATTTGTTAGTCCACAGGAAACCTATCACTGGTCATATCAGCTCATGGGCACATACCAGGTGTCTCAAAGGAGTCTGGCGCTAAAGAAAACTAAGATATGAATTCGTCTTTGCCTACTGCTCCATCTTTCAATATCCCTCCCTGTACCTACCCTTTGGATACCTCAGACAAGCACAAAGAACTACCTTAAACTTGTGCTCTGAGTGAAATTTGCCACTTAAAATAATAATTTACATTTGCATCATGCCCAACTACTCCCCAGTCCGGGCTTTCCGACACCCAAGGTGAATTTCTGCTAGTTAAAACCAACAATTGGAAAGCAGAAGGTAACAGGCTGGGATTACCTCAAGTTTTGCATCTCTACAGAGAGTGGCGTGGACATTCCCAGTTAAGATTTTTCCATCCAGGTACTAACCGGGCCCAACCCAGTTAAGAAATGAGCAGAAGACATGAACAGACACTTTTCCAAAAAAAGACATCCAGGTGGCTAATAGATACATGAGAAGATGCTCAACATCATTCATCAGGGAAATACAAATCAAAACCATGATGAGATACCATCTCACACCTGTCAGAATGGCTAAAATTAACACCCAAGAAACAGCAGGTGTTGGTGAGGATGCAGAGAAAGGGGAACCCTCTCGCATTGTTGGTGGGACTGTAAACTGGTGCAGCCACTGTGGTGAACAGTATGGAGGTTCCTCGAAATGTTAAAAATAGAACAACCCTGTGATCCAGCAATTATACTACTAAGTATTTACCCGAAAGATATAAAAATACAGATTCAAAGGGATACATGCACCCCAATGTTGATAGCAGTCTTATCAATAATAGCCAAACTATGGAGAAAATCCAAATCTTCATTAAGTGATGAATAGATAAAAATGTGTTGTACACACACACACACACACACACACACACACACTGGAATATTTCTCAGCCATCAAAAAGAATGAATGCCATTTGCAATAACATGGATGGAGTTAGAGTGTATTATTATGCTAAGTGAAATAAGTCACAGAAAGACAAATACCATATGATCTCACTCATCTGCGGAGTTTAAGAAAGAAAACAGATGAACATATGGAAAGGGGGAAAAGAATAAAAGGAGAGAGGAAAACAAGCCATAAGAGACTCTTAATGACAGGGAACAAACTGAGGGTTGCTGGAGGGAGGTGGACAGGGGATGGACCAGATGGGTGATGGGTATTAAGGAGGGCACTTGAGATCAGCACTGGGTGTTATTTGTAAGTGATGAATCACTGAATTCTACTCCAGAAACCAATATTGCACTATATGTTAACTAATAAAATTTAAATTAAATAAAAAATAAAATAAATTAAAATAAATAAAACAACAGCTCAGTTGTCAAAACAACAACCAAAAAAGAATCTTCCTACACATTTTATTTCTTTGTGAAGCCCTGGATAATAAATAATTATAATGGCTCATAAAGTTTGGGGCCTTATATGTATTAGGCATAGTTCTGTAAACTTCACATTTTCTTTCTCAAAATAATCCTTGGAAGCAGATGATATCAGTACTCTATTTTTGAGATGTGAAATTGAGGCTGGGAGGTTAAGTAATTTTCTCAAAATCCACATACCTGCTTAGGACTGAATGAATATTATTTCATAAAGCAAGTTCGGTTATCTATTGCTTCACAGCAAATTTCCACACAACTTAGCAGCTTAAAATAACCATTTTGTTTTACTCACAAATCGGTGGGTCTGGAACGTGGAAAGGACTTGGCTGGGTTCATCTCTGATTCGTGTGGCGTCATAGGGAGCAGCACGAGCTAATGAATCTACTTTCAGGGTGGCTTCTTCCTTCACATATCTGTTGCCTCAGTGCTCCTTACCGTGTCTCATCATCCAGAGCCCCCCAATGTAGCTTGGGCTTTTCACCGCACAGTGGGTTGAAGAGTCTCGTTTCTTACATTGAAGTTGACTTTTAAGAGCAAGTATTCCCAGAGAAAAGGAGCAGAAACTAGCATTCCTCTTTAATGTAGGCTGGGAACTTTTACCTTATCTTAATGGTCAAAGCAGTCCAAGGCTACCTAACTTTACAAAGAGGGGAAATGGGCCCCACCTCTCCATGGGAGGAATGTCAAAGCATCTGCAGCTATAGTTAATCAATAAAGTGTCTGCAGCCTATTCAATCAATTAAGCATTTGCAGTCAGGTGGTGGCTTGGGCTGGAGGCCTTTGAAGGCTCATTTGGGCAGGACAGCCAATTTGGCTCCCTCATGTGACTGCAAACTGATAATGGCAATTGGTTGAGAGCATGGATAAGGCTGTTGACCAGGGTGCCTGCCCTATACACAATCTCACTATGTAGATTCTCAAGCATGGTGGCTGGATTCTTAAAGAAAGAGTCCTAACAGTTATCATTCCAGGAGACACAGCAAAAGCCGCAAAGTTCTGCCTCAATCAGAGGTCAGGCACTCATTAAGAGGAGCTGATTCACAAAGAAAGTAAACTCCACCTCTTGGTATGAGGTGGGTCACCAACTTCTACCATGGCTGCAAGGCCTTCTCATAAAGTGGTTGCTCTCTATCAGAGAGCATGCTTTTTTTTTTTTTTTTTACTAGTTACGTATTTCATGCAATGAAAGTTAGGGTTTATTGTATTCACGAAGATGGAATGCCACTGACTGAGGGACCCTTAGCCCAGATGGACTGAACCATATGAAATGTCTAATATTCAACCGGTTTTGACCAACAAAAGTTGCAATTTCATGATTCAATTTTAGGTGTCCATCAGCATTGAGATGTATAGTAAAAAAAAAACAAGCATTTTATATAAGTATTTAGCAGAATCAGAAAGAAAGCTTTGCTATCTTAACTTTTAGAGAAAAAAGGTCATTTTATGCTAGCTCCAAATTGCCAGACAAACATTTCTATCTTCTGCTTACTTACATCCTTTAGTCCAGATTCCTGAAGCCCTTCCCGGCATGGATTCTCTAAGTTTATGAGGCCAATGCTTATACTTGGTGAATACTCGTAAAGGCCTGCTCTCCAACCTTATCCCCATGGGAGGGAATAAGGTCAATTCACTGTGTCAATAGCAATGAAAGTGTTCTCCTTCATACCAAATCTTCTATTTTTCTTTGTGACTTTCCCAGCGTTGCTCCCCACATGAAGGACCTGTCTTACAATTTACTTCTAACAGAAAAGCTTTTCAATAATAGATTCCCCTGCGAAGCTCCCCACAGCTCTTAAAATGAGGGAAGGGAGCCAAACCTCAAAGCTCAAAGCTGACTACTTGCTGAGGTGGTATATTTTAGGAAGGAATTATTATGTGTCAATAATTCTCTTATACTATGGTTTATATAGTACAAAACACTCAACAAATGTAAATTACTAAGAGTGATGTGATTATGACTATAATTCTGTCTCCTTTGTCTTGCCATTACTTAGACAGTATTAATTGAAGGAAATATGTTTTCTCTCACACCTCAGAAATTTTAAATATTTCATGTTATGTGGTTGAGACACCATAGTGTCTTCGGTCTCTAAGAGAACAAGTTTCATATCTTCTTGGTGAGGTTCTAAATGTTAACATTGGGAGTTTAGGGATTTTACTTGCTATTTGAAACACAACATTCTGATAATAACACTTCTGACTCCAGAAGACCAGGGTAGACAAAACTTGAAGTGGGAATTGGAGCAAAAGAGATTGTCTCTCTCAGTGGTGCCCTACAGCGGATTACAAGAGGGTGTGAACTCATGATATGTAAGTAGTAAAGAAAGGCTGCTAACATCAGTTCTATCTTTAAGGAAGTCTGGGCTCTGCTTGGTGTTTGGGCTGAGATACAAAACAATTTCTCTATTTTCCCAAATAGTTCACCCCTCCTTAATTATAGCTCTCAGACGAATGTTTTGTTACCATCAGAAAGCAGGCAAAGCAGGAAGGAAATAATCAGGCATTTTCACTTAGAACATTGAATTTTAATACCGTTTTTCCTCTTGCTAACAGACCTTTCAATTTTACTTCTTACATGTTTTAAGTATGATCAATTTTACCTTTCAAGATATTATTCCTCATCCATAAAATTACACAAAAATTGCCATAAACAAGCTGACTGAAAAGGAACAATCGTTGTACATTAAAAAAAAATAACCTTCATGTTTATAGAAATAATAAAGCCCATGCAGTACTTCTTTTAAAGATCTTGCTCTAAACAAACTGAATTATTCATGCATAGAATTGTACAGCATTAGAACACCTGTTTTCAATCATGCATAATGTAAAATCACTCATTACCTCACAAGAGCCTCTACATCTCCAGCAATCAAACGGCATTGAAACAGCAAAACAGGTGCCTGGCAGGTGGATCCAAGCAGATGTTTTTGGCTTGCATGCCTTTTCTTGTACAGGTGTGATGATCTTGTTTTCAACTGCATAATTGCTATTTAAATAGGTACTATTTGATTCTTATGTACTTTAATATTTATTTTTGCTTCTTCAATTCCTCTCTCTTTGCCACTGCCTGGGCTTGAGGTGGATTTGAAAGCTTTGGGGATCCTGTGAGGTGGAGAGATGCCAGCTGAAGGGGCCCATTCCACGGTCTTTCACTGACTTACATGACGAAGGGATCTTCTGTTAAAAGTACGGTTTCTGAGTGAGCCTGTGGAGTTTCAGCAGCATAGCTAACTACTGAACAGGAAAGAAAAAGTTACTTTCCCTTGTTAGGTATCAGCCAAAGTCATATTTAACCATTTCTTCTATGCATACCATGAATTTTAAATGAAGTCAATGCAAATCCATGAGTGCAAATCAGAAAGAGAACATCTTTCTTCAGCTGCCGATACACAATTTATTGAACTTCTACAAAGATAGCTCTGTGTGTATCTTCCTTGTGAGGCGTCAAATTCATTTGCTTGAGCATGTTTTAGTAAAACATCTTTAAGTCTCAGCTGGAAATAGGGTTTTCACTTTGTACTAGATTTATCCAATATAAATTCATTCAAGCAGAGTAAGTAATGCAGCTTTCGACAGGGGGTGTTGCAAGCACCTTATTTCCCTGTTTGTTTAGTTCTTCCTTTAAAAAAAATGATCAACAACTTTATCAGCGAAAGGTGCCGTATTGAAAGATGCAAAGACAGGCAACTTTATTTTTGATAACAGGTGCAGCATGAATTTGTGTGGTGTTCCATCCTTGCTGTCATTCTCTGCAAATCTTTGTGCCTGGTTTTCATGGGTTTACAGTGAGTTAGGCTGCCAGAGTGGAATTACAAGTCCACTCTGCTGACATAGTTGGAGGTTTGGGCACGCATATATCTCAAAAACTAAAGTCACCATCGTGCCAGGCAAGTGAACACATGGACCATACCAAGAGCAAAATATGGCTTTGACATGTTCCATTATACCACTGGTATTTTGGATAAGCTATGAAAAATATCCAAATATTTCTATGTAAAGAGAGCAATGTTTGCAGTCATCCAAATATTGTATCAATCCCATTACAATTTCTAAGTATCCGAATACATGGGGTCATTCATGAAGACCAAAAACCCAAAGATGGCCACCTTTCTTTGCCCTGCTCCCCAAATGGTTTGGCTCTATGTAGACATGGCCCTGATATTAGTTATCTATGTAATGCCCTTTCAAATAAATAAGATTGTAGAGATATATAAGATTGTAGCTATTTTACCACCTGAAGTGTTAGAATTACTTAAGCTAATTTAATGGATTTTTAAAGTCAGATCAGAAAGTTAACCCACAGGTCTTACATTTTCACCTAAGGACTGGTAACTTGCTATATGAATGATCATAACTTTCTCTTGAGGTTGATCTCTAGCGTAAATAAAATGAAAATAAAATGTCCGTTGCAGCATATAATAAGCCTATAGATCCAAGTCTTTCATATCTCTTATATTTATTCTACTTATATACTAGTTATTGATATTTTATTACTATAAATTATTTTAACTATCAGTTCCCCATGAATTAAAATCTGATTCCATGAACTAATCATCATCATCATAATCAATCACAATCACTATTAGCACACCATTACCACCATTTATTGAACACCTTTTGTGGGCCAAACATGATATTAAAAACTTCAAATGCATTATTTAAATACTATGCTATATTATACATAATATGTACATTGTTATCTTTATAATTTTTTATTTGAGTGTGTCAAAAAAATCAAACCTACCAAAGTCAGAGAATATGAAATCCATTGTTAAGTTTTGGTTTCAAGTTCTTTCTCAGTATAACTAATTTGGGCTTGTCAGGTAGAGCTCTGAATTTTCAATACCTGAGGAGCTGGATATAAATTTGATATGACACTCTATCATATCCAGTATGTGGCATTGACAGAAAAAAAGGCAAACTAGTTCTAAAGATGATCTTTTCAAAACATTTCCAAAAGGCTTCTCAAATATAAATGTTATCCTAGAGATATGGATCCACTCTATTCTTAAGTGTGTGTGTGTGTGTGTGTGTGTGTGTCTCACATACTTACCATTAGTAATCCATTTTTGTTTTTCAAAATGCAAATACATACTTAGGGGCTGACTATCTCAATGCAAGGGTGTGCTTTCCCTGGACTGACTTGTACTTTTTAAATACAAAACAAACAACATTCTATATGTACTTTTTAAATACAAAACAAACAACATTCTATATCATCTATAATTAGGTAGCAATAGCAACTGAGAGAACACTAAATGAAGGCATTAATTACAATATAATTGAACAAAATATCTATAATAAAAACATAGAAGGAAAAATACCAAAATGTATTTGGAAGCAAATTAGAACAGGTAGGAAAATAGAACAGATAAAACATGTCAAGAAAGCTCGCGGGAGTGTGGAGCTTCAGTAAAATAGAAATTTAGGACAACAGAGAACTAAGAGGTCATCGAAAAACAAATAGCTACATGGTGACTTTGACAATAACTCATTACTGATATTTTTTGAAACTTTTGAAGTGTTGCTTAAGTGTGTTCCCTGAATTTATCTTGACTTCTTTCCACTATACACAATTTATATCATCCTATTATTTACATTCCTCTACATATGCGTTAGGACCAGCTGACACTGAAGTGAACTGGTGCAAGCATACCAGGATGGATGCCTCTCAGGAGGGGTGACTGAGTTATTACAGAATTCTGCCAAATAGAAGGAAATGAAACCACACTGAAAAGCAAAGCAAAAAATTAGGAGTTTGGGGATGCAATATTTTACGTTGGACATTAAATTGTATTTCCTGGAAACAGATAAACAAACAAACAAATGAAACACTTAAAGAAATACTAATGATAAAAACCTTATGATGTAATGTATGGTGATTAACATAACAATAAAAATATAAAAAAATAAAGAAAAATAAAGAAATACTAATGGATTTTTTCCTTCCCAAAGAAATTAGTGCCCTGGAATCTATTTGGAGATAGTAAGGATTGTGGTCAATAGCTCTCACAAACTACCTAGTCTTTAAGGTAATTCCCCATGCTCCGGAATCACTCTTTTCACCAGAGATTACAAAAATAACTTGTGGAGTAACTACCTGCTTGCTGCAGGTTCATTTCCTCCTAGCCTGCTTCAAAGGTGTCTCAAGGACACCCTTCTTCAACTGAGGTGGAGAATGGCAGGAGAAAGAAATACCCCAGTGTATACTGAGAAGGTGTGGAAAATGGACATCCACCTTATTGACTTGGAAGGAAACCAGTGTCCAAAAGCAAGCTGTAGCTTAGAAAACTAGATGAATTTATTTTTCTAGGAAATACTACACACAGAACATTGAGGGGAATGGGATAAAGAGGCACAGAAATATTCAAAGAAAACAATTTCAATCTCTTCAACTCAATCACACACTCCAAAACTAAGCTATTTCAGCATTTTACATAAAAACGACATTTTTGGAGATCCATCCCCCAAGAGGCCCAGTCCCAAAGAAGACCCTTGTTAACAGTACAATCTCAATTTTAATAGAACTCTGGTACTAAGCAAATTTCCTTACATATCTACTATAAAAGCCACAAAAAATTTAAAGAGCAAAACTATAAAGGGTAGTTGTTTTAAAACATTAAAAGGTGTATTTTATGGCTGAGTACATTTTGAAGAAGTTGAAGTTGGTGGTAGTCACTGGTTTGATACATATGTGACCTGGTCACCCTCCCTCAAGCATCACAGGCTTCTATCTGCCATAGAGAATCTCTTTAATTTGTTCTAACTGCAAAACTGGGTTGGTTTTCTGGTTCTTCCCCTTGTGACTCTACGTAGATTTCCTGAGCATTCCAAAGTTGAGACCCTTCTCCATGTATAAGGCTTTGAGGTAAGTGTCCACAGGGTCTCCTGCTTCATTCATTTTTTCATGCCAGAGTTTGCATTTCCCATTGTCTATTCTATGACTCAGTTTCCCCAAACCAGTGCCAGTTTTCAGTGTTTTATCTCTCTTGGCCAATAATGAGTATTCATGAAGTTCTACTACTGAGAACTGAGTAATTTCCCATATGTGTGCAGTGCTACAGTTTTTTACAGTATCCTATAGATACAAAGTCATGGTCTTTTCTACAACATCCATATGAAAATACCTTTTGAGCCACTAAACAAGATCAACATTTTCCTGGATTTTTCTTTACTTATTTTCATAAGAATTGTTTTTCAACACCTATTCTCTTGAAACCTGCCTTTAGAATCTTTATGCCCTGAGTAAATGAGTTTTCCAACTTTTGGGGGAAGTTTGCTTTCTTCAAAGCTAGGAGACTTACAAAAACCTGTTCATAAACTGAAATAAACTCCAGGTCACAGATTTTCAGCATCAACTAGAGAGCCAATGACCTAGGACAGCATATCATGTCAACTCAAATTATGACTGGAGTAAAATGCACACTAACTCCAGTATCGAGCTATCTGGGCCCATTTCTTCAAGAATCTAATAACTGTCCAGTTTACCAGATGTGTTGCTCTCCTCCCCTAGCACCCATTTTTATCACATCTGGATGTGAGGTGCCAATCAATTGTTTGAAAGTAATTCGATCATTCATAGTGGACCATTTGAATGGCAGCAGGAATAGATTATTACGAATCCATAAACAAGTGGGAAATGTTTGATAAGATCAGTGTAATATGATCATATCTTATATCTTGCTCATATTAGTAGACATTCTGTCTAAAACACTTTTATTTATTCTAAAGTAGATGGCTAACTTTCAAATGAAAGAAAGAAAATTGACTAAGGTAGTAAAAATAGTGTAATGAGATGATTCAAATGGTCTTGTAGGATTTTCAAGTTTCTCAGTTATCATTTTGAATATCAAATCTTATTCTATTACATATGGGCAGACAGAAGGTTAAAGTGGCTTTATACTTGGTAGAATGCCATAGCTATATTTTCTGCTTTTAACATTTTGGCAAATAATTGAATTAATATATTGTGCTTTCTGTCTAAGTATTCTTTGTCGAAAGAAATTGTTCATGTTCTTGCATAAAACATGTTTCTGTATGCAATTATCAGTCATTTTTACTACGGGCACATGTAAATTTTCTGTTCCTTTTGGACTGTGTAAGGCAGCATTCAATGAAAATTAGTCAGCTGAATTAAATTTACGGGAAAAAGCTAAGATTTTCACTTAAAATCTTATTTCATGTTATACTGAGTTAATTTTTCTTAACTCAGACCAAAATTAAATTTAAAAGCTTTATGAAGGCAATGAAGGAAATGTTATTTTGGAAAAACATTCTTTTTCCCTAAATACTTTATAAAGTCTCATTTAAAATCAATCATACATTATTTAACCATTATTTACATTTTTTAAAATTTTTTGTTAATATGATTATAATATCTAATATCTTTAATACTATTCAAAATATATAAATAATTTGTGTTAATGTTATTCCTTTTGAATACTTATATAAGACAATAAGACAATCTTATTTCTTCCATAAAAGATGTTAAAGTAACTATATCCAACTCAAAACTATACAAGCATTAATTATCAGGAATATTCACATATTTAAGAATTTAAAGTTGTTCCACTGTGTTTCGGAGTAAGGCAGCAGAAGGATGAGTTTCTTCTTGGTAAAGTGAGAATGGTGTTTAATACTACCATAATCAATTCATTTAGCTAACTGCATAATTAAGTACATTTTCCTTTGTGTGTAATGAACCCGAGAGAAAATATTAAGTCAAAATAGCAGCTCTAGTGAGGTACCAGAGGTCAAATATTAAAATACTTTGTTTAGTAAGAGGTAATATAATATCACATGCAACAGTCAAGAAATACTTACTGAGTGCAATTGCTTTTGCGTCAATATTTCAGGAACTTGGGATAGATCACTGGGCAAAACAAGTATCTCTGCCTTCATGGGGCTTAGAGTCCAGCAAGAAGAGACAGGAAACAAAAACCCAAACATACTAAGTAAGCGGACTACACGGCCCGTTAGAAGGTGGTCTGTGGTACAGAAGAAGAAGAGTAGAGCAAGGTAGGGAGGAATGAGGCCACGAAGTGTAGGGTGTACAGTACAATATCAAGTGGGGTGCTCAGTGCAGGTCACCCCATTCAACGGGAGATATCTGAATGAGGTCAAAGAAATTAACAAAGGAGAGATCTAGGAGAACGGTATTCCAGGAAGAAGAAAGAGTTAGTGCCAAGGCCATTAGGCAGAAGCAGGAATGCCAGCACAGCTAAAGCATGGTGAGTGTAGAGGAGGACTGTGTGAGGTTACAGAGGTCATAGGGGTCAGATCTTATAGGTCAGGGTCAGCAAACTTTTGAGGCTTTGCAACCCACATGGTCTTTGTTGCAACTGTTCAATCCTACGAATGGACTGCCAAATCAGTCACAGGCAAAACATAAATGAATGTCAGTGGCTACAATCCAATTAACTTTATTTATAGAAACTGAAAGTTAAACTTCATATAAATTTCACATATTATATAGTATAAAACTTATTTTAATTGTTTAAAAATATATTACTAAGGGGACCTGGGTGACTCAGTTGGTTGGGTAGCAGACTCTTGGTGCCAGCTCAGGTCATGATCTCAGGGTCCTGGGATCGAGCCCTGTATTGGGCTCCATGCTAATTGTGGGGGAGTCTGCTTCAGGCTTCTCTCTTTCCCTCTGCCCCTCCCCTGCCTCTAAAGTAATAAATAAATAAATCTTGCAGTCTGTTAAAATGTGGTGGACAGATTTGGCATGCAGGTCAAAGTTGCCAACTTGTCAACCCTTGATGTGACATCTTTAGTCATTGTAAGGACATTGGTTCTTATTGAGTGAAATGGATGAAATGAAGTTTTAGTGTGAAATTTTCAGCAGAACAGCATGATAGTCCTTATAGCTTTCAAAGATTATTTGGGTGGCTGTGTTAAGACAAGGTAAGGGGCAAGGATAGAACTAGGGAGGCTTGTTAAGAGGCCAATAGAGAATCCCAAGTAAGAGATGATGGAGGCTGAGACCAAGGCGGTAGTAGTGGAGGAAGGTAGAGACAGGTGGTCAGATTCTAGACCCGTTTTGAAGGAAGAACCAGTAGCCTTCCTGACTATTTATGTATAAGGAGTGTAAACTAAAAAAGAGGCATGGAGGTTGCCCCCTGAGCAACTTGCAGAAAAAATAAAGACATTAGGGTCAGATTAATCTTGACCTAAACCCCACCGCACCATTAATATGATTTTAGGCAAATTACTTAACTCTCTCATGGCTTAGTTTTCTAAGAATAAAATGAGGACAGTAATATCTAACTCACAGATCAAGTCAAAGTGTAGAGTAAATACCATGGAATGGTAACACTGAACTGTGTGACATGTGCTTCAACACTTGTCACAACGAGTTCTTCTACCACCCAAAAATGCAGGTCATGTCATATCCTTATTGGGGACAACCTAAGCACACCCTGAAGTGCTCCTCTTTGTTGCAGGGCTGTGTTTGAAACTCATTCCCCCTGACTCCAGAAGCCATGCTTTTAACCCTTTATGCTATGCTGCCCCCCTGAAAAAAATGTGACTTATTTTTCTTAAGGCCAATCTACCAGCAAATAACTTATTTAACTGGTAGAGTCTATCTGAAAACCAGATAGAGTAGATAAGGGGCTAGAAAAAGGAAGTAACAATAATAACTAAGCACAGCGTGACATTTACAGGGAGCAAAAGGATTGTAGTAACTGTGCATGGGAAAGAAATTAGGAAAGAGAAATTTTAAAGCAAATAAAAGTTCACATTGGATCTTGATGATCCATGAAGACAATTTCTCTTCCATAGTAAAATCAGAAAATACAAATTCAGTCATTCATCAGATACATATTTTGGAGTGTCAAGAATGATGGCTAAAACTTAGGCAAATATGCAATTAAGCTAGATGTGGCATTTGTCATCTTGTAGAACCCATCATTAGCGATTAATCGGGACTGTTTTCAGTGGGGTGAAGAGAACCTCAGTACTCTTCTCCCCAAAAATCAGAATCACAGTCACATAATTCTAGCCTTATGGAGAAAGAGTGCAACTGATTGACATTGCAACAGGAATTCTGTTTGCTACTTTCTTAAAGGGAGAGTTCATGAAAGGGAAGGAGGGAACACTAAATAGTAAATTGATTGGATTCTTATTTGTCACTTCTCAAACTGAAATGCTCTCTGTGTTAGGGTGCTCTCGCTCCCAAATTGTCAGAGCCACAAACGTTAGCCGACACGGAGGGGGTAAAGAGGCACAGGAGAAGAGACAAGAAACTAGCAAGCGCAGTTATGGTAAAGAAACGATTCTCTCAGAGTACATGTATTGATCAAGCTAAATTTGTTTAATAATAGAAAATATGAAGGGGCGCCTGGGTGGTGCAGTCGGTTAAGCCACCGACTCAGTTTTCAGCTCAGGTCATGATCCTAGGGTCCTGATCTCAGGATCGTGAGATCCAGGCCCACCAAGGGCTCCAGGCTCAGCACCTGGAGTCTGCCTAAGACTCTCTTTCCCTCTCCCTCTGACCCTCCCCTCCCTGGGTATGTGTGCTCTCTCTCTCTCTCTCTCAAATAAATAAGTAAATCTTTAACAAATAATAATAAGAGAAAATATGAATATCAATACAAGAGTATATGGCAAAAAACCACCCTTGAAAATGATATGAAGGACGAAGAAATACACTTGCGAATATTCTATATTTTGATTTCTTCATAGTCAAAATATATTGATCTCCACAGGAATATTGACAAGAAAGAAGAAAATATCTTGAAGGAAAGAATACCACATCAGACCCAGCTCTATAGTAGAAATATGCATGATTTCAGCTAAATTCTTTGTTTTTTCCTTAAAAGCTCTCATCCTGGCCAGGCGTGTCTCTGGCTTTTGGTGGTGCTGTCATGCCCTGTGCACCTAGGATTGTCTGCTGCCTAGTGACAGTACCTCCTTGATGAGCAGGAAGAATACCACATCAGACCCAGCTCTATAGTAGAAATATGCATGATTTCAGCTAAATTCTTTGTTTTTTCCTTAAAAGCTCTCATCCTGGCCAGGCGTGTCTCTGGCTTTTGGTGGTGCTGTCATGCCCTGTGCACCTAGGATTGTCTGCTGCCTAGTGACAGTACCTCCTTGATGAGCAGGCCGGGGCCAGTCCCAGGCAGCTCCCCTTTCAGCCTGACAGCTGCATATCCCAGGTGGTCTGACATTTGAGATGGAGGCTGTGGATAAGATGGAAGGTGTTTTAGGGGAGAAGTAGGCTGTGAATAACACCAAGACTTCATCCAGATGGAATCACTCATGAGACAACCTGAGATACTCTATTACTGTCCATATGTCTTCTAGGTCTCCAAAGGCCAGCCTCCGTTGATTTATTAGAAACCCACTATTTATGTTTTTGGCTCATCTCACAACAGACTACGGGTAAAGGATTTATCAGAGATGCTGCTCTTTCTAGTGGTTATTGGGATTTTATAAGTTCTTTTAAATAAAACAGCCTCCATAAATATCCTAGTAAACATCAGACAATAAAGTAAATATTTTGGGGTGAGATTCAGTCGATTTCCTCTTAATATACACCACCTTTTTACAAGTTTCCTTCTGAGTGCAGCCTCATGGCAAAACCTTTTACGGAACATACCTATTTTAGGTAAATAAATAAATATGAGACTCCAAAGAAATCAAAACTACTAGATATTGCCAACAGTGCTGCTTAAACACTATTTTTCCCTTGCAGACAAACCTTGGAAGAATTAGTTCATTGTTTTACCAGCACAAACAGTTGTTATTAGTGTATCTTATTTATAGATGGTTCTTTGAGGGACTATAGTAATATAACAAAATATCAGTTATTTCATCACACTGGTGAATTTAATGAACCTGAAGGTGTGTGTTATTTTAGCACTTGCTATAGCTCCTGTGAAAACCCAGTGGTGCTAAAATCTGTAAACCTGTCATTGCTTAAGTAATAACCTTGTTAAAAGCATCTTCATTTAACTTACTTTAGCTCCTGCAGAATGTAGGTTTTATTTTATCAGTGCAGAGAGTAGGTGTTTCAAACCCAAACCACTTATTGTAAATATAATTAATTGTAGTTCATTAATTTATCCTCAGTGTTATTGCTTTTATTTTAATGCTTAGGTTAAATTAAATATTGTCTGGAATCTTAGTACCCATTTTCAATTTTTTTACAAACTCTTAGTTTATATTGAATTTCTGTAGTTACAGAAGTAAATTTTAGTCTGCACTAACGAAAGTGTTCATTTTAATCTCTAATACTTCTTTATGCAAGGCACAACAGACTCATCCCCCTCCCCTCTATACACTGTAGATTTTTTAAAAGTGCATTTTTGTTTAACTGCTTGGAATGGATTTGAGCTTATTCTTGCCTTTGAAAAATATGAAGAAAATTGGATATTGATGGTAGGTGTTCAGAATTATCAATTGATTTCTACATAAGCACATCTACAATTATTGAAATGCTGGCAATAAAAATGGGAACTCCCTCCTATTTAGAACTACTCATGGAAAGAGAGGGCAAAGCAAAGGGAGAAGGAGAACCAGAGACAGAAGCAGAGACAGAGAGAAGATGACAGGATCAAAACTATAATTTGTACAATTATAGCCTTAAGGCCAAAACAAACTTTCTATAATTACCTAGACAGGCCAACAGCGAGGTGTATGATAAAAGCTGTATGTTAGCAACCACTTTGAAATTCTTGGCTAATTGCAATAATGCAGTCAGTAAATACTGATACACATTACATAACCACATATAGAAGAACATCATAAAAGGTGTTGGTGGCCAACCACTGTTTCATTGCTAAGTGAAATTAGTTAAACAGCTACTAGCCTGAGAGGCAGATGAAGATTTGTATCAAATTGCCTTGCCCCAAAAGATATCAATAGAATTACAGGATAGAAATAGTATAATAAGTCCATGTGGCAATAAATTGAACCTGTCGAGGTAGTTTTATTTCTGAATCTATTATTTTTAATAAAATTTTTTATGAGGTCATGAAATTCTTGTTTGATTTATGTTAAAGTCTTAGAAAATTGGTAGTTGATGTTGTTCACCTCTACAAAAAAATCCCCAACTTAACTTGAACTATAGTGCTTTAAAATATAATATCAAACTGATTATTATAATCATCAAAATACTTTTGTAAAATCCAAAAAAAACAATTGTAACCTTGTTATTAGGCATTCCTTTCCACTCCTCTAATTATAAATGTTGCTTTTAAATTTGGGGCCGGAAAGAGTGAGGAGCAGAAATACATCAAGAACTACAACGATTTCTTGGGTTTTTTCCAATTTCTTGGGTTGTTTAATAGTGTTTAAACTTAGTATTAAGTTTAATGTTTAATGTTTTATATTTAATGATGTTTGTCTTTTAAATGAAGATTTTTAGAGTTACTAATGTTCAGATTTTTTGAAGTATGGGTTATTCAAATAATAGCATATTTAAATACATAGTGAAAAAACTAACTTTAAACTTGCATACAAACAATTGCTGATATTCTCAGTCTCTTTTTGCAATGTATCTATTTTTGAAAACTTTTTTTAGCAATTCAGTTAATGTTTATATGCCTTGAATAAGTGACATTTTTAATCAGAATATTAAGCAAATATGTTAATTTTTGTTTGGTCTGACAGTTAGTATAGTTTCTAAATAATAGCCAGACAAGAGATTACACAATTGTATCCTTCAATAAGACACACTTTAAATGTACATTAAAGTTAGAAAAATTAAATGAAATTCACACTTATATCAAGGATTTTTTTAATTAAATCTATTGGTTGTTGGTATCTGTGAACTCTTAAGAATAAACACCTGCAGTGTTTTATTATGTAAAAAGGTGGTTTAATTGCATCATATTTATCACAGACAAATCAAGCCCTATTCAGAAGATAATAATGACACAGTAATTGGATCAGTAATTGGTTCAGGATGATTCAATATTGTACTAATAATCATAAATACTGCTGTCTTCTGCTTTGATACAGGGCTGACATGCTAATATAGATTGGATTTAGAGCAATAAATATTAGTGAACTGAATCTAGTAATAATGTCTAGACCTTTAGTTTGGCTGTGCTAGCCAGAAACAGGTATAAAGCAGATGCAAAACTTGGAAACATATATATCTTAGATTATGATATGAATTCAGTCAATGTACTTTATTGGCTTTTCTTATCCATTCATCTCTAAAACTAGTATCTTCAATATAGAAGTGGAGGAGAGTAGAAATGAAGACATTTCCTTATTTTTCTTGTAAAAGTGATCATTTTGTGGAGGCAGTGTAGTTTTTACATTTGATCGAGCCTGGTTACCATGGATGACGTGACATGATGACCTGGTGGGCAAAATTATTCACGTGCCAGTCATGTAATGATGGATAAGAAAATCATTCCCATTACCACACTGTGTTCGTCAGACACTTGGCGGTTAAACAGGAGTATTTCTTAGCCAGTGTGGTGGCAGCCTTTCACTGAGAGCCAAAGGAGAGGGAGGCTCATTATGTAGGAAACAATGATCCTTATTCACTCAACATGGAAACTTGCCTTACAAGAGCACATTGGACGGCTCTGGGCTGGAACAAAAATGCCATATCCCCTTTTATCAATGGAACAGAAACCCAGGATCAACATGCCTGGCTTGGAATGCTGCCTACTGGTGATAGAAATGGATATATTCAGGCATTTGTTTATTTATGATAATTTCCATGGATGGTAGTGTTAGGGGAGTGCTTACTGTCTACCCCTTCTGGAATAGGTCTGTTTTCTGCGAGAAGGAGGGGGCAGCTCGCAGGTGCCAATAAAGAATGTAATTATGCAGTTTTAACTTTGAAGTTCTAGGACTGCTGGAGACAACTAATTAGATACGTAATGTTTACCTGACAATGGGAGAATATTTTTTCTATTATTTTTAACCTAAACATAGGATAATGGCATGCAGAATATCTATGCCTAGGACCAAAAGAATGTCATAAGCTACATATGGAACCAATGTTTCCTGGTAAAGAACTCAAACATAATGACGCATTTCCTAAGAATAATAGAGGATGATGGGACCAATAAATCTATAGAAGATTTTGACTATCCTGTTACCCATCTCTTGCCTTTGGGTTTTGTTATTTACAAAATGGGAAACTGAAATGGAATTTACTCTCCAACAGGCATTAGGAAGAAAATGAATATAAAGCTTATCAAATCTATTATTTATACAAATGCTCCAGGATGAGTATTGAGATTCTTGCACATAATTTATCTCTCTTCTAATTATTTAAAGAATCTTTGAAGGCAGGCATAGAGTGGAGTGATTATTTTCTCATTGCCAAAGTCAGGCAGGAAGCACAAGTGGATAAACAGTGTGTCGGAAGAAAAAAGAGCCAGAAAATACTGTATTGGTGTCCTCGAAGAGATGTTATATAACTCAGTAATTCTCGTTCAAGGGAACAGGCTTCAACTTATACTGGTGTTCTCAATCCTCCCTCTTCATGCAAGGTATGGATGACACAATTTTCTCAGCATATACTCAGTTGAATATTTCTAATGGCATCCATGTTGGCGCTATTTTCTATGTAGGCATGGAGGGATGTCTTCATCATTTGCAGGAGTCTGGGGTTACTGCCAAAGGCAATGATCCAGCTCCACAGGCAAGCGAAATAGATAATTTTGATTCCCGAAGCAGCATTGCATCCAGTAACACCTGAGCAGTGAAAATCCTGTGGTGTCTTCATTCAAGAGCCAGGAAATTCCATGTGTTTATGGAATCAAGTTCTCTCCTAAGTGGAGTGACTGTTTATTGTTAAGTACCCATGAAAGGAAATCTGTAGTCAAATAGCAGCCAGACAGTCACACGTTCACCATGCATCTATGCCCCAGTGGCTCCAGTTCTGAACCAATGGCTCAGGAGTTATAGGATAACTAATTCACTTGGTCCTGTGTCTTCCGGAACTCTATGTGTAGTTGTGGTTCACTGGTTTAGTGACGTGAATGAGGGGATTGCACTGCACTTCAAATCTCTCATTACACCTTAATTAGGACCCCAGCTAGAAATATCAATGTTTTAACAACTGTAGCAGACAAGGTTTCTTTTCTTTCTTTAATCACTTATTGTAAAGCAGATTAACACTGTTGTTGTTGTTGTTGTTTTCTTTTTCCTCGGATTGAGGATCCACAGCTAAGTATCCTAACAGGAGAACTAAGGCTGTGGTCTTTTAGTTTGCATCCTCAGATTAATCAGCAACAGTGTGATACATGTAACACTAATCATAGAACATATGTTATTAAGGAGTAACAAATTTATAATTATGAAGTTTTTGTTGTTCTTGAATGTTGTTTTTCTGTGTTTGTGTTTTTTTTTTTTTAAAGAAATTTTGCTCTGAGGCAAATTATACTCCTTTTTTTGTTTGTTTGTTACTTGGTAAATTCCCAAGTAATTAAAAAAATTCCACATTCATTTTGACCTTAGAAACTTGCCTTGGGACCACCAGTTACCAGTGCTCCTAACTTACCTGAGTAACTTCCTCTGTGAGGTACAGATTTGTTGCAGAAAATTCATCTGAATGTTTGTAACATCTGTTATCATAAATAATAAAAAACTAGTTTTTAGGTGCCAGTATAGTAAAAGTCTTTATAGCAAAATAGGGACAATATCTTGCTTTACCTATTTATAGTTATTTAAATATTTACCTTTCACCAAAACAAGGTTATAATAAATTTCCAATTAACAGCAAAATACAATTAAATCATAACTTCAAAAATCCACCTTTAAATCAAAGAAAGAAGACAAACATACTAAAATTTAATCTCTCCTTTGGGGCAGGAGACAGCTTACAGGTTCTAGTCAGCCAGCTAAATGACAGTCAGAAAAGATCATGTGACTGGGGTCTAAAACTAATTAATCTCCATAAAGCTGTAAGTGAGGTAGGTAAGATGACTTGAAATCTGATTACATTATTGCATTTAAGGGGAGAAAATGCAGCATGTATTTTTCATGTTGATTTTAACCACCTGAGCCCTTAATGACGTTTTGTACCTTGGAAGAAACCTCATATTTCATCCATGTTTAAGAAGAACTACAAAGATGCTACCATCATTAGTATATGATTTACACATTTGGTGTAAATAATATGAAAATAAATCATGTAGGATGCCTTTGTAAAGTTTTCAAAGAATAAGTAATTCTTTGAAAAGTAGATTCATTGTAAAAAGAGAAGCCATAAATCCTAAGAGTAAAAGAAATTGACAAAGATATGTAAAGGAAATAATAATTTTACTATTCCTACCCCTATTTCCATAAAAAGCAAATGATTAGGTAGTGTATTTTAGCTATTGGACATTTATGTGCTACATTTCTATTAGTTCTAAAGTTAAAGTCCTATTCAAAATAATTCTGAAAATTGATTAAAATATGGTATTCTCTACCACTTCCATTATTCTAGTCACACACAACATATATAAACACTTTGAATGTTAGAAGGATACATTCAGAATCCCATGGAACCTTCTTGTATATTTCACAGCTAATTTTTTTTTTTTTTTACTGTTTTAACATTTAAGTAAAAGAGACTTTCAAGCAATGGTTCTTTAAACACACTCTCCTTTTATCTGCAGCAGAAGAACAAGGATTATAGAATAATAATTTGGAACATTGTCTGGAATGCCCTGAAAATAATCCTTATTAGATTAGAATGAGCTCTGAAGAGTATGCCTGCGGGGGTGGGGGTGTGAGTGTGTGTGTGTAAGAGAGAGTAAGAGGGAGACAGCGATTTGGAGTTTTATTAATCAGCCTTATCAATCATAGATTATACTAATCATAAACTGTCTGTAAAAATTTTCTTAAAAAAATTAGAAGTCCTATATTTGGCTAAAAATATAAGCCAGGGAATTTATTACCACGAGGTAATCCATTGCATACTGAACACAGAGAGAGTTGACAGACAGAATATATCCTCTACTTTGTTTTATTAAAATTATAATTATTTTTGTAATAATATTAATGAACGTGTAAGGAGACTGAATCATGAAAATAGAGTACCTCTCATTGAGAATCTGAAAGCACTTTATAGATTAAGGGCTTTTTCTACCCTATATTTTACATGAGCAAAGTTTTTGTGAGTTAAGGTATATTCACTATTTGAGGACAAAAGTGTCATTTTTCATCTCGGCAAAAAGACTAAGTGCTCCTCAAGTTTTTCCCGGTATGCAAACTTCAGAGGAACCACAAGGAGTGGATATAATTTAAGATTCAGAAGATAAGAAATATCTTTTGCTCCTTCATTTTTCTTGTCTCTAATCTCCTTAAGGTGAACGTGCTTGTGTACAGACTTCTGCACACCCAGGGATGCACTTTTACACATGGTGAGAGCAGGAGCACTGAGAAAACTCTAGAGGTGTCCGAATGGGGCAGAGTGATAGCAAACCACAGGATACTGTGTCAGGAAGGAGAGCCACTCCATCTTTTCCGACCTCTGCCTTCACACCCACCTAATCTGCTCTGTGTCCTTTCCTATTACCCTCTATCTTTCCACTTTGCTTTTAGATACAGATCACGGAAAACATTTTCCCTGACCTGAATAAGCGTTTTTGAGTAGTTACTTCCTGAGTTCAGTGAATATTTTTGGACCTTAGAAAGGACTGTGGTTGTAACTTTCTATGAATGAGGCTATCAGTTAAAATCTTATTACAAATATTTAAAACGATCACTGCTTAAACATCCCAGGTCTGGATTTCAGAATCCCTGAAATTTGCAGCATTAAGGAGACTCTTGCTAATGGGTAACCAGTCAATATCCATGGTTAAAGCTGAAAGGAGGTCAAGATGAAGACTGGAAAATTCCAAAAGTTTGTATCAAGAATTTCTAAAATGTTTTATATGCAAAATAATTCACAAAAATATTATTTTAAATTGTTTTAAAGAATGTTTAGTGTGATCCGAGGGTATAAGTTATGGTACTGTCTGTGGAACTTTAAATTCTAACCAGGATTCTGTTCGATCGTGTAATGATGCATCGATGCCTGGCCATTCCACCAACCGCACCATAGAAAAAGCAAATGAGCCTATGCACAGTCAATTCTGCCCTTACATTATCAAAAACACAAAGCTTGACACCCAGGGTTGGAAAAAAAAAAAAAAAAAGGATGGCAAAGAAAGAAAAAGTTGAAAAGGAGAATTCAAAGAAAGAGTGGATGTAATTCTCTATCCTGATATCTTTCAACTTTTTTTTACTCTCAATATTACAGAATTGTTCAGCAGTTCAAAAAATCCTAAGATCCAAAATGTGTCAACAGTACAACACTTTGAATGTTTTAGCTGCTTGAAAGTGTGCCCTGGAAGTCTTGCTTTTTTAAGCAGTAATTTGTATAAATGGCATAAATTGTCAACTCTCCTGCAATCGTGAATTGAATTTTGTTTGGGTTGTGGAATGAGGTTTCTTCCTTCACTTCCTTTCTGTCTGTCAAGGTATTTCCTAACACATCTGAAATTTGGGTTTAAATTGAGACCTAGTTTGACAATTGAGGTCCAGATTTATGAAGACCAAGACTCCTAATGGGTAGTTTGATTTGAGAGAGAGAGAGAGAGAGAGAGAGAGAGAGTGTCTGTGTTTGTTTCTGTATTTATTTAGTTATTTTTTCATCCATTCATCTACTTACAGACAGAACATTAGATAAAAATCTATTTTGAAAACACCTTAGTAAGAAAGATAGTAGGCAAATTCTCATTTTATATAAAAGCCACTTCAACTATTAATCATGATTACAGAAAATTCCCATTGGGACAGAATATCATTTAACTTCCAAAAACTAGAGGCAGCGACAGCACACATTTTTTTAAAGCTCTCCTATGTAATAATTTTGTGTAAAGAAAGATTGTACGACCTAATCTTCGAAAGAGCTTAAATTACCAATCAAATATACATAACCTATTTCATTTGTTAAGGTCTTGATTTTATATATTATTTTGGCTTCGTTTTAACAAATATACTTGGCCATAATGAAAATAAACCTGCCGAAGTCTCGGAGGTCTGAGACAAGCTATAACACATTTCCGCACCGCGGGGTGGGCTCGTGGGATACCTACTGAGAAAATGCATGCCCACTGAGCATGCCCAGACTATTAAAATGAATTGACATGTTAATGCTGACAGGAAAAGAGCACAAGAGAGCTTGCTAAATTACTGCTCAGTCAGGCACTAGGAATTCCTGGGTGGCTAACTCCTGAGCAAAACCCACAGCAAGCACAACAACAACAAAACTTTATTGTCAAATGCACCCAAACAAACACTAACAGGGTTGTCATGTTAGTAATCCACCTACCCATAAATCATGTGGATTTTAATCATACCTGCCACCTTAGCTGCTTATCCCCAGAGAAATTGTTTTCTTTTGGCTCCCTCCTTCATTCACTTTCAATTATCTGGAAGCTGTTTCACGTGTTTATTTATTTATCTAAAGTTCACATACAGTATGCATGCACCAATTTTCTCCAGGGGTCTGGATCAGGCAGATCATACAAGGATGCAGTGGAGCGTAGCAGCTAACAGCTCAGATGAATGTACTCAGTCTCAAAAACCTGCTTTGGACCATGATGACAAGGAAAGGGGAGGACAGAAAGTAATTAGTGTGTGTACAATGATTGATTATGGCTTAATATTCAGGCATTTCACCTTTAGACCACTGTAGGTAGACGTAGAGAATGATGAAACAGGAAATCCTTGTGGTTTTTGATAAGCGAGGGAAAAAAACAACAACAATGTGCCTTTCCACATTTAAGTCATTGGCTTTCTCTTCTATGGAGGTGGAATAAAGTTTATTCACTTTTAAACATCTATGTTTGATTCAGTCTGTTCACTACATCTAAGAATTGTTCAAAATCTCACACATTAAGATGAGCATAAGTAAATGACTTCTAGCCTTGGGCAGGCAGAGAGAAGACGAGAGGAAGCTGCACATTTCGGATGAAATTCCCCAATCTCGCACCGTGTTGTCTTACTCTCATGAACAAAATAATACCAATTTGGCTACTCAAGGAATAAGTAGTGAACTGTTCCTGACCTTTTCTCAGCTCCAGGAGGTGAAAGAGTACCAAGAGCCATTGTGGAGCCTCTACCCTTTAGACACAAAAAGTCATTTTCATGAGACAAAATTGGGCAAAAGGTAGATATGCTAAGTTCTGGGAAATTCAAAAGAAAGAAAACTTTCACTTTATTATATCTGTCAAATTCAAGGGGTTTTTGATACTGTGGTGTAAGTCATGATGGCTTTTTATGCACATTCTGATCTATACTGGCCAAGCTGTGTATCAGCTCCATCTCTGGCTAGAATCTGTTTAGAACACCCATAGAAATTAAAAGGATCACATGGAGTTTGACATTTTGCAAAATGAAAGAATAATGGATGTATTATGTTGTGAGGGTTTTTTTCTTTTAATAAAAATGTCTAACTGACCCTTGGGAAGCTTGGCTGGAAGTTGAGAAGTCTGAATCATTTTTCTTCCTCTTCATGCTCAAAAAATATAAGAATGTAATTTTTTCAGCTTCATATTTCTTTTGATATTTCAGTAAATTTAAGTTATCTTTCTTGCTTATAAAACATAAATGAAATAGTCTAAGTTTACCCTAAGATAATCTGGTGTCTTATATTAACTTAGCAGTTTATATCCAAATGCCCAACAATCAAATCTCCCTGTTCTATTTACTTTTATGTTTTCCTTCTTATCATTGTGGCCAAGAACATGCCACAAAACACAAGAAGTGTTGGATCTTTCATCTCGAGTCTGAACAGAATAAATAATCCATATCATACTGCATGTAAAATCTTTTTTTTAAAACGATGAATTTCTTTTTTTTAAGACTTATTTATTTATTTGAGAGAGCGAGAATGAGAGAGAGAGAGTACATGAGAGGGGGTAGGGTTAGAGGGAGAAGCAGGCTTCCCGCTGAGCAGGGAGCCCGATGCGGGACTCGATCCCGGGACTCCAGGATCATGACCTGAGCCGAAGGCAGTCGCTTAACCAACTGAGCCACCCAGGCGCCCCACATGTAAAATCTTAGTCTTCCTAAATGCCAGATTATTTATGCAAAATGGGCACTTCAGAAAATACTTTGGGATGGAAAATAAATCATTGAGTCACACTTCACAGATATTTTACTATCATACATCTATGTTTTAAAGTTTGTGATCATGATTTTATATTTTCTATAATCTTCCCTAAAAATTCTAATTACTAATTTATTCAAGATACTTATTCAGTAGCTAATGTATGTTGGGTAGGTATCAGATCACAGTGTCTTTGGTGAAGCAGTCCTTAATTGTTGCATAGATATAAATATAAATATAGGTATCGATATACCAATCTCTGCCTATCGATCCACCTCCTTTCAAAAATATCAACTGCAAAGTTCAAGATTAGATTAAACTGAACACGAGTTAGCTGCCCTGAAATAACCAAAATAGGTCAGTTACTTTTAATGTGCAAAAGAAAAAGCCCAGCAGTCTTTATTGCTCTATGTGCATCACAGGGGTGAGAAGACAAGGGAGCCCAGAGCAAAACATAGAGCATCACAGAACTGCAAGAAATCCCCAGAAAAACCAAGAAGGAAGAGTCAGAGAGATTGAAGAGAGAGAGAATGTGAAATGGGAAGAGAAGATTTCAAGACAGAAAAGCCAATGTTGTCCAAAGGTCAAACGACATGAGGACTAAAAGAGGTCTTTTGGTTTTAGTAAGAAGACACTGTTGCTGATCTTGCCAGAGTGATGGAGTAAGAGCCAGATGGCAGTGGCTTTAGAAATAAATAGGAGAAGAAAATGAAGACACGACTACTACAGGAAAAGTATTTCAAAGAGTTTTTCACTGCAAGGGGAGACAGAAAGATAAGACCAGAGCTAGAGCAGGGATCTGAGGTAGAAGGAAGATTTCAGGGACACCACATTACAATCACCCACACCGTAGTCTGTATCTGGCTCCTCCTGGAGTTGTGCAGTACACAGACCGTGCAGCCCTACCCAGTGGCACTGTTACTGTTTCCGTGTTTGGTCAGTCATTTTTAAAATAGGACAGTCTTTGGCATGTTCATGCAAAGTGGCCAAGAGGGAAGAATAGGTTAGAGATATTAGGGATAGAGAAAGATGTTCAAAACAAGCAGGGTGGAGGATTGGCTGCAGGGGTGCGATGGGGCGTCTCTTCTTATCTAAACAAGTGTGAATTCAGATAAGCTTGTATCATATCACTCGAAGTTCTTCCATAGATGTGCACACAGCAACCTACACAAAAAAGCCCATTTGCGCCCTGGCCAAACCATTTATAAATTTTATCTTTTATACCATGGACATGTGGCATCATTTATGTGAAGTGGAAGAAGAAATTCTAGCTGTTTTTTCACTGTTCTATTCCTAGCTTCTAGAGTCCTGCCAATGAGAGATGCTTAAATAATATTTGTAGATATTTCAGAAATTTGTTGAATTGTGTTATTTCCTTAGAGAAGATGCTATTGTTTGTCTAGACAACAGAGAATTCACCTTTTTTTCTCATGTTGGCAGATTTTGATTTTGTTCCCACATATTCACCATCCCTTCCCCAGCAACTCAAGACAATTGTAATTGATTGATCTTAGCAGGTTGTGGTTGGCCTATCAGTCTGTTTCCCGGGGAAATGTTTCATGGTGGGCTTGTATGGGGTTCAGGACTGGCCAACGATATAACGTGGAGACATTATCTTATGGGATTCTGGAAAATGTTTCCTCGCTAATAAGAAGAAACGTAGAGAAGAAATACATCCTTATCTTCTACTCTATATCATTTTATCTCCATTTTACACCTGGAACTAGGGCACCCATTTTATAAGCATGTAAAGAACCAACTTGCTGAGATTACTAGAGAAGAAAAACTTCTGCCATTGAACAAGTTAACTCTGATTTTTATTTACTCACAACTATATTCCACTGCCACCCTATGAAGTGCCAGGGGATAATAGGAATGACGGCCATAAGTTTTGAAGACAACGTGTCCATATATCGGCTGGAAGACACAAAAAGAAGGTTAACAAACAAGTGTTTCTTATTTGAAGGCTTGCCTGGGGATAGGTCTTCTTTCAAATTGATTCGGGGTATTGATATATTTTTAGCAAGATAATTCTAACATGATGTAATATAGTCTTAGGAGTAACATTCCATCACCTTGTGCATATTCTATTGGTTAGAAGCAAATTACAGGTCCCACCCACATTTAAGGGGAGGGGTTTATACACGGGCTTGAAAGTGAGACTCTTCAGTCAGCTTGTCTACCACAGTCCACCATTTGGCTATGCAAAATAAATTCACCCCTCCACAGTTTCCACAATTCTTATGCCAGTGTAGCACCAGCTCAAAATTTAAAAGCTCATCATTTAAATTAGGTCCAGGTAACAATGAGGTTTCTGGGCATGATTGTTAAGAATAGCTAGCTTTGAGGCATTTCTCTCCTATAACACTAAAGACACAATTATCTGTCTCTAACAAACTCAATATAAAATGGTGGGACAGACAGAAATAACATCTATAGACATGTCAGTTCAAAAGGGGGGAAAATGGAAGATAAAAAGAAGTCAACGCTCCATGTCAGTTCTAAAATCAGCCAAGCAAATGTTTGGCTTTTCTTGATTAGATTTCAAGGACTGGGAATAATTCTCTGTGGCTCTAGGCTTCACTGTATGGCTCTCAGTTCGGCTTTTTGGGTCAGTTTTCCTTCCTCGTGAAAGGTGCACCAGTTTGCAGCTGACTAGTTCTATCAGTACCTCCTGCCAGTAGAATGGTGGAGGTCTGACATCCTTGTTTCATATTGTACTGTTTTTTGTTGGTTTTGTTGGCTTTGTTTTTTGTTTGTTTGTTGTCCAAGCCGATGGTGACTTGTTTTTTTAATTTTTAAATTCCAGTTAGTTAACATACCGTGTAATATTAGTTTCAGGTGTACAACATAGTGATTCAACACTTCCATGTACGATAGCCAATTTATGGAAACAGCCTACATGTTCATTGACTGATGAATGGATAAAGAAAATGTGTGTCTATGTCTGTATATATATATAGACACACAATGGAATATTACTCAGCCATAAAAAACGATGAAATCTTGACATTTACAATGATGTGGATGGAGTTAGAGAACATCATGCTAAGAGAAATAAGTCAGAGAAAGACAAATACCGTATGATTTCACTCATATGTGGAATTTAACAAAACAAATGAGCAAAGGGGGAAAAAAAGAGAGAGAGGCAAACCAAGAAATAGACTTTTAACTACAGTGACAGTGACTTCTTTATCACGACAACCAACCCAAGTATTTTCTAGGTCTCCTATGGACTTTTTTGGGTTCATATCATTAAACAAAACCCAGGCCCCTCTTTTAGAGACACTGCCTCTACCCTGCTGTGCTGCTAAAATGGCTAAGGGATACCATACTTAATTTAGTAGAATATTTATGATTTGGTCAGGAAAACCTGTGAGGCATATTGTTAATCTCCTGACAGGTCCCTTTTTGTGGCTGAATAGACTAAACTTTTCATCTTTCTGAGGCTTTAGTAAAAGGTTACACAGTCACACCCTCAACGTTTTCTCCTGAGCAAGCATTCCTGACAGTGAATCTCTTAATATTGATTTCACCACCCCTCCCCCAATCTGGAGAGACTGAGAATTTTCAAAATCATCAAATCTTGGTTCTTTTTTTTTTTTTTTGGTAGTTCTTTCCTTAATTTTTGTCTTCTCACATTTTATTACAATGAGGAAGAATAAACAGGGCAGCACCTTCAACACTTCGCTTAGAAATCATCCATATAACAAAATTTATCACCTACATTTCTGCTTTTCATGTAACTACAGGAGACAATTTTGCCGAGCTTTCTGCCACTATATAACAAGAATCCCTCTTCCTCCAACTTTCAATAACACACCCTTCCCTTCATTGTGAGCCCTCAGTGACAGCATACTTAATGTCTAGATGTCTGTTCAAACTAGGCATTTTCTATTCTGCTTATCAAAATTCCTCCTGCCTCTGCCCATAGTGTGGTTCAAAGCCACTTGTGGATTTTTAGTTATTAATTTTCTGTACCATGTAACAGATTACCACAACCTTAGTGGCTTAAAACAACATGTATTTATTACTTCACTGTTTCTGTGGATCAGGAATTCAGGTGTGTCTTGGCTGAGTCCTCTGTAAGGGCGTACATACAGTCAAGGTGTTGGTAAAGTCTTCAATTGTCATTTGAAGGCTTGACTGAAGAAGAATTCCCTTCCAAGTTCACTCAGGTTGATAGCAGAATTCATATTTATTTCAACTAACAGACCGAGGGAGCTAGCTTCTTGCTGGCTATTGGCTGGAGGCCTTCCTTAGCTCCTTGCCATGTGGGCCTCCTAAGATGATAGCCTTTTACTATTTCAAAGTCAGTAAGAGAGAAGTCTCTAAAGCAAGTCTGCTGGCAAAGACAGGTAGGTTATTATAAAATGTTGCATAATCCTGGGAGTGACTCCCAGGAGCTGGGGGTAAAGAGGGCAAACATCTTGGAGTCTAGGGCTCTAACTCCATTTCAATGAGAGAATTCTACTTGAATCTGTTCTAAATATGTGGATTCTACCTTATGAGAGAGCTTTTCAAATTCAAAGAATCTCCATTGTCTTATTTGATATGCCCTATCCCAGAAATATATTCTTCCTGCAGAAATTGTATTGATCGTTAAAATAGCACTGGACTAGTTAAATTTAAGAGATTTATTAAACTCTAATATCCACTCTGATACATGACGGTTTGGCACCTTTGAATAAGTCCCCTAAGCATTCTGGCCTTTTTGTTTCTTCATCCATAAAATTAGGAGTTGGGACAAAATGTTTCTTGATCCCTTTCTATCTCTCAGCAATGTAAATTACAGCCATCTCTACATTTTGCTGTTAATCACTTCACTTCCAATTCTACACGTACAGGGGAGAGACAATAAGATAATGCTCTATTATACAAAGTTTGTTTCATCTGATCAATGACAAAGATTTCTGATCATCGAAAGCAAAACATATATTTGTACCAAAAAGGAACTTGACGGTATTTCTCCAGAATCGGAAAGATGCATAGGAGTTACATGTTGAACACTGACTGCAGTTTTTATTTCTGTTACTTGTCTTTGAGAAAGAAAATGAAATTAGACATAAGAGATTGGAACTTATTTTTATAAGTTCTGTCAGTGCAGAAGAGTCTTCCCCAGTCAACTTGAAGAGACATTTTTGTATCCTAAACCACAAATCATAGTTTTTAACCTTTGTGTTTTCAGACTTTATGGAGCTGAGATGTCTCTTTGGTGTCTGTATTAAAACAAGTGACAAATTAGAAAGTGAAAATCAACTTCTTTTGTTCCCATGCCAGGGACCTCATTTTTTGTACTGCTTTGAGCATTTTCACTCACTAATACAGGAGTCTGAATCAATGAAGAGTTCTTTATCCTCATACCTGTAGTCTGAACTTGCTGCCATATTCAAAAATGTATAATTTTGCTGTATGCTGTCAGAACGCAGCCCAGAAACTACGGACACGTACACCTTCATTCACCGTAACATTCTAAATATTCATTTCCTTTAGGCAGCGTTTCCAAATTTGCAGTCAGCATGAGTTAAAAAAAAACTTTCAATGTTCTTTTAATTCTTAGTTGTCACCTATCCTGTTTTCAGGATTCTGACCCCTTCCAGTTTCCACAATGAAGGTCCCTGAACAAAACTCTATGAATACTTAAATGGCCACGTTTCTAGAGCTATGTCAGGCTAGCACGAGCTCTCTGATGTATGGGTGACAGGCAAGGACTAAATTGGCCACATTTGCTGAATTATCCAAACCCATAGGGGGCAGGATTCCACCTGGTTGGGATCTTCTACTGGAGTAAACTCAGGAACCAGCTTTTATGAAATAAAATGGGCTGTAAGGGAACAGCCAAAGGGACGGCAGGTTTTGTGTTCAATGACCGTATGGTTTTCATTATCTTGTTCTCAACGAAGAATTCATCCAAAGAACAACCAAATGAAAGCAACGTGTAAACCATGTCAACCCATCCTTGGATGAATGTGTCACATTTGCTCTATTGTCTAGTGGTGATTGTGCAAAGGTGGGGAAAGGAGAGAGGAAGAATTAGGAAAAGGAAAAGTAGTGTGAAAAGAAGGTACGGTAGGAGCAAGAGAAAAGAAATGTGTCAGCCATTCAGCTGTCTCATTATGTAGCTTCCCACACTCACCAAAGATGTAATTCATCCTGCAGGTGCAAACATTGTTGGCTTTCTCATAGACTCTTGACGGATGGACCGGATGTATGTTTCCTTACCCCAGATGCTCTTTAAGAATACCAGCAATGAGATAGGGGATTGTGTGCACCTGAATCAGCACATTCACTGAGTCTTATTTGTCTCATTTCTTGTTTAAAAAACCAGTGGTGTTGTGCACAGAGCAACAAAAACTAGGCAGAGGGCTTTTTTTTTTTTTTTTCTTTTAATACAGAAAGATGGCCAATCTAAACACCTTTTTGAGTCACTTCTTATAACTGCCTCTGAGATAAATATGACACGACTGCCTTGGTTACTCATCACCAAGAGACACATTAGTGGACAGTGATCAGAACACATGACAATATTGCATCCTGAAATAAAATTCATCCTTATGTTTTCTACAAGGTTTTCAAGAATTTAAGATGGATTTTTCCACTATCAATTAAGGGGGAAAAGAGATTTTTTTTCAAGTCATTTGAATAGATAATATAGTAGAAATAGGAATGTCCATTCTATCCGAATCAGTGCCCCCCCCCCCCGCCCCGCCCCTGCTCATTAGCTCCCACCAACTTTGAGGATCCAAAATCCCAAACAAAACTGACTCTTTTCTGGTTGAAGTTCCATTGACTCTTGGCAAAAAACAACTTCCTGGTTCAAAGAAAAAAGGCTTATAAAAAAGCTCACAAGGCTTCTTAGACATCAAATGAGTCTTATGAAACCACATTTTGATGAGCTAAGTGTAAATGAATCAGAAACACATGGATTAAATTTCCCTTGAAATACACATGGGTTTGAAAATCAAGGAAAAAGTGTTTAGCCAAATGTGTTTTGGGTTTTCTTGAACTGAAAACATTTGAAAAAAGTTGAGGCATTTGCTAAACCCTAATACACTGTTGTGTTTGCTCAACCCTCCTCTAAATCAATTAAATTTCCACGAGGCTTCCTCTGATTCCCTTGTGGTTTGTCTTGTCACCTCTGTCTTGACACTTTATAGACCAAACCAAGTTCCCATTGAAAAAAATAGACTGTTGTTCTAGATCCACTTAAATATGAGGGAGCTATTAAAAAACCCAGTGAATCAGAGACATTAAGGGATGGAAAAGCACCCATTAGGTCATGTATTCTATCCTGAGGGTTGGAGCACATGCACTCAAGGCTCTCTAGTGTTTTATCCAGTATAGTTTTAAATGTCTCAAGTGACAGGATTTCCACCACCTCCCTTGGGAGAATATTGTGCATTCTAATAGATTTTGCCATTAGGAACCGTGCCTAAATGTGTAACAGAGGCACAATGGGATGACTGAGGGGGAGGAGGAAAAAAAAGGTATTATGGATAATTAACTCTTTCACTACTCTGTATCAATCACTTGTGGCATGTTCAGTAACTTGCTGTGGCATTTCAATACTATGGAATGTGCTGTTTGTTCACCTTACTACATTACTTGTTTTCATGCAATAAAACCAATATTTTATTAAGGGTATAAAATAATGCCTATTTTAATGTAGGATAAAGCTCCACAATTAACAGATCCATCACAATAAAACTATGGAAAGTCATAAATACATTTTATTACCTGATAATATTGTTTTAATATTCCTTAGGTATACAGGACTTTGAATGGCAAGATTTTTAGTGATCAAGAAATGTTGTCTAAATGGCCCTGACCGGAACCTAAACACACACACTACCTGTATATGTCTTACATTACCTACCTACTCTCCAGACTGTCTTCCTGCTAATATCTTTTCTTTAAGCCTCTTCACAGCAAACTGAACTTATTTCCCATTTCTTCTGCTCCTAGGCAGGCAATGTGTATGTCAGACAATGTCATTTGTCTTTCTAGATAGAAAGGAAAACCTAGCTTTCAATATAACTAACATGTTTCCAGAGGTCTTATGGCAGAGTTTACATTAATTTGCTCTAGTTCTCATTCTACTTACAAATGAGTTATAAGTCACATAATGACTTACATGGCCTGTCATAGTGCTACTGTGTTGACCTTTTCAAGATTCTGCATAGGGAACTGCTGACAGGCATACCTCTTCCATGCCAGCTATCGCAACCTATAAAACTTAACCAGCAAAGTGGCAAAAGGAATCAGGTAAGGGGAATGGAAAACGGCATGATATTCCTGACTTCTCTTTTTAATTTCTCTCAGATATGAGAGGGCTTTTCATGTTTCACACAACCTTTTTTTTTTTTTTTAAAGATTTTATTTACTTGACAGACACAGTGAGAGAGGGAATACAAGCAGGGCGAGTGGGAGAGGGAGAAGGAGGCTTCCCACTGAGCAGGAAGCCTGATGCGGGGCTTGATCCCAGGACCCTGGAATCATGACCAGAGCCAAAGGCAGAGGCTTAACGACTGAGCCACCCAGGCGCCCCTTTCACACAGTCTTTTATTTTCCTTTGAAAATGGGCATTTTCCTTTCCCTCAGCCCTGTTCTTCCTATTATCTTGCCCCTCTGCGTGCATTTCTGGGTCAGTCATACAAAATGAGTCCCCTATTGGGGTATAGAGAGACATTTATATCTAAGTTGCTCTTACTCTACTGTTTCAAGGTTTGGTGTGGGGGGAGTAGGTACTGGGATAAATAGTTGTCAAAGTTCTACATTCATTTGATTATTATCACCCTGTGTTTCTCAAAGATATTTTAAATAATACTTAAAGCCAAGTACTTGCTTTTCACCTACTACATTCTGCACTGAATAATACTTACCTTAGCAAACAGAACAGGGCCATCTTCCTCCCTATATTACTAATGTTACAGCAAAATGTAAGGTTGCTCTACTCAGACTGTTTATATTACTGCTACAGCTTTGGTTATCATGGTATTTTCCTACAACAGATCCAGCTCTCCTTTTGACATTTTTTCTTTAATCTTCTAAATCAACCCTCGTAGCCCTTTAATGAGAGTGTTACTTTTCTCTGCATTTCTTCTAATGGTTCCCCTTTCTCTCTTGCTTAAGGGGATTGTTGTTAATATTTAACAATTTCAAATTTCTGTTTTTAAAAGAGGATATTGGATTTTTGGTATCTAGGCTGCTTTAAATTTATATCAAATTTTTCATAGCAAAGACTGGAAAACACATATACAATTGTCATTTGGTAGCAACCAGGACCAAAAATGGGGAGGAATGCTGTTTTTCTTTCTTCTTTAAAAATTATTTGATATTCAAATGATTACAAACAGAATAAGAACAATATTCTCAAATCAGGTTACTTAATTCTGTATTCTAATCCGAATTTGGTAAGTTTCTAAGTAAAGGGGTATTTATTTTACCATTTAGAAAATGCTTTAAATCATGTCTCATGTTCAAAAAACTGAGACATTAAGGGCTCAGTTCTTCATATAGAGTTAAATTCTGAGATTATGGTAAGCATATGACGCATGCTGCCATATTACAACCACTAGCTTGTTTTTTTTCATTAATGGCAAAAGTGAAACCAGATTCCGTTATGTATACAATGTGATGTCTTCAGCTTACACAAACTTGGTGCAGTCAAAAAATCTATCAGGAGGACCTGAGGATGAGGCTATGTTCAACTAAGTTCCAATATACATATTTTACTTTCTACTTGTTATATAATGGATACCTTTAAATAAATGTCACTGTCAGTTCATTTAATAAGCACATCAGATGACTCATTGTCTGAGAGGAAATTCAAATTCAATATTTGTTTCTTTAAAATGCTTTTATTCTATCTTACAAATACATGCTATTTCAAAAGAAGATATTAGTAAGTTCTCGAAAGCCAATATTTTCTATGCTACAATCATTCCATAGACATTGGGAAAGAGAGAAAATATTTATAAAGCATTTAGTGATGAGTAATTCACAAGGAAATAATTATAAATACAAGTCAAACAAATTGGCAATTGTTTGCATTTCAAATTAGAAATCACATAAAATGAAGCATTGCTCTGATTTGCTTCATGAGCATTTTAGGGAAAGCTATTTCTACCTACATTTGTGAGGCTCACATGGAGGTCTAGCTGATAGAACATTAGCCCGAGAGTCTGGATTTCATAAAGTCTCTCCTGGCTCTATCAGACCTCACTGTGTGGCCTGGTGGAATTTGCTCTGGATTTTCTATATTTCAGTTTCCTCATCAGTGCAGCTGGGGATAAAAAATTTTTAAAAAATATGTTAAAGGTATTAATGGTCAAGCATGCTAACAATTTATTAGGACCAAAGCGTGTTTTTCACAACAAACATGTTTTCCCTAAAGTCACTGATATTCCTAATAGACTCAATTCCATCTAGACTTTTTAGATAATCATGAATGTCTCCTTAAGAGATGAAGAAGCATGCATAGCTATTCAGGAGATGAGGAAATTTGGCTGAAGAGGTAACAAGACTGACCCAGAGCCACTACAGATATCAGAAAACCTAGACGATGCCTTGTTATAGAACAGATATTACTTAAGTATGATCTTATAATGTTCAAACTGAATTAGCCACAGACAGACTTTCCTTGGTTATTAACTCCTTAATTGATGATATGAGCACTCTCTCCTTGTCCTTATCCTATAAGAATACAAAACAGCAAAAAAGGTAAAGGTTTTAAGTCTCTTTGCAACATGCATGCTTACAAACCACAAAATACTCAAACTTATTTGTATCTCAGCCAATGGCATGGAGAAGAGTGAGTGGCCAGGGATGGAGATAGGTTAGCATATACAGACAAAGTCACGGGAGCCCTTGAGTAATTCAAAATGTGATGTTTCTCACCACACAGACAATCCAATATTAAAATATAAGTTATGTAAAAATACACACGTGGCTAATGAAATTGTGATTCTGCTTTCGTTTGAGCCATGTATGACTCAGTGGACCCCTGCACAGATGGTGATAGCATGGACTCTTTTTTTAAAGATTTTTTTTTTTATTTGAGACAGAGAGAATGAGAGAGAGAGAGAGAGAGAGAGAGAGCACATGAGAGGGGGGGAGGGTCAGAGGGAGAAGCAGACTCTCCGCTGAGCAGGGAGCCCAATGCGGGACTCGATCCAGGGACTCCAGGATCATGACCTGAGCTGAAGGCAGTCGCTTAACCAACTGAGCCACCCAGGCGCCCGATAGCATGGACTCTTATGAAAGGGAGATCATGTTCCCAGGTTTATCTGGAGAGTTCAAACCCACATTTGTTGTCCTTGCTTCCTGTTAGCATCGTCCCAGATTTTTCACCCATTATTAGTAGTAGTTATGTTCAACTAAGTTGGGATGATTTGGTAGAACTCCACCTTTCAGTCATTTAACCACTGAATATATATACTTCCTTTTATGTCTTGTGGCCTTCTTTTTTGGCCCTTTGCAATAAACATAAATTATTTTTTTAATATTGTTAATGGGAAATTAGTTACTGAATTTTTGCTTGCCAAGAAAGAGGATGAACTTTTAACTTGCACAAAATGCTTCTTGACATTATTATCCACTATAGGAACTGTAATGATATCAGTAAACACATGAAAAACTGAGATGCAACTCTTTCCAAGAAGCATTAACATCTACTTCAAAAGTTAGTAGCTGTTAACAGATGACTGTGCCAAAGATGACTATCTAAAAAATGTAGCTAAAGAAGGTAGGTTTTCATATTTCTCTAAAAGCAAAGCTTTTCGTTTAGATCAAATTAATGTTCATTAATCATTAATTTTGCTCATGCTAAAGTCAAAATATTCTTGTGCACATAAAAAAGGGAAAAGAATAGCTGCTAATGTATTGACTTTATTGGCAGAACTTTGCAAATGGTTAAGTGATGTTAACTTTATCTCTTTTTATTAGATGTTTTCAAATGACAATTCTAATAGTAGTTCAATTTTTCTTATTGCATTTATAAAATCAAAAGATTAGAGTAATTCATTTTGCTGAAATAAAACATCTGGCATTGTAAATTTAATTTAAAAATTTCAATAAATAAATAAAAGTTATTTGTTTTTGTACTGATAACATAAATATGAATATTGGTGAAGAAAAGTGTCAGTGTCATGTTAAAAAAAATCTTACTAAATTAGGAAGCCTATGGAACAGAAATATACTTGGAATTGCCTGTGGTGAACACATAGTTTATACTTCTGCTTCCAAACAACTGTGAAAATCTCCAATTAAAATAGAAGCAGCTGTTGGCAGACTTGAGGTTGGTTCTTTTTTTCTGCACAGTAGGACTGACTAAAATACAGAAATTTTTGTGTTGTGTTACTGACAAATTAAACAACAAAACATGGTAGTACATGCTTCCCCTTTTCATTGTCCATCAACAGACAGATTCAGGTTTTAGAAATGTTTTACCCTTTATCCTAAGAAGAACTGCTTCCGAAGGAAACCTGAGTATTCTAACATGGTATTAAAACTCTCTTATAATTTTTATATCACTGTTAAAGATGAGAACATAAACAGAAAATCTCAACATTTGTATGCAACCACAAAAGACCTCAAATAGCCAAAGTAATCTCTTTTTTTAAAAGATTTTATTTATTTATTGAAGAGAGATGTTGAGGGGGCGGGGGTAGGAGCAGGGGGAAAGGGACAAGCAGACTCCACATTGAGCGCAGAGCCCAACACGGGGCTCGATCCCATGACCCTGAGATCATGACCTGAGCTAAAACCAAGAGTCAGACACCTAACCGACTGAGCCACCCAGGTGCCCCAAATAACCAAAGTAATCTTAAGAAAGAAGAACAAATCTGGAGGCACCACACTTCACGATTTCAAAGTATATTACAAAGCTACAGTGAACAAAACTATGTGGTATTGGCATAAAAACAGACACAAAGACTGATGGAACAGAATAGAGAACTCAGAAATGAGCCCATGCATATATGGTCAATTAATTCACAACAAAGGAGCCAAGAACATACAATGTGAAAAGAATGTACAATGTTCTTTTCACATATTGAAAAGTATGTGAAAACTGTGTCTGTGAGCATCTGTGCTTTATCTCAGTTTATTTTGTTCATCTGTTAGCAAGATGTGTCCAAAGGTATCAGAAAAGCCTGAGAGAGTCTATTTTTTTTAGTCTGGAAATGCTTAGAAATGTTTCCATATAAGTTAACGGTAATTGCTTCTTTGCTTTATGTCATTTCAGCTTACTAAAGATTCATAGAAACACTCTACTTTCGGAGAGTGGGGAAAACCTGTACATGCATATCTGACTTAAAGATTTCTACTTTAGGGGCGCCTGGGTGGCTCAGTCATTAAACATCTGCCTTCGGCTCAGGTCATGATCCCAGGGTCCTGGGATCGAGTCCCACATCGGGCTCCCTGCTCGTCGGGAAGCCTGCTTCTCCCTCTCCCACTCCCCCTGCTTGTGTTCCCTCTCTCACTGTCTCTCTCTCTGTGTCAAACAAATAAAATCTTAAAAAAAATAAACTTTAAAGATTTCTACTTTAAAATCACACTGTTAAATAAATAAATAAGTAAATAGATAAAATGACACTGTTTATCATAACTTCATTACTCCAGATCTATCATAAGGTTGTGAAATCTCATAAAGCGAAGATGACACCTAAACAAGAAGTAGTTTTAAATGTACATGCAGTTCTTTTTGGTTATGAAAATATTACTTTGCCTCCCTGTACTAAGTCAATAGGAAATAGAGTAGTCCCTCTTAGCCCAGGCTCAAGGAATAGAGGGTAGGCAGCAGTATGATTTTCAGCATCCATCTTTGTATGCCTTCCAATTACCGATTCTCCCCTCCACCCACTCCACCCAATATGGTCCCAAAGGCCACGTTGGCCAGGTCTATCCTCCATACTTTCCCAAAAGCTCTATTTTGCACTATCTTGGTTTTTTTCATGTTAGGAATGTCCAATCATCTTGCTCCTATACTCACCCTTCTATTCACATTCCACTCCCTTTTAAAGATCTAGTTACAGTCCTACCTCCCCAGTGGAGCTATTTCAATGCACACAATTCAACCTGTTGAATTCTAATAACACATATTGCCTATATTATACAAGAGAGCACTGAATTTACACATATATACTATTTACACACAGATACATACATCTATATATATTCTTTTTAAAATCATGTTATTCTTTTCTCCCTAATAAATTATGAACTTTTGTGGAAAGATTTGAGTCTTAGATTCGTCTATCTCTCCATTTACATGTATCATTTGGTTGATAGGCACTTTTATTCACTTGATTAAAGGTTATCTTTCCTTTTGATTTGTTTTTAAGGCATTCATTTATAACAAAAGGCCTTAGTATTATGATAACCTTTACCCCTAGCTATTTGCAATATAGAACACAGAATAGGTTCTTATATTCAGGTAGCTCTATAAGTCCTATAAAAGAGCTATCTCATGAGTCCTACATTCCACCAGGCCTAACATCTGTCCACATCTCCTGTAGTTGCATTGGATCTTAGCTCTTAACATGCCTGCTCCTTAAACATGTAGCAGTCAGTGTCTAATGTGTTGATTCGAAAGGCAACAACCTGGATTAGATTTCTGCACAGAATGTCAAAATACAAGACACACTGCAACATCTATTCCATATCTAACCTGATTTAATAGCCATTCAGCACTTCTTAAATTTCCTTTAAGTTGAGATCATATTTGCTGCACTTTGAAGGGTTGAGTGAACGCATAGCACAATCAACAGAGAGAAAAGGATATAAAACAGCAACAGAACATTGACAAGTGTATGAGGAGTACTAAGATGCAGAACTCTGGGCTTCATTTTCTTCTGTCTTTCTCCTTTTTCAGAATCAAGTTTAGGAAAAGCTCTCATCAATATATATCTTTTTTTCTACTATATGTTTATTAATAAATGTTAGTTAACCAAAAAAAAAAAAAAAAGAGTATATAAATTCTGTTCTAACCACGGGACGCAGGAAATAAAAACAGTAGCAATGTACTACTTTGAATGAAATCAGGATATATCAGATTAAAATATCTTAGGAATCGTAACCACTCAAGAGTTTTATTTTATTATTAAATAATAAAATATAATGATTAAATATCAGCATCAGACATGTAGAGGAAAGGAAATAAAATTCCCCTTTTTTTCAAGACCTAATTTCTGACACTGAAACTTGCATATCATGAAGATGTGGCCTTTTGAAGGTCTCCATTAACATCTTGTGAAGAATTTATTTTTTTAGATCTATTAACCATTTTTAACATAAAAATAAGTTTAAAGATCCATGATTTCTTTAAAAACCAAAAGATAGAATTAAAATATATTGCATGTTATTTTATTATAACTTTTTTCAATTTACCTAATTCCTATAGCTTATTATATAATACATATACATATGTATCATGTTGAATAATTATATCTACATATCCTAACCATATTCATCATTTTACATAAGTGAAACCATAACCCAGCAAAATGATACTTTGTTATTTAAGTGATGCAAATATTTGAATTATCTTGTTTGAATTAGGTCTCTGCTCTTCTGCTTTCACCAGTAAGTGTTTTGTTTTATGTTACACTCATTGCCCCACAGGAATTTAAGAGAGATGAAAGATGGAAGAAGAGGAGAGAAGCTCCTTCTTGCAAAGTTTATATAGTGATTCTATTACCTCTGTTGCAGTGTTAAGTCAAATATGCTATTTTATTGGGAAGACCAATTTTATTTGCATATAAATACTACTACGTTGTGGAGGTTTGCTTCCTTTGTATCAGGCATTATAATGAAGGGAAGTCATAGCTTTCTTTGAATATTTATTCTTTGAGAAAAAACATACCAATGATATCTTTACAAATGGCTTTATCATAATCTTTGCAGTGTTTCTTTATAGTCATTCTTTTCATCTTATTCCTAATATGAGCACCATTTGGGTTCTTTCAAGAATGACTATTTGGAACTAGGAATACTGTCACAGCCTTCTCTGGATATTGTATAGACTCTACACAAGAGGTGTGGTCCTCATGAGTAGCATTCAGTAATGAGGAACATGTAGCCATATGAGAAAGAGGTGAAAGAGCTTACTTTTAGTTATTCCATGTGCCATCGAAGATTTACGTATTTGGGCAATGTTTAGAACCATGATTATGTGGAAAGTTTGCCAGGGATTAGATTATAGAAGAAATCCATTGCCAAAATAATGAATTATATGAATTAGCAAACTTTTAGTGGAAAAGTAAAAGTCGTAACTATAATGCTAAGCAGATTCATTGCACAAGTATAAAGTGGAAATGGAGACCAGAAAAAAATAAGGGGCAGCAGCGTTA